>NC_137009.1:10458859-10496359 GCF_032717465.1 Coenobita brevimanus
TGACACTCAGCCTCCTTAGCCCCAGCCTCCTTAGCACGAGCCTCCTGCAGGGCTAGCTGTAACTTAGCTAATTCAATCTGCGTTTGCTCATTTGGAGGAGTTACATTAAACAAGCTTTCATTAATCATGTCAACAATTTGATCTTTAGAATGATGAGAGCGAACAGCAATTACCAATTGTTGAGCAACAAGCTTAAGTTCATTCTTTGTTCTGTTTTCTACATCACACACTGTTTGCACATTTGACAAAAAATCTTTGGCTTCATCAAGCGTAGTTATAGCAGACATCATGAATAAATCACAATCACAAAATATCAAGCAATATCCTTATGATAATATCCTGAATATCCTGGCGAGGTCGCCAAATTTATGTTACGGAACAGAGAGAGATAATGAATACTTTAAGTGAGAATACTAAAAATCACTACTGTCCCGTAAAGTTCCAGGTTCAAAGCAAAAGAGTTAGGTAAAATTACAAGTTAAAGTTTAATGCTCAAACTAACAACTAAACATTTAGGACTCATAAGGATAATGTAATGGCAAGAAGGTTACATATATGGTTAACTGCAATAGCCTCTATTAACACGAAATTAGCAAGTGTAAATTTATCTAAGTCAGCCCTATATATATTGAGAGAGCAGAGAGAGTTCAGAGAGGGGGCCATTACACGGGGTAGGGTTCACCATGCACAATTTATGTACATGACCCTTCACTATGTACAGAACAGTGGACAAAATGAATTCACTCTTGCTGCAAATTAAGAGTCGAAGGATCGCCGGGACAGCTATCCCGTGTATGCTGGGTCCGTGGTGACAGCACGACAAATGGGGATGGACTAAAAGGAAGAGTTACCATCAAACCTTGTCAATGTTTTAATGCGTCTGCCGGAGGGCTGTAGAGGAAAAATGCAGGTCACCAACAGGAATTTCTTTTTCAGTAATTGGAGACCAGGGATGGCACAGGCGGTAGCCGTCACTACTGTAGGCACCCACGCTGACAGACGCAAGGACCTGGCGAATCACCAGGGACGGTATGTCACGGGGTTTTTATATTATCAGCGGTAATTTTCATAATAAATGGTTAAATATTATTTAAATTGATATTAATATTCAATAATACTAAAGAGCAGTGGGACAATGATTGTCTTACTAAATCGTGCAACGATTACTTTACGCTGACTTGCTACGATTCTCTAAGAACGAGAATTCATAAACTTTCTCAACAGTACACAGCAGAGACTAATTACTCACACCACAATTACTGTACTGTTAGCCTCTGGAGAAAGTTACATCACCCCCGACAATAAATAACTAATACTAATAACATAATAATATCAGGTTCTTGCTGATGCATTAACTCCTATGGCTGTGGTTACAACGGATTTTAAGTTAATACAACAAGACTGGTCTAAATACCAGTTATGAAAGCAAACGTTTATGCAAGCTAGGAGCTGTATGGAAAATAAGCTTAATTATGGAGAAATGAACCAAGATTATACTTTACATTGAGCTCAAGAAAGGAACTGTTAAATTTATTAATCACAAAAAGAATTTAATGCTACAATTTCAAATCAAATTAAATGAGACGCACTCACTCACTCCCACGCAATAGCTAAATACTTACTTTCAGGAAAAAAACACCTTAACTAAACTCTTATAACTAGGATTATATAAAAAGGAAATACCAGTCGATGAATGCTATGTATCACCTGAGGCTGGAGAACTAAAGGTGAAGGACTTGGATTAACTGTCTCAGTGGAGCTTGGGTGCTAGCACAACCTCTCACACACTTCTTGAGCACAGGACCTCCTCCGTCACAACAAACACTAGACTGAGTTCAAGTACATTGTATGGGAACAAAAAGCCGGAGCCACTGGCCGCATTTTCTAACGGTTTATGCAGGAAGTAGAGGCTGAACAACAACAAAAACAATAGTATTGCTCAGTAGGCACGCACTTAGTGACGTGCATTAAATCGGTCACTTTTTGAAAACTATGATGAATGTTTTGAAAAGTAGACTTTGAAATGGAGAGAGAAATGGTTAACTGAGCGATACACAATGAGTTTTCTATCAATAGTTCGTGGCTTCACACAAACGGAAATGTCGCGAATTGATTCGTGACATTACGCCACTACAAAAGTTAAATTTTACTTCCGTCATGGGAAAAAATTTGTGGATATAATATATATATATATATATATATATATATATATATATATATATATGTATACATCCTAAATGCTCATTCACACAAGATTCACACTGTGGTGTGTGTGCTATCCTGCTACAGGAGAAAGTCGTGTAGAGTCGTCAGTGATTAAAAACCTCATATTTAAGGTAATAGAAGTGTTTGAGGGAAAACTCCTTGACGACGGTGAAAATCCCACTCAGGTCAAACTGAGCTTGCAAGTTCGTTACATTTACACTCTGACAACTTCTAATTGTTGGGGTAAAGTGATGTATGTAATACACGGTGTAGGTGTGACAGTTAGTAGTGTAACTGTATCTACACAAATGACATAGTAATACAATAATAACAGCATGATTTACGTAGGCAGAGGAGAAGAGGCAGCAGCTATGTAGATTTATCAGCTCATTCGCGACAGCAAACTGCTACACCCATTGCTGCCGAACCTCCAAAACCAATTGAGGTAACACACCAAAGCTGTTATCTCTTAAGTTACAATCTACTCTCTCTGCCTAGCAATGAGTACAAAAATTTTCATTATGTTACACCATTAACACAATTATGAATTCACAAATTGCTTGAGAACCCATCGCGGCATTAACTGGTGTCGCAATCTTGATTACTCAAATCTTTATACTTACTAGTTAGTATGGAGAATCCTTGTGCAAACTTGGGCCAGTTCTGCTCAGCCTAACAAGTCAGTGCTACGATGTACATTCGAGGTTCCCCGCCATTAATTATAGTACATGATTATGGTTGTACCAGCAAGTTGAGAATCCTTTTTTGTGCAAACTCGGGTCTTCCATAGCCTCGAACCGCACACGGGTGAGTGTACTCCTCTGTCCTGTGCCCCCTTAACCTACAGTACTTATACTTAGAGTAATATCCGGGAAGCTGAGAATCCAGCAAACTTGGGTCTTCCATAGCCTCAAGTCGTCTCTGCGGAGTTCTCACCCACCGTGGGTGTAAGACTTCCTACATACAATGCTTATATTAGCAGTATAAGCCATGAGGTCCTTGTACAAACTTGGATGTTCCATAGCACTCAAGTCAGCCTCGCGGAGTTCTCTCTCGAACTTCTCCCTTAACCTACAATACAATACTTATATTAGTATCTGGAAGCTGAGAATCCTTGTGCAAACCTGGGTCTTCCATAGCCTCAAGTCGCCCTCTGCGTGAGTTCTCTCTAACTTCCCCTTAAACTACGGTACACATAATATGTGGAAGGGTACAGGCCCTGGACATACGTGTCCTAGTGGGGCCAATGGGCGAGGACCTCAGGTCTGCACCCACATTCACCACTACCCCTGTCTCTCAACTCTGACTCAGAGATTACAGGTGAAGTTAGATAAATGGCACAGGAAGGGCATGTCCCTGATTAGTGGTGATACTCTTTGGCACACACTGGCAAGAACGGACAAAACTATCTATGTCCCGTCCCATCCCTGGCCAGAAACAGTCAGCTCGGATACGGCCCTGGGTCTTCCTTTTGCCCATGTGACTCTCCTGAGATCTGAACAATGACCCCATTGTAACACTGCTAGGCGGTACTTTGGCGGGGAATCGACAAACTGCAGTCCAAACTCGCCCTCGGGTTTTTAAGTGGACTCACGGTAGAGCCGTCCTTGTTTGGCGAAGGAACTTGGCTCGACACTCCCCGTGAATACTTTTACCTTCACTGGACTCCTTTTTGTTTGTTCCCGCACGGTAGCAAGCAAGTCTGTGGTCAGGAATAAGTTGGTTCTTGCACAACAAGTTGACTACACATCAGATCTTGCGGCGATTCAATGATCACTGGGGTGACACAGTCTGGAGCCTCAGTCATGGCTCGTGTTACCGCAGGCAGTCGAAGCTCTGAGTAGCGTCATCGGAGCAACTAAGTCCTTGACTGCCATTAATATTTCCTACTATAAAGTCAAATAGAGGCTCTGGCATGACAACTGCAAGTGTCTGCACTCAGTATAAATGGAGATGCCACCTGGATACATGCCTCAGGGAACAATCTCACTGATCCATCAATAAGCTTTAGCATGGACCTGTCGACCTGTATACTGCTCAGGCCGAACTAAACTCTGCTTAACAGAGCAACCTGTGGAACCATTGTCTCTCAGGACCTTCACAGGGAATGCCTCCCACAAACCCTGGCTGAACAAGGAAGGTACTGTCACCTGTGGGAGGGCCTGTGGAGGAAGCAGTTTAGCCACTCATGAGGCTGCTGAATTGATGTGGCAAACATTGTGCCTTGGTTATTATATTGGGAAGATGGAACATTGGCCATCTGTGGAGGGGGTTCACTGACACTCAGGGACTAGTGAACTGTGGGGAAGTACTTCCACACTGGTAGGGGACGTGACCACCAGGCTGCTGCTGAGGAATGAAGGCTGTATTCGCTTCCTGGCCTCTTTTGAGCTGGTGGTGGAAAGTTTGTCCCGACGGTCGGTTGCGTGGCTATTGGATACTCATGCTGGTTAGGTACTTGTTGTACCTCTTCCTCCACTCAGGTTTCTGAGTGTTTTGCCCCTGGTCCTTCCCACTGCGGTTTTAGACCTTGGCCATTACTCTGAGAACGGCCTTGGTGCTGGGATTCAGTTCTGGAGACGGCTTCCCAGACTCTAAGGCAGTATCTTTTCTTGCTCCAGGTGTTTTGCTTACGAGCTAGATACCCGTATGCAGTAAAGAATGCGTCAGCCTTCTCTGCCATTTGGCTGGCATCTTTCACCTGGCAGATCTTAAGCTGTGCTATGGAGCTCAGCAGGCCACGACCTCTCTAGCTGTGTACGCAGGCATAAGGTCAATTATCCCCCTCACGCGTGGGAAGGAGTTTCATCTTTCTCCATCCACTCATTTAAGTAAGCTGTGAGACGATTTCCAAGGAACTGAACAGCTGTCTCCCCTGTTGTCCTGGAGACGAGCTGCAGAGGTGAATAAACCAGGAACTTGAAAGTCGTCTACTGTGAGACCATACGCTCCGAATCAGAGTGCAGCTTTCATCATCTCATATGTGAGATTGTCTCGCACGAATTCTGTGGAGAATATCGAGGGCAGGGCCCTCAAATAGGCTAAGAAACTGAAGCCGCTTATAGCTGCCTCATCCAGTTTTCGGATACATGTCTGCTGTCAGTGTCCTCAAAACGAAGCTATGTCTGATCGGTTCGATTTCGCTCGCTCATATCCTTTGTATGGAAGGAAGCTTGATGCGTGGGGGTCGCCAGGACATGTGCAGGGAGAACGCCTCGTGGAGCCAATTGGACCAACTGCACCAGGACGTGTCTGGAAGCCAAGGAATCTCGCTTGAGCTTCATCACTTCAAGTTCATGTTCTCTGTTCTTTTGTCTCTGTTGTTCATCGCTCAGATTCTCGCAGCTTGTTCTCGCTCGTGGTTCAAGGCTGTTTGCTCGCTTCTTTTCTAACTCCGGAGCTCGCGTTGTGTTCTTGCCTTCATCATTCAAGGCGCTAATTTCTCGTTCATACTCGCGCTGTTCTCGCTCATACTCGCGCTGAATCTTACGCTTTTCACGGGCATCATTCTCGCGCTGCTGCTCCTGATTATACCGTGAGAGTACATACTCTTTAATTTCGGTTGGGTCCGAAAGACCCATATCTTTGGCTTCCTGTAAAAATATGGTGGTAGCCATAGCGCTAATTTATTAAGCAAACCGAAACTGAGTACTGACTGCTTAGCGACGAATACTAATAAACACAAGTAAAGAATACAGACACAAGCTAGTGGTGACCAGTCTTATCTAGTTAACTGGCAAAGAATAAATCAAAAATGTAAATGACTGGGAAGACTCACTAATAAACACAATGGGTACATAGACTATGCAGGAGCGAATAAAATCGTCTGGCGTTACCAAAAATAAACTAGAGTTAAGTACTCTATGGATTGATAAAGCAAAATTCACTTGCTAAATTAACGGTAAACACCAGTAAACTTGTGTCTATAAACTTTAATGATAAATACCTAAATATGAATGAGTGAGCACTATCTCGTGAATAGCTTTAGAGCTAGGAGTTAATATCCTGGAATGAGGTCGCCAATTGTCACGGGGTTTTTATATTATCACGGTAATTTTGATATAAATGGTTAAATATTATTTAAATTGATATTAATATTCAATAATACTAAAGAGCAGGGACAATGATTGTCTTGCTAAATCGTGCAACGATTCTCTAAGAACGAGAATTCAAAAACTTTCTCAACAGTACACAGCAGAGACTAATTACTCACAATTGCTGAATTACTGTACTGTTAGCCTCTGGAGAAAGTTACTTCACCCCTGACAATAAATAACTAATACTAATAATAATAATATCAGGTTCTTGCTGATGCATTAACTCCTGGCACAACGGATTTTAAGTTAATACAACAAGACTGGTCTAAGTACCAGTTATGAAAGCAAACGTTTATGCAAGCTAGGAGCTGTATGGAAAATAAGCTTAATTATGGAGAAATGAAACAAGATTATACTTTACATTGAGCTCAAGAAAGGAACTGTTAAATTTATTAATCACAAAAAATAAATTTAACGTTACAATTCAAATCAAATTAAATGAGACGCACTCACTCACTCACGCAATAGCTAAATACTTACGCCTAGGAAAAAAAACACCTTAACTAAACTCTTATAACTAGGATTATACAAAAAGGAAATACCAGTCGATGAATGCTATGTATCACCCGAGGGGTAGGAGGACTGGATTAACTGTCTCAGTGGAGCTTGGGTGCTAGTGACCTCTCACACTTCTTGGAGCACAGGACCTTCCTCCGTCACAACAAACACTAGACTGAGTAAGTCGTGGGAACAAAAAGCGGAGCACTCGGCCGTATTTTCTAACGGTCGAATGAGCAGGGGCGAACAATAAAAAACAATAGTATCGCTCAGTACAGCACTTAGTGACGTGCATTAAATCGGTCACTTTTGAAAACGGTGACGAATGTTTTGAAAAGTATACTCCGAAATGGAGAGAGAAACGGTTAACTGAGCGATACACAGTGAGTTTTCCACTAATAATTCGTGGCTTCTCACAAAACGGAAATGTCGCGAATTGATTCGTGACATATATATAAATATAAACATATATATATATATATATGTATATATATCTATATATATATATATATATATATATATATATATATATATATATATATGTATGTATATGTATATATATATATGTATATATATATATATATATATATATATATATATATATATATATATATATTGTATCTATATCTATGTATACCATATCTAACTATCTGCAGTCTATCATATCTATATCTTTATTATATTTATCTATCTATATTATACGTGTCTATCTATATTTATATGTCTATTATATCTATCTGTACTATATTTATCTATTATATCTATCTATCTATATCTATATTATATCTGTCTTATATCTACCTATCTATATCTATATTATGTCTATGTCTTATATCTATCTATCTATATTATATCTATCTATCTATATTATGTCTATCTATTGTATCTATTTTATCGATATTTCTATTGTATCTCTTTATATCGATCTTTTTATTGTATCTCTATTATATCTATCTATCTGTATATACATATCCTTAATATAATGATAACAGTTGCCTAACTTCTCATATCAATATCGGGTCCAGCTTCCCTCTCTCTTAATCACTGCTTTGTTACCTGTCAGGGATGGAGCTTACAAGGCCACGGATGAAGTCAGGTTGCGCTGGCAAAGTTTTCACTGGGCGTTTACGTGGTTGAGTTCATTTCTTGTCCTCTCGTCAGTCCTGGCTGCCAGGTATTAACCATTTCAGCCCAATCGTGTTCTATTACATTTAGATCGGCCCCTTTGGCGAGCCAGTCTAAGAGCTGAAGTGTGTCTTGTCTTTGAAACCACTGCTGTACTACACGTGCTGTATGGATGGAGCACCGGTCATGCATGAAAATAATAGGTCCATCTGGGAAAGGAAAGCCCTTTGCTCGTAAAGATGGCAGGAAATGTTCCTCCAGGATATGGACATACTGGTCAGCAGTAAAACGCCCCTCGTTGCTGGACAAGTCACCCAGGCCATGTAGAGTCAGGTATCACCAGATGTTACAGGTAACTTGACCCGATCGTGCCTCATCACAAATGTTGACCCTCTCGTATCTGCATGTGAAATATATATTTACTTTTTTTTTTTTTATTATTATTGCAGCCATTAGACACAATACCAGGGGATGACATGTCCCCCTAACCTTATATTAGTTAGAACTGATCACATTTTTTCTTGGCACTAATGTCTTTATACAAAGAAAACAGAGGCAAAGAGTAGAAGGAATCATATCTTTTTCCAGGACAATATGAACAAAATAAGACCAAAAATAAGGGATCCTGATTATTTTAGATGCCTGGTCATATTGCCTTTAAAAGACTGGAAATCAAGGCTGGAGGGGTATGCAGACTGCGGAAGACAGCTTCATTATTGACCTATTCCATACGTAAAAATCTGAATATCGGTTAATCATTGTAACAGAGTGATAGAAAACAGATGACTGCAACGAAGACAGAGCCTGGAGGGGGGCAATAAGAGTACGGAATTTTATCGGTAATAAAACTGGTAATATCATACCCTGGTGTTTCTCCTCCAGCAGTAAACCCTACCATGCGAGGTGGAGGAGAAACGCTTCTCATCCGTGAAGATGACTCGTGACCAAAAGTCTAGGTTCTCATGGAAGTAGCGTTGAACAAAGGCTAACCTCCCCTCTCTGTGTTGTGTCAGGCGTTCCTTCATTGCTGGATTTCTATGGTGTATACCAGCGTCATGCAGCCTTCGCCTGACAGTCAGCGCAGACACGTCTAACTGAAGACTGTCCCTTATGGGGACCGCGTTCGTAAGGGGAGTTCCCTCTGCTGCCGTGACAATAGCAGAATCTTCAGCCTGGGTGGTTCTTCGAGGGGCTCGTTAGTAAATATGGCGCTAATAAAAATCAATGCCGAAAGTCTAGTTTGGAATAACATTACGAGTATGTATACTTGTTTTAAAATAAATTATATGATATGAAAATATTGTTACAAGAGCAACTGTTGTACAAAACAAACTGTTGCCTATGAAGCTAGTGGCGTAGCGAGACTAAATGCACCTCAAGGCCAGATATCCTATACTCCGTTTTTTTTGTTTTTTTTTAATTGAGGCGAAGATGCACTTGACAGGTTGATGATGATTGGCTGAATGCAACATATCCAAAAAATATTTACTAACCCAAATTTCCATCTCAGATATTTGTTGTCAATTAATAATGTTAGATTATGAAGTAATGTTGCATTCAGCCAATAATCACCAACCTGTCAAGTGCATCTTCGCCTCGATAAAAAAAAAAATGAGTATAGTTTCACCCCATCACTGCACGGGACAGCCCTGCAGAGGCGATTGCTTGGCTGTGGTTCATGGCTCTGCTTGGCCAGACAGACCAGGGTTACACAACAGCAACAACTGTGGTTCATGGCTCTGCTTGGCCAGACAGACCAGGGTTACACAACAGCAACAACAGCTATACATCAGATGGGAAGTGAAGTCTCTTTCTTAGAATGACTAGGACTGGTTTGTATGTGACAGTCATAAATCAAAACTCTGCCACTTCCTTCCAAAGAAACGTAAACACACAAATATCCATTCCACTGAGATGCCTGGACAAACTGTGTTTGAAATAATGGGGAACTGTGCATTGGAAGAAGACATGCCGAGACATTTCAACAAATAACTTGTCGTATGCAAGAAAGACAGATTACTAGTTAACAGTTGCACTGCAGAGTGGGTGGGAGGATGGGGCAAGGCTGGTGCCTCGTTTCAGTCACAATGGGGGAGAGATGCAAGCAGAGAATTCAGATGAACAGTGGCGTGTGTGTGTGTGTGTGTGTGTGTGTGTGAGAGAGAGAGAGAGAGAGAGAGACCGACGGTTATGTAGTTA
Source organism: Coenobita brevimanus (assembly GCF_032717465.1). Taxonomy (NCBI): domain Eukaryota; kingdom Metazoa; phylum Arthropoda; class Malacostraca; order Decapoda; family Coenobitidae; genus Coenobita; species Coenobita brevimanus. Next base: position 10,468,984 of record NC_137009.1, read on the forward strand.
TGTAGGGGAAACATCATGTAGGCTACTTCATCAGAAAACATATGATTTCCATTATTCCTGAGACTCCACCAATCGTCTTCATCTGGTTTTGAGTATGAATATAAGTTTTAACTGTTCTGATATTTCTTAAATGTTTGAATATCTTGACTGCATACAAATTATTTTTAGCTGCTTGGATTTTGCTTGAAGCGGTAGAACAGGTCATAGATACTGAGCTAAGATGGTTAGCTGAAATAATGCCCGTGTCTAGGGATTAAGACGTGTGATAGCTCACTCGCTCGCCTAATCACATTGATTCATAGCCGAACTTCTTATATTCTGTTATGTGCCATTTCTGCTATTAGTACTGTATTATATTTTTTAAGGCACGCGAATATAAACATAATTTCATCATTTAATCAGCAGTAAGATTGACTGATACCTACGAGTATGAAAATAAAATTCTCATTTCATTTAACAGTCGGTGAGCGAATGACACTTCTTCGATACTAGCTAAATTCTGGTTGCTCGTGGGAGGTTCGAAACTGTTACCTGTCGTCTGGGAAGGAGGGGTTGAGACTAGAGCCTTCCACATTGGGTGTAGTACGAATTTCTGAACGGAGCTGTACAGAAACCATATCCCTATATACCAAAAAAAAAAAAAAAGATATATAATAAATAAGGAAACCACAACCAAGTTCATAAAATACATCACAACTCTCTGAGTAATCTGGTCTCTTTCAGGAAAGTCATCAATTTATTAGTCACACCAACGTCCCCATCACCCAAGACAGAATCAAGTGTGAAAAGGAGCGCATTTGTCCTACAGTAGGCAGCCAGAGAAGTACGTTCCCCAGCATACCTACTGCAGTACAAAAGGATGTGACTAATAGATAACACCGCATCACAGGTGGTACAACGCGGTGGAAATTGTCTGTTAATACATGGTAACATATGTGTCAATAGCGTGGAATTCATGCGGAGGCTGGCTAAAGCGACCTCCTCCCGTCTGTTTCCTCGGGAGGAACTGGACCAGTCACATATGGTCCTTTTGACTGATGGAATTGCCAGGTCGGTCCACTGACTTTGCCACAGAAGATTAATTGATTTCTTTCCAAAAGAGAGACCAGACTGTAGCTCACGAGGAACGTCCCAAGTCTCTTCGAGTTCTACAGCCGATTTAGCTAGTACGTCAGCCTGCTCATTGCCGTAAATACCGCAATGACCAGGCACCCAGATAAGAGAGAAGGATTTAGCACATGTGTGCAGCTTATTGATAATGCGGCCCAGGACCTCATATGAATCAGTCCTACATGAATGAATTGCCAGAAGGGCTGACTTAGAGTTCGAAAAAATTACAAATCTGTCGTGATCTGAATGCAAAGCAAAGTCTATAGCTTCATCTATGGCAAATAATTCGGCAGTGAATACAGACGTATGGGGAGGCAAAGCGAAAACGGATGCAGCACTCCGTAGACCACACACTCGCACCCACACATTCATCCATCTTAGAGCCATTGGTGTACAAGTGGAATGATGCTAGGTGTCTAATGAGGATCATCCAGAACAACTGTCGTACCTCCACCTCCGGCGCCTTATACTTTGCAACTGGGAGCCAGTTGGTATTAAATGTGGTAGCAAGAGACTCCCAAGGTGCTATTTTTGATGTTAAAACCTGATCCCCATTAGAAAGGTCATACCCTAACACCTCACAGAGGAAGTGAAGCCTCACAGCCACCAGCTTGAGGGCCGCATACAACAGGTATTCCCACTGTAGGAGGATCCGACAAGTTGGAAGGCCAAGTGAGCGTTTACGGCGGGTGGTGATACCGTAAGAAAATAGCAGGTGGTCACGTCGTAAATGGAGGGGAGGCACATTAGCCTCCACTTCCAACCACTCCACACGAGTACATCGAAGGGCTCCGAGACATATATGCAAGCACACTTTCTGAAGCACATCAAGTCTACGGAGGACAGCATCCGATGCCGACCCATACACTTGTGAGCCATAGTCAAGCTTAGAACGGATAAGGGACTTATACACCATCAATAAAGACGCTCTGTCTGCTCCCCACGATTTACCAGAAAGAAACTTGAGGACGTTTACTTTTTTACTACAAGAAACAAGCAAATGATTGATATGTGTTCTCCAACTGAGCCTACTGTCAAAATGTAGACCCAGGAATCTTACTGAATTTTGAAAAGGTATCGGCTGATTGTTTAAAGTCAAATGCAAAGGAGGTATGTTAAGTTTACGAGTAAAAACAACACCGACACACTTAGGGATGGAAAATTTAAATCCCCACTCCAGGGCCCAACGTTGAACAGATTCAAGTGCCAGTTGAATCTGCTCTGCTGAGGACTGCATTGCGGGAAGAGTGCCACACTGCACAGTCATCAGCATAGAGTGAGTATCTAATCGTCCTGGGGACGGAAGCAGACGACAGAATGTCATTAATGGCAACGCTGAACAAAGTAGGGCTAAGCACACTTCCTTGTGGTACCCCGTTCTCTTGGACAAATATGTTCGAAGTTACATTACAAGGTAACCTGACAAAACGTTCTGTCAGTAAGGAAATTCTGAAGGAAAATGGGCAAATTACCTCTTAAACCATTAGCGTATAGTTTACGTAGTATTCCGTTTCGCCAGGTCATATCATAAGCCTTATGAATATCCAGAAAAATTCTTATCATGAATTCGCGATTGGCAAAAGCCTCGGCTACGCAATGCTCCAGGTGCACTAAATGATCCAAAGTGAACCTGTATTTACGGAATCCACTCTGTTGATCATTTAACACACCCTTCGACTGTAAAACAAAAAGTAACCTTTTATTAACCATACGTTCAAAGATCTTACACAGACAGTCAGTCAGCACAATAGGTCAAAGCGAACTGGGACTCGTAAGGCGACCATCCTGGCGAGGTATTGGTATGACGTGCGCGTAGTGCCATGAGTTTGGGAACGTGCGAGACGCCCAAATCTCATTGTACACCACTAACAGCTTACTCAGGTTGGCCTGAGTAAGATGCTGAATCATACCGTACGTAATGGTGGATGGACCGGGACTGGAGCCTTTACAGGATTTAAGGGCAAGGAGAAGTTCATCTAATGTAAATTCAGAGTTGTAGCTGGTATCTCCGTCTTCAGTGGCAGAGTCGAAATTTTGCAGCTCAGCCATACGCTTATGGCGGAGAAAGCGAGGCTCATAGTTGGCTGAGCTGCTTACCTGGGCAAAATGGTCGGCAATAGTATTGGCAATGTCCACGGGATCGTCAGTGACATTCCCAGCCACCTCAAGTGTGGTGATCGGTGACCAGGTGTACTTGTTGTTTAGTACATTTATGGTGGACCAGACCTGACTTAGTGGGGTGGAGTGATTCACCGTGGACACAAAACTACGCCAGTTATTCCACTTTGCTGCTTTAATTGTCTTCCTTGCCTCAGCCTTAGCTGCTTTGTAGGCAAAAAAAAGTTTGATTCTGTTGGCTGTTTCTCAAAAATCCTGTATCTCCTATTGCACTTTGTGAGTGCTTGTCGGCAATCTGGTGTCCACCACGAAACTCTACGCTTGTTTGGAATTGTAGATGTCTTGGGAATAGCAGCCTCAGCTGCGTGTATAATGGAAGTCTGTAGGTGTGCAACTTTCTCATCAATGTTATCTCCCGATATATCTAGATTGGCGACCTTTGAGTAGTACCCCCAATCTGCTTTCTTAAAGTTAAATTTAGATGGTGGAGGAGGCCGAGAATCGTCGCATGTATAAGAAAGAAAGATTGGAAAATGATCGCTACCCATCGAGTCGTCATACAGGTCCCAAGAGATGTTAGTGTGTATATCGGGAGATGACAAGGACAGATCTATACATGACATGTTGCCAGTGCGGTCATCAACACGAGTCGCTCTACCATTGTTTAGAAGACAGAGGTTTGACTGCAATATTAGGTCGGCTATTTGCTCCCCCCTACCATCACTCCTCTAGCTTCCCCACTGACAGTGATGGGCGTTAAAATCGCCTAAAATTAATTTTCGACCCGGAAGTTGATGGGTTAGGGAAGTGAAAGCATCACCATCAATGGGACCACGGGGAGGACAGTAGATAGAACAAATAGACAGACACGTGTTATTAAATTTTACTCTGCACGCGACAGCTTCCAAAGTAGAATTTAGAACCACTTCTGTTTGTGGGTGTGATTTGTGTATGTATATGGCAACTCCGTGACCATCATATCTTCTATACGAATGGTAGTGTTTGAACTGTGGAGGATCAGGGTGATCCACCAAGCGCATCTCCTGTAAACAAACAACGTCTGGCCTGTGTATAGATAGCAAAATTGCTATATTGTGGACTTTATTCCCATGAGTCCTACAATTCCACTGTAACACAGTGAATGTGGCGGTTTAAAATTTACGAGAGGGGCCAGTGTGCTTAGCTTTTTTATGCCACCTGCCACCAGACGAGTGGCTACCGGGGGACCTATCCTGGTGCTTACTAACGGAAACCTTAATATGTTGCTCATCAATAACTAGGCACCCAGAGCCCCCCGAGGAAGAGCTAACTCTTCTCTCCCTCGCTGGGCCAGGAGCAGGAAGGACATGAGGACGTGGCTGTTTCGTAAGGGTGGTCATATTACTCTTACTAGAGTTGTCAGACTTCTGTTTAGGCTTTACTGACTGAGAGGCAGCAGCAGCCTGAGAGTAGCAAGGTACAACAGGGGTGTCAGTTTGAGAGGTGGATTGGATAGGAGGCTCAGATGGAGAGGAGAGTGTGTGTCAAGAGGAACAGGTTCAGGGTTAGTCTGTGTTTCAACAGAACACATCACAGGATGGGACATTACCGCCGAAGCATAGGACCTATTCGGCGTGGGAGTCGCATGCAACTCCTTCACCTTTTTCCTAGCTTCGTAGTAGGGAATGCCCTCAGTTGCTTTCACTACGCAGACCTCCTTCTCCTCCTTCCACTTGGGACAATCCCTAGAGAAAGTGGAGTGTGAGCCCTTGCAATGAAAACAACGTACCATCTCCGATGTGCAGTGTTCAGCATCATGTCCCTGTGTTCCACATTTGCCACACACTGACTGGGAAGCCCGACAAGTCTTATCGCCGTGCCCGTACAATTGACACCTTAGACAACGAAGTGGATTAGGGATATAAGGCCTTACGTTAACAATTTCGTGTCCAACTTTGACATGGTCTGGGAGTGAAACTTTTCCAAAAGTCAAGACAATAGTGGCAGTCTTCGTCCTCATACCTTCAGAAAATCTGGTTATAAATCGGGCATTGATTACGTCCTATTGAGCAAGTTCCCGTATGATCTCGTCCTCTTCCATAACCATAAGATCCCTGCAGGTGATAACAACTTTGCAGGAATTCATGGCGTGCGTGATCTTTCGGCTCGACATCATATTCATGGAACTTACGAAGTTTCATCAAATCTTTTACCTGGGAGTAGTTGAAGGTTTTGATGAGGAGGTCTCCATTTGCAAGTTTTTTCACCTGTTCCACCTCCCCAGCACAGTAATCAATCACTTTCTTGATGATGAAAGGATTGGTACTGCTCAAGGGTATGGAATCGAGAGCATGGAGCGTGACAAACTGTGCATTATTTACACTAATGTCCAGATCGGTACGAGTCTGGGGCCGTTCAGTCAGGGGGCGGTCAGTCCGTGGTACAGTCCTAGGTTCGTCAGGACCACCTCCCCCCCTTCAGGGGGGGGAGGCGGCAGGGGCGTCCAACATAGTAACCACCCCTCTAACGGGGGAAGTGGGAAGAAGGACGAAAACGAGCAAGGGACAAAACACACCGGGACCAAACACCTAAGGCTGAAATTGCCCTCTCAAACCACTCCAGGGAGGCCTGACCGTGTTAATTCACGCCCCAGAGCGATCAGTGGATCAGTGGGGGAGACCCTCCGTGGGCAGCAAGCAAAGATAATCTCAGTACACAGGAACAGACACCTACTGTTCCAAACTAACAGGGAGGGGAGGAAAGTGAGAAACTAGCTAGCCTAACGCACACCAGAAGGGTGAAAAAAAAAGCTAATTGCCGGTGAGGCAGCCCTAGGAAGCTAGAGGAGAGGTCAGCAGCACACAACCTCACTCTCCACGACCATGCATAAAAGTGTGATTAACCCTATGACTGCGTGAGTTTCTGTCAGCTTAAGAAAAGGTCAGTCATGACCTGAGTGTAATACGGAAGTCCTTGTTCACTGTCAGAGCGGTAATCGTCGTACCTTTCAACATACTACAATTACTTTAACTTGTCGATTTTTGTTGTTTCTCAGTCTATTTACCAGAGTTCAGTAGCAGAATGAAGCAATACTACGACCTCACTTCCTTCCCACAGAACTTCTTCGTGACTAGCACCATCTTGTCTTAACTTCGTGGTATAGCTCATCATTTTATGCCTGTTAAAGTGAATAGAGCATAGGTGACCTACGTTTCTTTTTAAGCATAATACTCTGTCACTAAGCAAAACATTAAGAAAAGTAAGTAATTAACAGGGATAGATTAAGACTTGATAAGAATCAGACTGCTGTGTCACTCCAAGCATAATGAAATCACCTAACGCTAAACATAGGAGAATACGAGTCACGGGTTCGATTCCCGGCATAATGGTAATAAATTAGAGAGAAGAATACTTAAGCCGTTCCGTCTGTGGAGGGATAAATGACAACCGTATTATCAATCTTGGGTTTTTCTAAAATCGTCTAGGGTCAGCTGGAGAAAAATAATAGTTAAGGCTAAACCAAAGAAGGATTACTGGAAGCAAATTATCAGGTTAGTTGGAAAGTATTTGATTTTTGTTTCATGATTTATAAACCTTGGATGTGTTCCTGTATAGCGGTCTGCGAAAATACAATAGGTTAAATACCACCACACAGCACGATAAGCCTCGGAAGTCCCACTTGCCATAACCCAAGAGCCTCTCTCTCTCTCTCTCTCTCTCATTACGCAAACCCTCTATTGAAGAAAAAATCAGAGACAGTTATCATTATTCCTTTCATTCTCATGACGCCAATCCTTTTTAAATCTTGCTACTCAGTAAAGAGGCTAGAAACGATATCCAGTAATCCTAGCAGTTCTATGTAGTATTTTTTATATTTTAATTTTGCTTCCACCAGATTCTGTTTAGGGGATTCCTGTCGTTGTGAAGAGATTAACCATTTCATCTCGATGACATATTCTTGCTACTTTTCGACGACTATAATTACCTTGTGAGAGACTTGGAATGGAAGGGTTTAATTCAGCCTTCATAAGTCCTTTTACTACCTGGGGGTTTTCTTACATTTAATAAAATCGTTTGGTAGTTGCAGTGAAATTTAAACTAATGTCCTTTGGCTGAACCTGTTTAAACCAGTCTTGATTCTGTTTAACAAAGAAATTGTTTATTCATTTTTTTGGTCTTGTCAGACTTAGTTTTCCATGCTGATTCCAATGATGTATGTTTTCTTTGTCTGTCTTTAGGATTTGTCAACAATTGGCAATCTTTTATTTCCAGGCTTGGTACCGTGCGCCAATGTAATGACTGATGTATCACTTACCACGTCACACACACACACACACACACACACACACACACACACACACACACACCATCTGCTTCCATGCAGATGTCGCTGATATGACCATTATTGTGTCATGTAACGCGTATCGAGTCAGTTCATTCGATGAGCTAGTCTCACATTGCTAGTTTGGCTAGTTGACATGTTTTTGTGCTGTTCCTAAAGGTCTTTCTATTGGTGAGAATGACCAGTAGACGTTCTTGCAAGCTGTCGGCCGATACATTTTGTTAGGTAGGTGGAGAATATATTGGACCGAGGTATGTGGAGAATACATTGGATCGAAGATGATCAAACACAAAACCCACCTTGATACCAAATTTGCTCATGCATACAAAGCATATTTTGGCTTGGCAATGGGCGATCAAGATAAGGACTAGGCTTCGCACTGCACTTGTGGTAACTATTGTTCTGTGCTTGAAGCCTGGCTACGAGTAACAAGAAAGAAGATGCCTTTCGCAGTTCCAGGAGTGTGGTGAGAGCCTTCAAATCACCATGACAATTATTTTTGCATGGTTGATATAAGTGGTGCAAAAAGCGTTAAGGGCAGGAAGAACATTGCATATCCAAATTTGCCTTCTTTGATCTCTCTGGTGCCTCACAATGATGACCTGGCGATTTCTGTCCCTCCTGCAGAGGGAGAGTTGTCTCTGACCATGAGGACATCGTTGATGACAGAAGGGACAGTGATGAATTGTCAGAGAATGTTCCAGAGACACTCCACACTTTCCCAGTCAGCAAGAACCGGATGACTTTGTCCGAGATTTATGACTCACAAGTCCAGTGCTGAGCTGATGGCTTCACATCTAAGTGAATGGAACTTGTTGGATTCCAGTTGCAAGTTGAGTTATACGAATCGCCAAGGCAAGTTTGCTTTCTTCAAATTTTGTGAAGAAACCTCGTTGTGTTATTGTTTTGATGTTAGGGGTTTGTTCTAAGACATGGGAGTGGATTACAAGGCCTCAGAATGGCGAATTTTCATAGACAATTCCGTGAAGACCCTAAAAAGTACTTTTGCATAATGGCAATGAACTCCCATCAATTTGAGTTGCACATTCTGTGGAAATGAAAGAAGACTGTGAGATTGTGAAGACTTGTCTGACAAAGATCAAGTACTCAGATCACAATTGGGAGGTTTGTGAGGATTTCAAAATTAAATTCCTACTTGGAATGGTTATACGAAATACTCATATTTTTTATGCTTATGGAACACATGGAGCAATGCAGAACATTTCGTGAGGAAAGACTGGCCTCTCAGAGACAGTCTTACACCAGGCTCGTGCAATGTTCTGAGAGCTCCACTTATCTTCATAGAGAAGGCATTGCTGCCGCCGTTCATCCACCCATCCAACATCCAGTCCTACAGTGCCCCATGAGGAGCATAGGAGCCCAGGGCTAGGCAGTTGGTCCCGACATTTAAGATGAGAGTGACCAGCCTCACTCATCCCTGAGTGACATTACATGAGCATTCAACCCCAACCATCCATTGGATATAAAACTTCACCAGCTCAATCCGATTGGAGCGCAATAATTACCCACTAAACCACCAGGCGCCAAAATTTGGTTGTATGGTTACCACCCAGTGTAGTAAATGGTTTCCTGGTGTACAGGAAACCATTTGGCTTGTCACCCAGTGTAGAGTCACCCACAGGCAGAATGAAGAGGAAAGAATGAAGGAAAGAAAGACAGAAGAGGGAGTGTAAAGTCACCCGTAGGCAGAAGGACAAGGAAAGAATGAAGGAAGACAGAAGAGGATGGAAGGAAAGAAGGATGGAGGAGAGGAAAGGGCAGACACCCGACAGCAGCACTACATCGAGTGAGTGGATGGTGAGCACCCCCACTAACCATAAAACTTGGTCTTGTGAAACATTTCTTAAAAGTCATTGACAAGGATGGTGACGGCTAGCATATTCACCGGGCCACAAATTCGAAAAATGCTTGCCAGTTGTGAATTCACCAACCACAGTGCCGATCACTGCCTGGTTTACACCATACGATAGCCCCATTCTTTAAGACTTGTTTTTGCCAGGTTTCATCACATCCTAGCAGCACGTGTGGCACGTGACATGTGCCAAGTGCAGCATGTCGAAAATCATCATAAAATAGCCACAGGCCAGAGGGTTTATTTAGGCAGGTAGACAGCCATCATTATATTCTAGTCATCCTCGGGGTGTATGGCCACATTTCAATGCTTTCGGATTTATATGGCCTCGCTCGTACCTCACCAACAAAGGCGTTTTACTGGTTAATATTGTCCTACAGTAGCATGGGTGTCTGGAGGGGGGGGCAGGGGGGGGGCAGTTGTCCCCCTTGGAATTCGACGGCTTCAGTTCTTGTTCAAGGATGACTGAGTGATTTGAGTTGATTCATGCATTCTGCCACTATGCATTTGATGTAAGTCATGTAACTCATGTAGGTATATGCCTATGCCTATTTGAACGTGTGTATTTTGATATAACCGCACATATATGTATAATTTCTTAAATTTTGCCCCTCTTACAAAAAATCCTGCAGATGTCCCTGTACAGTGCAGTAGTAACAATAAAAGTAGTACTTGTTACCATATGTGTATAAAACTGATTACCTATAACTAGGTTTTTTGTTTGTCAGCATTTTCCTTTTCGTTGGATACCTAATAATTCAACTGGATATGTAAAAATTGGCAACAGAAGCAGTATTCTGAACCCATTTTACACGATAACATAGTTTTCCAAATTCCTGCAGCCATGCAAATATTGTCCTTTCATCCTCGGAAGAACTTTTGTACGGAGTGGGATACAAACGCCATGTGTAGACAGCAGCAAATTCTCCACAATATACAGTACATGGAAAAAGATGAGAAGTAAAGTAGAGGATCCACTTTATCTACCACCAATATACTCGTACTATATCGGAGAAAGACAAAAGGCACAGTATACGATTTAGTTTCTTTCAAAGTCTCGCCCACCAGGAATCGTTCATGTATAACACAAGTGCACGACACTCCCCTCCTCCCCAACTTTACTGATGACCAAAATGCGTTGGGTTAACATTTCTACACTCCCTCTGTGACCTTGGCCGTCCGTGCGTTAGAGGGTAAGCCAACGACTAAGCAAATACAGAAAGAATGCCTTATGTTGACTGATAAGTCATATCTTTGCAATGAAAGTGCGCTGAATATATCAACGTCTTCTAATTATATATATATATATATATATATATATATATATATATATATATATATATATATATATATATATATATATATACAGGGAGAGAGCGAGAGAGAGAGAGAGACAGACTGACAGACAGACAGACAGACAGAGACAAAGACAGAGAAAGAGAGAGAAAAACAAAAACAATACAAAAGTGAGCCAAATCCAAGATCCGTTCATTTCGAGATGCCTGAACACACTGCGTTTGAAAGACTGGAGATCATAGGAAGTAGAAAATGCAGAAAGAGGGAGGCGGTTCCAGAGATGACCTGTTGTATAAATGAAGGACTGAGAGTAACGGTTAACTCTTGCATTAGAGAGTTGAAAAGAAAAGGGATGAGAGTTTGTTGCTAGACAGGTATTATGCACCCGTCGAAGAGGTGGAGGGATGCATGCAGACAGTTCAGAGGGGCAGTGACCATTGAAGCAGTGACAAAAAAGAGATAAAGAGACAATAGTGCGGCGAAGAGACAGAGGTTGAAGGAAGTCTGTACGAGGAGGAGAGTCAGTGAGACGAAAAGCCTTTGACTCCACCCTATTGAGAAGAGCTGTATGTGGGGAGCCTCCTCACCCATAAGAGTTGTACTCTACACAGGGTCGAATAAAACCGATGTATAAAGTCAACAACTGTGCAGGGGTAAAGAAGGTACAGACTCGGCTTAGAAACCTAATCTCTTGAAAGCAGATAAAATAGATGTAATATGATCTTCCAAGATAAACCCCGAGTGAATGAAACCCCAAGCATGTTCAAGGGTGATGCAGGATTCGGCTGGATATTATTAAACATTGGTGGGTACTTGTGTGGAAAATTTTGTCAGGTTGATAGGTGTAAGAACTGGGTCTTTGACGCATTAAAAAAAAATTATTTTTACCCCAGTCAGAGATATAAGCCAAGTCAGACATTAGCTGTGCCACAGCCTCATCCCTTGTTTGTTGAAGTAACTGCTGAGATGGACTTTGTGGGAACCGATTGGAAAGGTGAAGGGTAGATTCATCAGCGTACGAGTGGATAGGGTTAGAAGTCCAGCTTAGAAGATCATTGATGAATACAAGGAAGAGAGTTGGTGACAGGACAGGGTTCTGAGGAACACCACTGTTGATAGATCTAGGAGAACAACGATGGCCGTCTACAACAGCGGCTATAGAACGACCAGAATGGAAGCTGTAGATGAAGGCACAGACAGAAGGATTGAAACCGTAAGAGGGCAGTTTGGAAACTAAAGATTTATGCCAGACTCGATCGAAAGCCTTTGAGATGTCAAGTGTAATGGCAAAGCTTTGGTCAAAGTCACAAAAGGAGGATGACCAGATGTCTGAAAGATAAATGAGAAGATCGCCAACGGAGCGTCCCTGACGAAACCCATACTGACAATAAGAATGAAGGTTGTGATAGGAAAGATGCTTTAAAATTATTCTGTTAAGAATTGAGTCGAAAACTTTTGAGACTGGATGTTAAAGCAATTGGACGATAGTTAAAGAGATGGGAATGGTCACTCTTCTTTGGGACTGGCTGAATGAGAGCAAAGATCCAGCAAGAAGGAAAGGTACAAGTTGATAGAGAAAGACAAAAGAGTTTACCTAGGCAGGTCATAAGCACAGAAGCACAGTTCTTCAGGACAACAGGAGTTTCTCCATCAGGTCCATATGCCTTGCTAGTATTGAGGCCAGCGTTGGCAGAAAATACATCAGCTGAAGAAATTTTAGTTTCAGGCATGAGGAAGTCAGAGGGGACAAGTGATGGAGGAACAGCACCAGAATCGTCTAAGATGCAATTGGAGGACAAAGTCTGAGCGAAGAGATCTACTTGATCAGTAGAAGAAATAGCTACAGAGCCATTCAAGTAGAAAAGAAGAGGGAAGGATGATGAGGTAAAGTTGTTAGAAAGGTTTATGGCAAGGTGCCAGAAGGAGCGGGAATAATTTGAGTTGGAGAGTTGAGAATATTTATTACAGATGAAATAATTTTTAGCAGAGCAAAGAACAGACTTAGCATGATTCCAGGCAGAAACATTAAAAAAGATGTGATTCAGGGGTGGGTTGTCTCTGGTACCTTTTATAGACCCTCTCCTTGTTGTGGACAGCATTAGAACAAGCACGATTAAATTAATGTTTTCTCGCTTTAACCAAAGGATATGAGAAAGGAATGAATGCTTCCTTGCCAGAGAGAATAACCTCCGTAATGTGCAATGCACACTCAGAGGACTCCCTGCCATGGAAGTGATAATCATTCCATGGAAAATCAAAGAAGTACTGCCTGAGGGTCTCCCAATCCTCAACTCAAAAGTGCCACAGTTGACATTGCTTTGGAGAGTTCACAGGCCATACCGGAGCGATAGGACAGGATAAGGTAATAAGGTTGTGATCAGAGGAGCCCAACAGAGAGAGAGAAAAGATTAACAGAGTAAGCAAAAGGATTAGTTGTAAGGAAGAGGTCAAGTATGTTGGAACTCTCTCCAAGGCAGTAAGGGATATGGGTAGGGTGCTGTACAAGCTGCTCTAGGTCATTAAGGATAGAAAAGATGTAGGCATGTTCACCAGGTGGATCAGTGAAACGAGAGAAGAGCCAAAGGTGGTGGTGAACATTGAAATCTCCTGTAATGGAGATATCAGAGAAAGGAGAAATGGATAGAATGTGTTCCGTTGTAGAAGTAAGATAGTCCAAGAATTTTTGATGGTCAGTAGAATAAGGGGATAAGTAAACAGCACAGATATACTTAGTTAAACAATGACAGGATAGCTGAAGCCAGAGAGTAGTGAATTCAGAAGAATCAAGTTCAGGAACATGAGAGCAAGATAAGTCATTGTGTACATATACACAACAGCCACCTATTTGTCTTTGAAACGAGTATAGAGAAAGTAGGAGGATACAGAAAAGGGTTAGCTGTCAATTGCCTCAGACAGCTGAGTCTCAGTTAAGAAGAGAAGGTGAGATTTAGAGGAGGAGAGGTGGTGTTCAACAGAGTTAGAGGAAAGGCCGTGAATGATGCAGAAATGAAGAAGTGAGTCAGACAGTGGTTCCAGGCAGCTCGTTGAGTCGTCACTGGGAGAGGGGCGGATGGTGGTGGCATATATGGCTCTCCCCCCCCCGAGAGAGAGAGAGAGAGAGAGAGAGAGAGAGAGAGAGACAGAGACAGAGACAGACAGACAGAGACAGATACAGAGAGATGTGTGTGTGTGTGTGTGTGTGTGTGTGTGTGTGTGTGTGTGTGTGTCTATGCTACTTCTAAAGTTTCTCTCATTGTCAAAACCTTGCCCTACCAGATCACACAAAGGTGAAATCAAGAAGACAAATATTTAGGTACACAAATTGGAATTACAATACTGCTGTCTGATAATTTGCACGTACACAGTGGAAACAATGGTTACTCTGATACGACTTAAGATTAACCCATTAGTTTATGGATGGATGGATGGCTAGAGCCAGATGATTTTGTTCAGCTAAAGAGAGATCCATTGTATTGATGGGATTTGAAACAGTTTTTATAATAAATATTAAATATTAAAGTAAAACAGCTGATTTTGGTTATTGGTGTGTTAAAGATGTTTGGTTTAATGGCAGTCTGTTGCAACTATAGCAAAGGAGAATTACAGTAATATGAATGCTATCCCTATAATATGCAACACAGGTTCATTGCTATCCTCATTTTATACAATACACGTTCATTGCTATCCCCACATTATGCAATACAGGTTCATTAATTACATGTTTATAAAAGAACTATATATGCATCGGCACTTAACACGTGACCTTCTTCCACCTATGTATCTATAGTCAGATGCAATTATCTTGGATAGGGTGGTCACGTACTGTACAGACTGCCTGCACTTCCCCTTGTCCTCTTTTTTTTTTGTTTTCTTTCAAAGATTTCCTGCACCTATAGTGCAGGTCGTGCCCTACATTAGCCCGATCAGTGGAGTATGGGCTGGATAAAAAATAGTAAGGGGGGAGGACAGGACCTGGGGATTGCCCAGCACACACGTCCTGTCTCCTGGCTGGCTTTGTGGTGTGTGCGCCACCTCCCCCCCCCCCGACCTTGTCCTCGTTAGCCAACCCTCTTATATATCTCTAACGCGTTCTTCCGCCTCATTTAGTATATGGCAGTGAATGGTGATGACTAACCAGCGACTATTCACCGCATAATGAGCGTATTGTTGTAGCTGGGAGATGCTGTGGCAGTGGATATACTGAAGCCCTGGCTGAATAAGTACATGAATCTAACAACATGATTAAGGCACATACAGAATTAATTGCTAAGAAAATGGTGATAAAAACTTTTCAGAAATCCTCGAAGCGCCTGCCGATACGACTCGGAAATGTGCAAATTTTATAGTTGATAGTGTTTTGACGAAACCATTTTTTTTTTCAACGTGGAAGTGAGAGCAACTTGCAACCTGATACTGCACAGGAGAAGGTTCAACGAGAGTATAATAAACGAAATGAACAGCACTACATTCCACTCTTGTTATACAGTGTCTGTTTCCGTGAAGACAAATGAACATCTAACTCATCTGAAGATCATTCATTTATTATATGAACATAACCTGCTGTTATGCAGTTTTATTCTCCATCAGTGTAACATATTCTCTGATGTATGTACATTGAGAAAATATTTTCCTTGTTAACAACAATACTTTTGTTATATGTTCTAACATCACGACCACCACCTCAAAACGATCAAATTGGTCACATTCACAGCTACAAGTAATGTACGTTACCTGCTACAGAGAGTTTAACCATTTCAATTTGGGGACGTTTTTTCTATTTCATTCTTGTTGTTACATGATGATTTCATTCGGTATAATAGCCTCTTAGGAAGAATGAAGACTTTTCTGACTCTTCAAGTTCGAAAAGTCTATCCACAGCTGGATACATTCATTCGGTTCCTGCAACGTCCATCTCAGCAGTTGCTTCAACAGGCAAGGAATGAGGTCGTGGCACACCTAATGTCTGACGTGGCTCGTATTTCTGAATGGGGTAAAAATAATCTTGTTGTTATTAATGCATCAAAGACTCAGTTCTTACACCTATCAACCCGACAAAGACTTCCACAGGAGTACCCATTAAATAATATCCAGCTCAATCCTGCGTCATGTTTGAACATGCTTGGAGTTTCATTCACTCGGGACTTATAATGAAAAGATCATATTGCATCTTTTGTGAAATCTGCTTCCGGGAGATTGGGTGTGCTAAGCCGACTCTGTACTCTCCTTACCCCTGCACAGTTGTTGACTTTATACAAGGTTTTGTTCGTCCCTGTATAGAGTGCAACTCTCATGTATGGGGAGGCTCCCCACATATATCTTTTCTCAATAGGGTGGAGCCAAAGGCTTTTCATCTCATTGACTCTCCTCCTCTTGCTGGCTCCCTTCAACCTCTGTCTCTTCACCGCACTGTTTCATCTTTATCCATTAAATTTTTATTATGCTTTCATACAGCCAGAAACTCGAGTATCTTCCTAAGTTTGATGAATGCATTAGGGAAAAACCGAACTCTCTGAAACACATTCTACTAGACATAAGGTTTTCTCAGTATTTCGCCAGCTGTAAATTTTCTTCAGGCAGAATTGGGAAGGTGATTGTTCCTTTAACCGTACGATAATTAGGCTACCTATCTAAATACTAAACTACGTAAATAATAACCGAAAGTACCAACCTGAAGTGTGCGTAATCATAAATCGCTAGGGAGTAAATGCCATAAAGTTTTATACTGTACTGAACTGATGCTTGTGAACTGATAAGCAAGGTGTTATTTCCAGAGTTGTGAGCGTTATTGTAATTTTCAGAATTCGTGCTTTTGAGCAGCAATGGATCAACCATTATTATTATTATTATTTTTTTTTTTTTGATGCAGTCATTGCTTTCATTATACTTATTTTTACCTATATTAGTCAGAAAATTATCCACAAGTATATGTGGCGAATGATGAGAAGGGTGGGTGGTGAATTGAATGAACGAAATACAGTGATTGATTACGTGTGTGTGGATGAGAGAATGAGAATGTATGTAGTGGATGGAAGAGCATCCAGAGATTGGGGAATTGAAATTTCGGACCACCACTTGATAACACAGGTTTCTAACACTTAGAATTGGAGGGGAGTGCGATATTCCTCAGAGCGTGGGATTAAGCACAACCCCACATCACACTCCACATACTAGTAGAAGGCGGCATGGGTGTTAAAGAGGGGAACGATTCTCAGTAAACACCGTAATAAAAAAATTCTTGAAGAAATCGATTCTTTTTGAGGTGGAAGTCAGCTCCAGCACAGTACATCCTTCCGTATCACTGCCTGTAGAGGTATGAATGATGGGAAAGAAATTGCTCCCATATCCCCACTCCCACGTGTCTTCATCCCCTCCTTCCATTTCGCCCTCGTCACCAATGGGGCCACCTCTGTTGCCATTCTCAGGATCGGGAGGAAAGCCGGTAGTAGGCTGGGGAATATAGCTTGCCTCCTCACTCTTCCCACGACTTGCCTATTCCCTTCCCATTTTCCTTTACCTTTTGCTCCTTTCCCCTCCGTTTGAGGCTGTGGGGAGGAAGCATGGGAAGGGTGTTGGGAGGGTGAGCAAGGAGGTTCAGGTGCTGGGTTGGGGAGAGGCAGCGTGGCGTGGGGTTGGAGGTTGGAGGTGGCAGGTATCGTTGCCCACCACATGAATAGAACAAAACACTACTCACCCTGTACTTTTTACTAAATAGTTCTTCCCCATCCCTCTGGGTTATTCTGGGCAATCCTGCCCATGGAGACATCCGATGTTCACCTGAGGGGTCGGCCTTGTACCCCTCATCACTAGAGGAATCATCCATGGAGTGAGAGTGGCATGGTCAGGTGGGAAGTGGTGGTGGTGGTGCAGGGTGAGTTACAGCCATGCAGACAGCCATATTCCTCGCCTTTCATGGGGATGGAATCTCGTCCTCGCTGCTTGAATCTGACTTAGTAGTAGTCTCGATCAGCATCATCATCATCAGTGGGAGAATCAGTTTCTCCGTCACAGGAGATGTTCAAGAGCTCATCAATCTCGTGTTGGGGAGTACCACGATGCACCATGGACCTCACCCACTTAATCACAAAGTGGGACTGAGTTGGTGAGGCCCTACGTGGGAGAAGGGATGCGGTGATGACTCACTGCATGGTTGTTAGGCCTAAACAGGCACGGGAGTATCCCTGGCATATACCTTGCACCAATATTGAATGTTCGAATTTTGGCAAATATTTCAAATCAATACATTTATAAATGTCGCTGGCATTTTGTTTGCATGCAGGGCCCGACATATTTATACATCACTGGCATGGGGCAGGTTAACACCAGAATATCACACTAGTTATAAAGAAGTATTAAGGAAAGGAGGTAGAGCTGTATTGTTGTGTCTTTCCGCCACTGAGCTATGATAAATAGGCTGCAAAAAGACAAAAATCTCCGCCATGTTAGTGATTTAATTGTACGATGTTAAACTGTATGGCAATTACTGCTGTGGCCGTGAACAAGGAACTCTGTATTAAACTCAGGTCATGGTTGACGTTTTCTTAATCTGAAGGAAACTCACAATAGCCATAGGGTTAGTGCTGGGTGATTCATGTATAGCGCTTCTGTTTCACTTCACCGGGCAATATCTCGTGTGTTACAGGAGTGGATCAGTCAGCATTATCAGTGGTTATCCTTGATTTTTCATTCTTTCGAATCCCTGTGCCTCCATACATGCCCACATCAGCAGACCAAGACGTCCCACAGAACACGTAGGGTGCTGGTAATTGAGTCTCTAATTGTCACAAGTTGGCGTGATTCTCTATCTAAATAAACTCATGACAGTGAACTTTGGTGGGAAACCGCGAATTCTAGTAGAATCCCAATAGGTATCGTTCAGTCAACCGCCACGTATTCACCCGATCGGGAGTGTTTTCAGAACATTTTTCACTGTTTCATAAGTGATCGACCTTGCGTGACATTGGCGCTTTCGCTGAGTGATTTGTTGTGGGCATGCATCGCTCACATTTTTTTCATTAGCAGTTACTGGGTGCGCGCCCAACCCAGCCGTTGCCTCGCTTGCTTGAATCAGTCAGGGTTAGAGCACCGTGGAACTAGGTTCGTTGGCCCAGTGCAGTGAGTTCCTGAATCCCCATCTAGCGTGAATCGGCGAGAGGTTCAGCATGTGTAGCAGCATCCTTCCTCAGCAACGACGCTCAGTTCATCCTGCTTAGCCCACTCTCTGACTAGTATTTCTTTTTCTATTTTCATTGGCTTAAGAGTTTAGCTTTTGAGTGAGTGAGTGAGTGTGTTCTTATTTTGAATTCATTTTGAAACATGTAACGTAAATTTAACTCATTGTAGTCAATTAATTAACAGTTCTTTTTCTTGCGCTTAATGTATATGTAAACTCGTGTTTTATTTCTCCACATTAAGCTTATTTCATTTATCGCTCCTAGTTTGTATAAACGCTTTGCATTATTCATAACTGGTACTTAGGCCAGTCCTTTTGTATTAAGCTTAAAATCCGTTGTGCAACTTGGAGTTAATGCACCAGCAAGAACCTGTTTATTATTCATAGCATTAGTTATTGATTGTCAGGGGTGGAGTCACTTTCTTGTGAGGCTAACAGTACTAACAAACAGCATTTGTGAGTAATTAGTCTCTGCTGTGTACTGCTGAGAAAGTCAATAAATTCTCGTCCTTAGAGAATCGGCAAAGTAAGCCGGCATAAAGTAATCATTGCTTGATTTTCACAAGTCAATTCATTGACCATATTTACAATTAACATTATAAAGTATTCTTCATTACAAAAATCACAAAACCCCGTGACATCTGGCGACCTCATTCCAGGATATTAACTCCTAGCTCTAAAGTTATTCACGAGATAATACTCACTCACTCATACTTGGTGATTATTAATTCATTTTTTTTAATTTATGTAATAGTTTTCATAGTCACTTGTTTGTTTACTTTTCCTTCTTTACCAGTTTAACTGTAAAACTGGTCACCACTAACCTGTGCCTATATTCTTTATTCTCGATTATTGGCATTTCTCAGCAAAATAGCAGTCAGTACTTAGTCCTTAGTTCACTCGGACTGAGTTAGCATCATGGCTGCCAACGTCTATGTACAGGAAGCTATAGAGATGGGGCTTACTGACCCTGAAAAAATCCAAAACTACATCCTCTCACGGTTTAATTACGAGCAACAACGTGAGAAAGATGTTCGTGAAGAACGCGAAAGAGAACGTGAACACGAGCGAAAACAACGCGAACTCGATTTAGTACAAGAGCGAGAACAACGCGAATACGAGCGAGAACAGCGAGAGAGATAGAGCGAGAACACGAACGTGCCAGGCGTGAGGCACGTGAAAAACATGAACTTGAGATGCTGAGGCTCAAGCGAGATTCCTTGGCTTCAGACACATCTGGTGCAGCTGGCCCAAGCTCCATGAGCCTCTCTCCCTGCACATGTTCTGGCAACCCCACACATCAAGCTTCCACCATACAAGGAAGGTGAGTGAATCGAGCCATACATAGCTCGTTTTGAAGAGATGGTTCAGCTTTACTAGCTGGATGAGGCAGCTAAGCGGCTTCAGTTTCTTAGCCTGTTTGAGGGCCCTGCCCTCGATATTCTCCACAGAATTCATGGAGATGATCTCACGTATGAGATGATGAAGGCCGCACTCATCAAAGTGTATGGTCTCACAGTTGACGACACCAAGAGTCAGTTCATGAGGGCGAGTTTACAGGAAAAAGAGACTGCTGTTCAGTTTCTTGACCGGCTTACTGCTTACTTAGATGAGTGGATGGAGAAAGATGAAACTTCTTCCACGTGTGAGGGGATAATTGACCTTATGCTGTGCACGCAGCTAGAAAAGTCGTGGCCTGCCGAACTTATGGCTCAGCTTAAGATCTGCCAGGTAAGGGAAGCCAGCCAAATGGTGGAGAAGGCTGATGCATTCTTCACAGCATACGGGTATCAAATTTGCAAGCAGCATACCTGGAAAAGGAAAGCTGATAAATCTGGGAAACCATCTCAGACTGAACCCCAGCAACAAGGCCATTCTCAGAATAAATTGCCAAGGTCCAAAACCGCAAAGGAAGGACCAGGGGCAAAACACCCAGAAACCTGAGTGGAAGAGGTACAACAAGTACTCTAACCAGCAGCAGTATCAGCCATGCAACCGACCGTCAGTACTATCCTTTTCAGCACCAGCCCCAGTGTATCGGAGGCAGGAGGCGAATGCAGCCTTCGTTCCTCAACAGCAGCATGGTGGTGTCGTCCCTAGCAGGACGGGTACTTCCCCACAGTTCTCTAGTCCCCCAGCGACAGTGAACCCTCCTCCACAGATGGTCAATGCTCCATCTCCCCACACAGTGAGTACGACCCCTCAGGTATCTAATTCTCAGGGCACCATGTTTGCCGCATCATTTATTAAGCAGCCTCATCAGTGGCTAGCTGCTTCCTCCACACAGGCGACAGTGCCTTCCTTGTTCAGCCAGGGTTTGTGGGAGGCATTCCTGTGAAGGTCCTGAGAGACAATGGTTCCTCAGGTTGCTCTGTCAGGCAGAGGCTAGTTCGGCCTGAGGAGTACACAGGTCAACAGATCCAAGCTAACCTTATAGATGGATCAGTGAGATTGTTCCCTGAGGCATGTATCCAGGTGGCATCTCCATTTTACACTGGTACGACAGTCGGAGTTGTCATGCCAGAACCTTTATTTGACCTAATCATAGGCAATATTCCTGGTGCCAAGCATAGTTGCACCATAGATAATGCTACTCAGACTTCGGCTGCAGTAACACGAGCCATCGCAGAGGCTCCAAATTGTGTCACCCCTGTGACCATTGCATCGCCGCAAGCTCTGATGTGTAGCCAAGTTGTTGTTCAAGAACAACATTCTGACCCGACACTTGCTGCCGTGTGAAAGAAACAAAAGGGTAGAGCGATAAAGTATTCATGAGGAGGTCAAGCCAAGTTCATTCGTAAACAAGGACAGCTGTACCGTGAATCACAAACACCCCAGGGCGAGGTAAGACTGCAGTTTGTCGTTCCCGTGAAGTACCGCCAAGCAGTGTTAGAATGGGGTCATTGTTCAGCGTCAGGAGGTCACATGGGTAAAAGGAAAACCCAGGGCTGTATCCATGCTGACTTTTTCTGGCCAGGGATGGGACGAGAAATAGATAGCTTTGTGCGTTCCTGCAATGTGTGTCCATGTAACACCAATCAGGGACATGTCCTGCCTGTGCCTTTTGATCCCACACCCATAAGCTTTGAAGCAGTTGAAAAAGAGGGCAGTGGTGAAGTGGGTGTAGACCTGACGTCTCACCCGTTGGCCCCATAGGACACAGTATGTCCAGGGTCTGTACATACATATGTACCGTAGGTTAAAGGGGAGGTTCAAGAACCCCGCAGAGACAATCCGAGGCTGTGTATGAATTTCCTTGTGGAACTTCTCGAGCTGTGGGCCTCTCTGAGGATTCCCGGAGAATGCACATTATCCAAATGAGTGTTCACACCCATGGTGGGTGTTAAAATGTGACCTGCCCAAGCTTGCGTAGGGATTCTCAGCTTCCTGTCATTAATCGTAAGTGTAGTGTTAGGTTAACCAGTAAACTGCTTGTTTTAAGAAATTTGCAAATTCACGAACTGGCAGGTTTCCTGGTTAATAATGTTAGGTTAACTAGTAAACTGCCCATTTTCAGAGATTTGTAAATTCAAGAACTGGCACATTTCCTGGTTAATATGTGTTAACCAGTAAACTACAAGGGTTCTGAGAGATTTGTAAATCCAAAGACTACGTTTCCTGGTTAATAATAACATAAATACTGATTGCTAGGCAGAGAGAGAGAGAGAGAGAAATGACACTTTTCATGCTCCACCTTGATTCCTTTCGCAGGTGCAGCTGGTGGGTGCAGCATTGTCATGCAGAACAGCTGATCATCCCTGATGCATGCTGCCGCCTCTGCCTCGTCGTCATGATTTACTATTGATTTGCATTATGTAATTTTACACGTAGGTAGTTACACCACAACTGTCACACCAACGACATGTATTACATACATCACGCTACATAACAATTAGTTGTTAATGTAAATGTAGCAAACTTTTCGCTCAGTTTGACCTGAGTACAGGATTTTTCTCCATCATCACGGAGTTTTTTCCTCAAGCTTATTTCTATTAACGTAAATACGAGGTATTTTCGTTCACTGGTGACTGACTTTCTCCTGTAGCAGGATAGCACACACACACACCACAGTGTGAATCTTGTGTGACTGAGTTAGGATTTATATGTATGTAATTTGATTTTTTTTTTTTTCCTGAAGAAAAAAAATAATTTGATTTTGATGGGGCTTAATGTCATGAGTTGGCGCGATTTTCTATCTGAATAAACTCGTGACATTGAACTTTGGTGGGAAACCGCGAATTCTAGTGGAATCCCAGTATCACTCAGTCAACCGCCATGTATTCACCCGATCGGGAGTGTTTTCAGAATATTTTTCACTGTTTCATAAGTGATCATCCTTGCGCATGACATTGGCGCTTTCACTGAGTGAATTGTTGTGGGCATGCATCGCTCACATTGTTTTCGTTAGCAGTTATTGGGCGTGCGCCCGCCCCAGCCATTGCCTCACTTGTTTGAATCAGTCAGGATTAGAGCGCCGTGGGACTAGGTTCGTTGGTCTAGTACAGCGAGTTCCTGAATCCCCATCTAGCGTGAATCGGCGAGAGGTTCAGCGTGTGTGGCAGCATCCTTCCTCAGCAACGACGCCCAGTTCATCCAGCTTAGCCCTCTCTCTGACCAGCATTTCTTTTCGTATTTTCCTAGGCTTAAGAGTTTAGCTTTTGAGTGAGTGAGTGAGTGAGTGTGTTCTCCTTATTTTGAATTCACTTTGAAACATGTAACATAAATTTAACTCATTGTAATCAATGAGCTTAATGTAATGTAAACTCGTGTTTTATTTCTCCACATTAAGCTTATTTCACTTATCGCTCCTAGTTTGCATAAACGCTTTGCATTATTCATAACTGGTACTTAGGCCAGTCCTTTTGTATTAAGCTTAAAATCCGTTGTGCAACTTGGAGTTAATGCACCAGCGAGAACCTGTTTATCATTCACTTTGAAACATGTAACATAAATTTAACTCATTGTAATCAATGAGCTTAATGTAATGTAAACTCGTGTTTTATTTCTCCACATTAAGCTTATTTCACTTATCGCTCCTAGTTTGCATAAACGCTTTGCATTATTCATAACTGGTACTTAGGCCAGTCCTTTTGTATTAAGCTTAAAATCCGTTGTGCAACTTGAAGTTAATGCACCAGCGAGAACCTGTTTATCATTCACAGCATTAGTTATTGATTATCAGGGGTGGAGTCACTTTCTCGTGAGGCTAGCAGTACTAACAAACAGCATTTGTGAGTAATTAGTCTCTGCTGTGTACTGCTGAGAAAGTAAATAAATTCTTGTCCCTAGAGAATCGGCGAAGTAAGCCGGCATAAAGTAATCATTGCTTGATTTTCACAAGTCAATTCATTGACCATATTTACAAATAACATTATAAAGTATTCTTCATTACAAAAATCACAAAATCCCGTGACACTAATGGAGCACAAAATATGGACCATTTTGTGTAAGGACTTCTTTTTGCAGCTTACTCTTTTACTTTCCAAACGATTAGATTCAGCTTAAGAAAACCACTTGGTACTGAATACACTGCTGGAGAGTGTATCAAACCCCTCCAGTTCAACAGTTCAAACCTAAGCTGAATAAAATCATCCGGTGATGGTAAGACAAAGTGAAAATGACGAGTTCAGATTGATCAAGGGGATGAGTGACCTGATTCTGATGTTGTCATAGCCAGGTGATTGTACTCAGCTAAGAGAAGACCACTCCTCCTATCTTGCTTTCTCCCCCCACAGCACATTGCCTGTATGTTACATCTCTATTCATACCTAAAGCGGATCCAAGTCAGCCAAAACTGTTGTACAATCTTTCAACAAAGTTATTTGAAGTTTCGTGGTGCATTTCAGTTTTTCTGTTGAATGTTGGTCATGAAATATTTGTCAGAACTTGGACTCGGCATTTTTTATCTTACCTTGGAAACTAAATCCACATATGCATGATTAGGAAGCGGAAGAAAATGTGACCTAAATGAAAAGGCAAATCAAATAGATACAAGGAGTAATAAAAGCTTTTCTATTACCCTATTATTTATTCATTTATCTATTTATTTTTGTCAATAGTTCGCATTGTAGCTAATGAAATTATCTCCTACATTTTCTTGTTTCAGAATAATTTTCTTTATATTACCCTTATTTATATATTATTCTTGCAGACCTCACAAAAACTTTTCAAAACTTATTAGACTATGCTAGTAGCGGAGGAATTAATGAGAGCTGCATGAAACCCCTCCAGTCAAGAAAAAATCGAGAAACCTGCATTTAAGTTCCTAAAGACAGAGAAAGATAGCGAATACAATAAAGTGTGTGTTTTTTTTTTTAGAGCATTACAGATTAAATATCTTCAGGGCGATGAGGTGCTCCAGAAACAATAGCAACAGCCCGCACCCGTGGCCGAGGAAGAACAAGAAGAAAGTTCCCCGCAGTTGATTCAAGGTGAACACTACCTGGACAAGAAGAATAGAGACACCATGTAAAGAGAATGAAACATTAAGAAATTAAAATATAACTGGCTGTTTTAGCAAAGGCATAAGAACAATTGTGACACTGGGGTTGCACAAGGCAGAGGGATAGCGCGCAAAGCTAGTCCAAAAACAGCTATGGGGGGTTGGGGACGTACCACTTAAGCTTTTTGATTGTGTGTGTGTGTGTGTGTGTGTGTGTGTGTGTGTGCATAGGCGTAGAAACAATAATGAGATTGAGAGAGAACAAGGCAGGGGGATGCCGAGTGAAGCGAGCCCACTTTAAGTGACATTGTGTGGCCGTATGCACTGGGTATTATAGCATATTCAATTAAGTTCGAAAAAAAAATAAGCTTTTGTCACACACAAGGTAGAATGGGAATAACTAAAGGGATAAAGCTCTTGCTTACGTGGGGTTAGCTAAACCCTTTGATCCCCCCCCCCGGCTATGCCAATGGCCCATAAGTCTATCTATCTATCTTTCGCCATACGTCTTAATCCCGTAAGGGGTGGCCACAAACAAATCGCCTCCATGTCGCCCTGTCTCCCACCATTTTATTACTCTGCTCCCAGCTCTCACCCTTCTCTCAGATACCTCTCCACTCCATCCCTCCATCTCATCCTTGGCCTCCCCCTTCCTCTTCCCCCCTCCACCTCACTCACATACACTCTCCTCGTTAGTCTCTCGCTCTCCATCCTCTCCACTTGTCCAAACCACCTCAGTGTGTTTCTCCTAATGCTTCCTATCACATCCACATCCACACCACAACTCTCCTTCACTTCCTCATTTGTCAGTCTGTCTCTCCATGTGACTTCACATGCTCCTCTCAAATAACTCATTTCCCCTGCTGTCACCCTTGACTTCTGTCCCTCCAACAAGGTCTAAGCATCACTTCCATACGTTAGAATTGGTATCACAATACTGCCATGTAGTGGCTTTTTCACTTCTATTCTCTTTTCCCTGTTTCTTATCACTGCTTTCACGGAACCAGCAACCTTTCTACCCTGTTGCACCCTTTCAAGCACTTCATCCTCTAAACTTCCATTCTTACTCATCACACTACGCAAGTACTTAAACACACTCACATTTTCTATTTCCTCCTCATCCAGACTCACTGTACATTCACTGACTTCACTTCTCTCGAAGACCATAACTTTACTCTTTTCTACATTCACCTTTAGATTCCGTTTCTTACTCTCCCAAACTCATCCACAACATAAAAGAAATTACTCGATAGTGATTTACAATAACGTGACCCTTTGATGTAAATCACTATACATCATAAGTATTATGGTCAAATGTGTTATTGTATATTATTCAAAAGAAATGAACAAGGAAAAAAAAAAAGGTATATTAGTGAGAAAGATAGCACGAGATATGTGGAAAATATCAAAAGGAAAACAATGAGAAAAAATTGTCAACTGTAACCTGTTGCGTTTTCTATAAAGTATCACTAAATTTGTGGCATTTATTTCATAATGACAAATGTAAATTAAGAAATAAATCGAATATTCAGTATTGTTTACAAATAAGGGAAGGTTACTTCATATCAGTTTACTTGAAGCTTCCAAAATACTCTGTCTCCTTTTGTCATTGGCCATTGCAAACTGTTGGGCAATGTCTTTTAAATTGTGATGATCTGTAAGCTCTTTATAAAAGTGCATCATAATAACACTGAGTCTCTCTTGGGTCATAGTGGACCTCAAGTACGTTTTCAGCCTTTTGAGAACTGAAATGTGCAATGGCACTTGTTGCTGGAATTGTACAATAGAAACTGCATGGTGGTCAAATCACTGAACTTTGTCTTAGCCACCTGTGAGGAGCTAAACACTTCACCTAATGTGCGGATGCTGGAGACTTCCTTGATGACAAAACTATCTGGACTTGATGAGGTCTGGGAAAACATTTTATGAAAGTTATGTACTGGACGTAGTGTCCGTTATCTAGGTCACAATAAGAAGTTTTAGGCACTGTGATAATATAATTTTTGTGCAAAAATATTGGGTGGGCCCAAGCATACATCCTCCCCC
>NC_137009.1:10498859-10576359 GCF_032717465.1 Coenobita brevimanus
GCAGTAGTACGGTACAGGAAGGACGTTGCCCAGCGAGTTGTTCTTCCAATGGTCAGCCTTTATGTGTGCAGTACACAAGACCAGCTGAGGCGAAAATAAACACTGACTTGTTAAAGTTGACTGTCTTTATTGTCCAAGTAATTCCACTTAATGCTGTCCAACTTCTTTGTTCTCACAAACACTGGAGGTATACACATTTTATTCACTGTAATTACACTTAATGCTTAACAACACTTCACAGTTATTACACTTAATGCTTGACACTTCACTGTTTTCTCAAGTGCCAGTGATATACAATCTTCAATAACCCGTCACTGTTTGCCACTGTTTACACAAGTACTAAAAATATACAATCGTCACTGACACTGCATTGGCACTGCACTACACCAAAACCCAGACCGACCGCACTTCACTCAAACTGACCTGAAACCCGACTAAGCTTTTTTTTTTTTTTTTTTTTTTTTTCCTATCGACCATTGGGGCCAAAGCCCCTGGTCATTAAGGCCGTATTTGTACACACACACACACACACATACACTTCCATGCATATATACAGACACACTTTCATGCATGCGTGTACACTATATATATAGATATCTATATATATATATATAGATATATATAGATATATATATAACTTTTACTTTATTTTTGTATCTTTATTTTTAAATTTTTTCTTGGTTTTATATTTTTAAGACCTTATATTATAAAGAAAAACCTATTCTAAAGACCCTGAAACTAATCACCTAACAGACAAATCGCTAACCTATACTTAATCCTACAGAGACAAATAGCTAGACCCACACTAATGGTAAAAGTACCTCGACTAACTGAACATCATCGACTGCAGGTATGTAATGCCTTTCTACGAGTACATTACATACCTGCACGCATCACCTGCTGACTGTCAGTCGAGGCACAAACTAATATAGGGGACATCAGTATATGAAAGGGAACCAAACGAGTCAGGAACATTTCCATATACGTCAGCTGGTGGCCCTAATTAGCACAACTTGAACAATATGGTATAATCTATTTACATAATTTGTACAAAAAGTGAAGTACCTCGCCCAACAGATCACCATCGACTGCAAGTGACCCAATACCTTTCTATATTCCACACTTGCACTCATCAGCTGGTGACTGTCAGGTGACTAATGGGCCTGGGAGGAAGATTAGAACTAGCAAACCAAACTTTATTGTCACTAAAGTAAAAAAACTATTGCTGGTGGGGCAGCCCTACAAAGCTAGAGGAGAGCCAGAAAAACACACCTGTACTCCCCACGACCATGCATAAAAATCCCGCTTGTAATAATCTCTACCCCAACTTTTTATAAGCTTGCATTGTTCTAGAAAGACCTTCTCAAACATTCTCGGACATGCCGCTATTGTACTTGGCCCTAACAACAGTTACCAACTAGGGGACATCAAAACTTGCTAAAGTCTTCTTACATTACATAACACTCTAAATCATTTACAGTACGAACTTTAATTACACAGTTTAACAAGCAATCACTTAAATAAGACATTACACGGAAAAAGGGCACAAAAAAATTAATGATTAACTTACAAAATAACTACGCTCACAAACACCAGGCAAACTGGGAACTCTGATGACTCGTACCGGAACTTACGATACGAGAAACGTCTCGAAGGTACGAGACTACTTAACTGGCAAATCTCCCCTCATACAGTGTATCTATATAGATATATATATATATATATATATATATATATATATATATATATATATATATATATATATATATATATATATACTGCTGTACTCTACCACAATCTTTAACCTTTTTACTTTATAATGAACAACACACAAAGTACAGAACTGACTAGTTTATGACTGAAAAATGATAAAGTGCCTTAGATTAGATCATAACAAATGAAACAGTGTAAATATGAAAACTAAGCCAATAATTGTGTGCAATTTCCGTTTATTTTACCGCTCTACCAGCATTAAGTATTAAAAAAAAAAAAGGGGGGGGGCTAAACAAGAGGAAAAGGCAGGACATTTTAGCTTGCTGCTAGTGCTACACCAGCAACACTTACTAGCTGTCGAAAGCAGTAAAGGTCTCTCTCTCTCTCTCTCTCTCTCTCTCTCTCTCTCTCTCTCTCTCTCTCTCTCTCTCTCTCTCTCTCTCGTCATTACAGAGTTTAACAGTATTTTAAATTTTTTGAGAAAAAGTGATGGACGCTGTAATTACGGACTTTTGGAGAATTTTTAAAATTCCTCCCGGACGAAGATTTTGCCACCTTAATGCAGGACATGTCCGGGAATATCCGGACGTATGGCAACTCTACGAGTACTCTGATAGCCTACAGTTCCTTATTCTTTCACGCTGCTAGTACTTAACATCCCGATGCCACCATTTGGTAGCCTGTACGTATTTTATTTATTCCTTCTCCTTTAACCTTCAATCCTCTACTGTGCTATAGTAAACCTCCTAGCTACTAATTTATTTTCTCCTTCCTTCCAATTCTATACCATACTGCTCTACATAGCTAACTCTTCCTGTCTTTTATCATTCTCTGCACATTCCTACTTTCAGCTTCAATCTCTCCTCACCTTTCTTAACTTGCTCACCCCACCATAGATTTTCACTGAATACTGGAGAAGTGAACCCAGAAAGGAGGAATGCATAGTGTCCGTCATGAAGGAGCTCACTAGAGTGGAGAGCCAATGGTGACAGGCAGTCAAAAAGCTGTTAGGGTGGTAGGTTAGGCTCCCACTTTGCTGGGCTTTCCTGTGCTTACCTAGGGTCCCCTTCCTATGGCCTCCTTTTTAGGGGGAGAAGGTTAAAACTCCGGAACTAGGTGCACAGGACTAGGCAGGCCTTCAAGCACTAAAATTTCTTTTTTCTTATCATGAAAACCAAAGGTACACTCAAGATGACCTTGTCCGCAACAAATGGACCCAGAGTCTCTACCCCTGCTACTATAGCCAAGATAAGCAACGGCGCTTCTAGGAATGGAACAGAGACCACCACTGCCCCTGTGAATTCTTTCCTTGAATCAGAGAAAAGAAACATCAGCTGTACCTCAAACTCATCTAACAATAAAGGACAGGAAATTGTCAGACTTGACATGAAGGATCCAGCTCTAGCAGAGATGGTAGAACTTACTACACCTCATAACACAACAGTGGAAGCCACTATGAACTCTGACTCGCCTGACAATGAGGGACTGAAAGCAGACTTTCTGGTATCAAACTAAAATGAGGTGCTGGAAGACTCCACCACGGATGTCGACTTCATCCCAATAAGTAATGAACCCCCCGTTAACAAGGGACCTGCACCATCAGAGGCAACAACAGGGTGAGAAGAGCCTTGCAAAGTGCATCTACTTCCACACAACCACAGGTTTCGGAAAACTCCAATCAGTTCAACCAGCCTTGGTCCTCAGAAACTACAAAGACTGCAACCCACGAGAGTAAATTAACACCTTTGCACTTGCACCACTGACTGCAGAAATGGACTGGTCTACCCAAAATTTGTGTCCAGCCCACAAGTGGGTTCCACACTACTTACGACCTTGTTGCTAAAATTGAGGACCTAAAACGTTACTAGAATTTCCAAGCTATACCAGGCAAGGAAGAAGGACTTCCTCCTCACTCCTCAGGACAAGGCAAAATTTCAGGCACTCATTAAATAACCGACGTGAATGGTTACAAGGTGGAGTTGTAGGTACACGGTCTAGCAACAAAAATAACCAAAGGTATGGTGATGCGATGCCCCACTGCAATGCAACTACAACCCCTCTAAAAGCAAGAGCACATAGTGGAGGCAATATGTTGCACTACCAAAACAGGTGGGAAGGAAACACGACAAGTAATAATAAAGTACTAGGGGCTATTGCAGGATCAAATCAACCTAGGAAGCTGGGGCAAATACTATATCCGCCCATACTCCCCGGAACCAGTACGGTGTTTTCGCTGTCAAATTTCGGCCATATTCAGACCAGATGTCGTCAGGAAATGGGATGTGGAGTTTGCAGTGGAAGACACAAAACAGACGACTGTCTAACAAAACTCAGGGATCAAGAAAGTATGGTGGCCAAAAATCCTAACTGTGGCAAGACACATCACGCTTCGAACATGAGCTGCCCAGAAAGACAAAAGGTAATCACAAATGCAATCCTTTACCAAAAAGCTTAGGCTGAACAACACCGCAATGCACTACCAGGAACTTTTGTTTGGAAAAGCCAAAACAAACAACAAGATCCAAACCACTCCCTGTCTCCAGCTGACCTTTCCCTACTGCAACCCTCCAAGACCACTCTCCCATTACATGTCACCCAGACCAAGTCAGTCAAACCGTCCACAAGGTTCCCAATACCCTCTCAAACTCCGAACCCCTCAACCACCAGCAACCAGTCCTCTGTACCTGCGACACCCACTCCTGCTCCGAAACCCACAATCATCAGCAATCAACTTCCTGCAATTCGAAAACCCACTTCTAAACCAAATCCTTCAACCACCAGCAACCAAACCTCTGCACCCCCAACACCCATACACCCTTCGGCTACCAATGAAACCACAATAACTGTCACAATATCAGTTTTGAAGACCCTCCTTTGCAACTTGGCCATATCACGAGGAGCACTGATGGAGAAAACAGTAGACACCAACAAGATTGCTCCAAAGGTGGACAGGCTGGTGGACCAGACAATATACCCCACCGCTACACCAACTCTGGCACAACCTCAGCCCACTCCTATGCCACAAAAAAAAAATAAATAAATAAAACACACACACACACACACACACACACACACACAAACACACACAATACCCAACCATGTCGTGACACCACCACTCAGGTGAACTTGTGCCAACCTAATGACATAATCCAAGAAGAAACTGTTGGATCCCCTGGGACCCCCTCAGATCAAGGCATACTAATCCAACGGTGGAACATCTTTGGAGTCAGGGCCAAACTTCATCTCCTCAGAGAGGAGGTCACTAGAAATAGAATATACGTGGTTCTCATCCAGGAGACCTTGCTCCCTGCATCTCACCCTTTTATTCTGCAAGGCTATAACACCTTCTCATTGCCTCAATCCAACGGTGCAAAGGGATGCACGATCCTGGTGATAGAGCACATCAAAAGATCCGCAGTTCAAGATCCTGTGCATTACATGAGACTAAAAGAGCTCGGGAGTCGAGTAAATGCAACTCGCGAACTCTACAGACGTCACCCCACTGATGAGAACAGAGATTTACTTAATTCAGTGGTCCAGCATGCTCTAGAAAAGAAAAAAGCCATATGGCTTCTATGGTGTCGCAACACAGAAACATGAACATGCCTTGGCACTATGTGGAGAAAGCTAAAAGCAGTGGCAGGGAAGAGTCTCCCAAACCCCCTCACTCATCCTAGCCCAGAAGAAGCTGACCATCTGGCTGCCTCATCTGCAAGCACAGCCAGTTCCGTCCAAGTCCCCAGAGACACTGCACTGAAATTAGCAGAGCAACACAACAACAGAAAAAGGATAACTGTTCAAGCTTACTAGCCAGAGGCAAACACCAACCTACCTCTTACCTTGCCTGAGTTAAACAGGCAGAAAAGGAAGGCAAGGACACTGCCCCTGGAAAAGAAAAAATAACTTATACTATGTTATGACATGCAGGACCAACTGACCACTCAGCTTTACTAAATCTGTTCAGTGCCTCTTGGGAGTCTGGCAAACTGCCTGAAAATTGTTAGGAATCAGTCATCATTCCAATCCCCAAACCAAAAAAAAAATGGAAGCTGGAGACCTATCTCACTCCTCAGTTGCATTGGAAAGATTGCTGAACGCATTGTACTGAACAGATCAAAACAGACAGTCGGTACTTTGAACCCAGCTCTCTATGCCTACACCAAGAACACAGGAACAACTGACTGTCTGACCACCTTCCACTGTGGCATAAGCAGTGGTAGGGCTATAGCAGTCTTTTTTGACCTTGAAAAGGCCTTTGAATTGGCAAATGCCGCAACCATTCTCTCCATCCAAGCACACAAAGGGGTAATAGGCAGGTTACTGAGATGGATAAAAGATTTCCTGGGCGGAAGGAAAACCAGGGTTCAGTTTCAAGGACATACATCCAGCTGCCACAAGCATGAAAATGGTACACCCCAGTGCAGCATCCTCAGTCCCTTCCTCTTCAATATGCTGATGGATGAGCTCCTGACAGTTCAGCTGGGTCATAGAGTTCAGCTATGTTGCGATGCAGGTGATCTCATCCTCATCAGGATTTGAGAGGCTCAGTGGCCCAGGATGCGAGAAGCCCTGACTGCCCTACACGATAAGTGCCAACTTTTATGATTAGGGGTAAACTCAACCAAGACCAGAGCCATGCACTTTGGTGGTCGACAACACAACTCTTTCTTCAAGAATGGCACCAACTTAGACTGGGTTCACCTCCATTAGTATCCTGAGTGTGGGTTGACAGGGTACTTATTCTTAAGCACCAAGTCATCTACTTCCACGAAAAAGCAGCAACTAGAAACAAGGTGCTGAAAGCCATCACAAGCCTGAAAGGTGGTGCTAGCTACAGTGTTAAAATTATCTTTTACATTCAAGCCATAAGATCACTGGTTTACTACTGTGACCCTTGCCTCATGACTTTCAGCTTTCCCCTCGTCAATGAGCTTGAGGTTCTCCAGAATGACAGAGTGTGTCTTATCCTCAGTGCCCCTAAATGAACTGCTGAGCCATCACTGCCATGGGCATTAAAGATGTTATGCTAAGCATGGGAAAAAATTACCCTCACCCTGCCTGCATCTACCCCCTACCCTTGGAAGCAACACCCATCTGCCTCCTGACATTCACTCCATTCTGTCCCAAAGCTTCGATTCTTTCACATTTGCTGCATCAAGAAGCTCTCACCCACAGTGACTCCATCACCACCACTGACTATCTAATACTGTACACAGACGAGTCAGTATACACAGCCTCTGGTGCTACTGGAGCTACTTTTGTGTGTGGAGAAACCACACAAACATGGCGACTTCCTGATGGAGACTCTACCCTACAAACTGAACTCGTTGGCATTGAAGGAGCCGTCCGTTATGCATCGAATCAAACAAAAACACATTATCCTCATCCACACTGACTCCAAAACAGTCATACAATCTCTTGCACACTCTGAACCATGAGACAATATCAACCTCTTATGGAAAGTCCTCTCTTTTGCTCAAGACCTGCAGAGTCAGGGCACACATGTCTCCCTCAACTGGGTACCCAGTCACGTAAGGATACAGGAAAATGAACTTGCTGATAAGACAGCAAAGAATGCCACCATCAGAAATACTCCTGACATTTCCATACCACCCAGCTTAACACAAACCTATCAAAATATTAAGAGACCTTAATACAACTTATCAGGGCAACACACAAATTATGTAGACCAGTCCTCACATCCAGCAATATGGTATGCAGCTACTACTGAATTCTGACCACGCCAGTTGATTCGAACATTTCCATCTCATATTCATAGCCACTTTCATCTCCTCAGAGTTGGCTTCAAGTGTGCCAGACAGTTGCTCCTGCCTGAGAATGAAGACGAATGCCGGCATTGCAAGACAGCCACTCACCTGCCATTACTACACTACCTTCTAGAATGTACTGTGACTGACACCCTCAGAAGGGGTCGCCCTCCAATGCCCATGGCCTCTGAACCTGAGGCACTAACCAAAGCTGCTCGACTAGTGGCACCCACCTCAATCGCCACACTGATCACAACTGTCACTGTCTTCCCACCACCGAGATAACTTTGATGACTTAAGCAACATCAGTAAAAATGTTCACCTGTATCACTAGTTTAAAAAAATTTAAACACTTTACAGAATATTGTATATGCATATATGTGTATGTGTAGAAACATGTGAGTACTTACACCAATGCAAACATATGTATGCATGTATATATGCACTTTGAAGACAACTCATTCATTTGAGACCCAATGGTGGGCTGCTAACCGCAAGAGCCCATGCCAATATTCATGCTGGCAATATTTAACAACACACGCACACACACACAGGCACCAGCGGAGGCAGCATGTACTGTCACCTCGCTAAGCGCTGGCCACCCTTGATCACAACTGGCCAGACCTAAAAAGCATCTTTTTATGAGTCAGCTTCTATACTAGGTTAAACTAAATGATGTTCTAAAATAGTATAGCAAGTATAAGCAAAAGTGTTGTCCAAATAATAAACTACATCTAACTAGTACAAAAATCCGCTGACAAAATGCATTATCAGCTGGGCATCATCTGTCACCAGGTGGGTAGCAGAGAGATGCAAACTTGTAGGTAGAAGTGGTCTTTCTAAGTGAAAATTACCACAAGGTGAGCACCATCTTTAGTGAAGTGAATATGGAAGGTCTTAAGAAAAGGAATAAAGGTAGAAAACAGGATGATTACTTCTACCCAGAACTGGCTGAAATGGAAACATAATAAACTGGTAGAGAAAGTGAATAAACTAGAGAAACCTTTCAAAGTAAATTAGAGGAAAAAAAATTATGCATGCAGAAGAAAAAAAATGAAAAATAAGTAAAGGAATTTAACATAAAGGACACAGCAACAGATGAGCTGTCACTTGAGGTAGGTTCACATAGAAGGAATATTAATGAAATGGCAAGTACAGTTGTCAACCATGAGAGTATTATGGAGGAGTTCAGAAATGATACAGAGACAATTAAGTATGCAAGCAGTCCGATAGACCAAAGCAATGATACTGAAGAGAAGATAATCCAGGTGAACAAGGTAATGAAAAGCTGAAAAGATGAAGTACAAACTACGTACGCTGAAATGGTGAAAGTAACGAAAGACTTAGAAACAAAAGTTGAAAAAAAAAAATAGAAAGGAAGTGAAAGAAATAATTAAAACAACCCACAACTGGTCAAATATCCAGCAGATGTCAACAAATCTAATCACTGGTATTGACGAAGAAAAATTTTTTTGAGAGACAAAAAGGAGATGGCAAATATAATGAACATACTGAAGGAATCACAGAGGAAATCTGAAATAAAGACACAGAGGAACACAAAATGCTAGGGAAATATGAGAGAAGTTAGTCGAGGCCCTTGAAAGTAACCTTCCAGAGTGTGAACACTGTGGAGGATATACTAAAAATGCAAACACACTCATGGAAAATGAGGAATTTAAAAATGTATGGATTAAAAAATGCCTAATTAAAGATGAATTGGGAATACTAAAGAAGAGGGAGGACGCCAAAACAAAGAACAAGGAAAGATCAGAGGAAAAGAAGAGATTTTTTTTTAAGTATTTGGATTACAGGTACGAAAGTAGTACATAACAAACAGGGAATAAAAAGAAGGAAGGTAGTAGACTCAAGCTATGACAAGTACAGTAGGTAAACAAGATGCTAAAGCTGATGTACTCAAATGTTGATGGAATAATGTCTAATCCAAAGAAAAAGAACCACAAAGTATTTGTCTAACTGAAACAAAATTAACCCCAAATATATGAAACGATACCCCAAACTTAGAGGAATTCAGTATGTGGAGATGAGACAGAAATTCAAGAAAAGGAAGGGGCATTATAATCTTTTAAAAAATATATATATACAAGTCAAAGAAATAGAACTAGATATACCCTCACAAGAAGAACTGATTGCATTAGAGATTAACACATCTGAAGGGAAAGTAACTGTGGCAAATTTATACATGCCACCCAAAACAAACTCTTGGGAAAGAGACGCATATGAAAACCTGGCAGAAAGAACAATTCAGAGTTTAAGAACGTGACTACATAGAATGGAAGATAAATCTGAAAGAATTATATTAACTGGAGATTTCAATACAAACATACATTGGAATAATCTAGATGTGAGAAGTCATGAAAGCTGTTGGGATCAAAAGCTCCTGGATCTGGTGCAAGAAGTTTTTCCTAACACAGCATGTAAAGGAAAACACCAGAAAAAGAGGACTGGATGATCCATCCGTACTGGGTCTTACATTTACTAGGCAAGAAAATAATATTGACAATATAATGCACCACCTTCCATTTGACAAAAACGACCATACAGTATTAAATTGCAAATTCAGGATTGTATATGACATAGATACTAGTAATGAGAGTTACAAAAGGATACAAAACTACAAAAAGGGCAACTACCATGACCTGAAGTAGTTCTTGGAAACAGATTGGGTACTTCTTAGAAACAGATTGTGAAAAGGAGCTTAGAGGACAAGATAAAAATGTTATATATAGAAAATTCTCTGATTTTTATGAAATAAGAGTACAAAATTACATCCCTCAGCACAAAGAAACAGAAATGAAAAAAAAAAAAAAAGGCTTAATACAGAATGTACAAAATCAAAAGAAAAAAGAGATGTGCTGTGGAATAGATACAGAATACACAATAGTATGAGGGCATATAACAACTATAAACAGACAAGAAATGATTATATAAGGATAGGGAGGGAAGCTGAAAGACAGTTTAAGGAAGACATTGTAAATAAAAGTGATGATCAGCCTAAGCTATTTTACAGCTACATCCGAAGCAAAACCAAAGTTAAAGAAAAAGTACAGTCCACTATAGATGAGGGGATCATCTATACACAAGAGAAAGATACTTGTGAAGCACTGAATAAAAATTTCCAATAATTTTTTAAAGAGGAAAATATTTTTGAAAGAGGTGATGTGGAACATGCATGCCCACACATATTACCAGATAGACAAATGTAAGAGAAAGAAGTACGGTACAGTAGCCTTTGTAAATCAGACAATGGAAAAACAAATGGTCCTGACGAAATTTCAAGCTGAATGTGGAGAAGAGTTAAGCAGACCATTATCTTTAATATTCAAGGAATCTTTGGGACAAGATAAATACCTGATATTTGGAAGAAATCAAACATTGTTCCCCTGTTCAAGAAAGGGTATAGACAGAATCCACTCAACTACCGACCAGTATCACTGACCAATGTTGTAAGTAAGATACTAGAAAAGCTGGTAAGAAAAGTTTGAGAAAAACATCTTGAAGAACACAGTATGATAAAAGAAAGGCAGTTCGGTTTTAGAAAGGGAAAATCATGTGTTACTAATCTATTAAGCTACTATGATAGAGTTACAGAATCATTACTGAAAAGGGAAGTATGGGTGGACAGTATTTATTTATATTGCAAGAAGCATTTGACAGAGTACTGCACAAAAACTTCTATGGAAGCTGTACCATGAAGGAGGTATCCAAGGCAACCTGTATTGCTAGATGCAGGATTTTCTCAGAAAAAGAGAAATGAGAACAGTACTCAGGGGATATTACTCATCAGGGAGGGAAGTGACTAGCAGAGTTCCGCAGGGCTCAGTGCTGGCAACAGTTATGCTCTTGGTATATACAGTATAAATGACATAGTAACACTGGAAGTGGAAGCTATCTAAATATGTTTGCTGATGATGC
Organism: Coenobita brevimanus; assembly: GCF_032717465.1. Taxonomy (NCBI): domain Eukaryota; kingdom Metazoa; phylum Arthropoda; class Malacostraca; order Decapoda; family Coenobitidae; genus Coenobita; species Coenobita brevimanus. The sequence continues at coordinate 10,510,274 of NC_137009.1, forward strand.
TAAAATACAAAGGAAAATTACTAACATAGATTCATGCAGAGAGCTGCAAGAAAAATTAAATATACTTCATGAATGGAGCAATAAATGGCAAATGGAATTTAATGTGGACAAGTGTCATGTAATCAAGTTTATTAAAGTGAAAAAACACCAGATTGGGATTATAGGTTAGGCAGTTCAACTCTACACATAAACAGGGAGTAGGACCTATGAGTGATTATCAATCAGACTATCTCCGGCTGACTGCATCAGGAAGAAAGTACCTAACATGTGTACACTGTTTACTAATATGTGAATAGCATTCACACATATAAATGAAAACATGCTGGGAAAGATTATAACATCATTCATCAGACCAACCCTGGAGTATGCATTTGTAGTCTGGAATCCTATCCTAAAGCAACAGATAAGATTGAAAACGTACAAAGGGCAGCTACAAGATGGGTACCAAGCTTAAGGGATCTAAGCTACGAAGAAAGACTAGAAAACTTGAATCGACCAACACAACAAGAGAGAAGAAAAAGAGGAGACATGCTTATACTATGTAAATGCATCTCAGGGAATATAACATATGGGGAGGCATCAGCAAGAGGACACTGCAAAAAACTACATAAAACGAGAGGCGATGAAGACGAAAGGAAATTCAGTTTCCCAAATAGTGCAACCGATCAGTGGAATGCACTACCGAATGCAATCGAGTGTGCCAAAACTATTAATAAATTTAAGGATATGTGTGATAAAAATGGTTTAATACACGGGGCAGCACTCATTCCTGTAAAGATACAATTAAGTAAAAACAATTTGGGAGAACACACCATTCAAAATATAACACCCGCAATTGTTTTAATGGTGCAGGTGTTAACCTTCCAGAGCATAGGGATGCATTGTAGGTCGTGGGAAGAGGTGACTAAGCGTATCGCCCTTCACTTATTGGCTCATAGTTGCAAAACTCATAGGTCCCCACTTCAGAGTTCCTGTCTTATAAGGTGAAAATTACGCAGACCATCACCTCTGGGTGACATGAGGCTGTAAATGGTTAACATATTAGAACAGTTGTACTGATGATACCAAATTTATAATCGTTTCTTTACACGACTCTGCTGTCATTGTCATTTCGCAAATACTTTACTGACTACAGTACCAGTCAAGGGCTAGCTTCAGACAATCGTGTTTTTTAAACTTGGTATCTTGTCACTCCCCATCATCCTTGTCACTAAATATTCGAAATCCAGTAACAGGCACCTCTTTATGTTTTATACAGTATGTTTGTTTCATATTTACAGTGCCGTAGAATTTATGTACCGTAACTGTGCATTTCATTTCAGTTATCTATGTCTTTGTCTAAGCTGAGAAAAAAAATCTGACATCAGCTGGAATAATGACTCACATTTCTTCTACTTTCACTTACTTTGGGTAAATACCATACGGATCCGGTGGGGAAGAACTCCTCCGTGGCCACATATAGATCAGTCTTTCTCCTAAGGTCGCTGTTGTGCATCAACATCTGAAGCACAAGGAAGGTGCGGTAGTCTATATAAGAAAAGGGGCCCTTCACCACCATGCACATGCTGTTTTCATGGTTGTAGAATTGCATGTCTCTCCACAGCCTCTGGTACAGTGGGATGCGGGATGTGGAGATGAGATGGTGTGATGCTCCCTGAATGTAAGAATAGTAGATGAAGTTAGAACTGTGTGTAATATTAAGTTGCCATTATCATATTCACTGCAAGGTGTCAGTACAGTGATGAATACAATGATATGATAGAGACAAGAATAAATGATAATAAGATGTTGCAGGGGAGATGCTGTTGTTATTGTAACTCCAGGTTCACCTCAGTGTGAACTCAGTGGACTCTCCTGCAGCCCACCTTCCTCCACTAGTATGATACGCAAGGATTTAAAGGACGTCTGATTGATGGGACAACTTCACCATCCGGCTATATCGGTGCCAGAACGTGATGGCGTCTTTCCTGCACCAGGGAAGGGAAGGTGGAATTGGTAGCATGAATTTAGAGGATGTAGTCAGTGAAATGAATATTATTAACTCAGTTATGTGGTGCTCTAGTCATTGTAGCATGGCACGTCCCTGTCCACCTTTTGATACACTGGGATGCGGGATGAGAAGAGTTGGTGTTCCTGGCCATAATAGGAAAGGTGGAATGTTTTGACAAAATGTCATCATACTTAGAGAAAATTACCTTATAAAGCTGATTTTACTCGCTAAGTCTATCTTGGCAGTTCGGATTCGTGCTGCGTTGAGAGGATCAAGGGTGCAAATGAGTTCTTTTACTCTTCATTTACTTTTTGAGTGCTCTATACAATCTCTCTCCCTTCCTCCCCCCCTCTCTAACACACACACACACACACACACACACACACACACATTGCACTGAGACACCAGCTTTCAATGAAACCTGGCACGAGTGATTTTTTCCTTGTAATCCTAAGAATCTAAAAACTAAAGTTTGTACCAATTTATGTTAACCGAATGACAGAGAGTAGCTTATATATATTTTTAATGAAAGAAGATAAAATAATAAACAATTCTAAAGCCCTTTTTCCTGTACCTCAAATGAATAGGAGTCTTGCTCCATTAGGCGAATAGGGCCTACCTACCTTAACATCATTCATACCATACTTCAGGTTGGACCCAAGGAGCTGCTGGAGTGTGTCTAGCGGTGGGGGAATGAAGGGCACTGCTAAATTGCTGGTGAGGGAGGTCTTGTAGTGGGTCGTCACCAAGAAGGCGTACAGGAACCAGAACCCGAGAAACACCTGGGGAAAGATGGCAGCTACTACACATCTTTCAAAGCAATGCTAGTAATATTCTTCATTACCTCTCATATTTTCTGTTTATTTTTTCGCCTTTTTTACAAGCCAGCAAATCAATATATAAACATAAAATCTGAACAGGACTGTTTTGAGTAAACATCATGATATCATGACCTTTTAAATGTACAACAAATTAAAGTGGTAATGTTGTATGAATCTGCGAGACTCAGCACTGAGCAGTTTGTAATAACCTTGTTACCATCGATACAACTGTAACGGATTATGTTATCAAATATCAGGGTAATTATCCAAATTGTCGAAAATGTTAGTATAAATGAGGTGTTAGGGAGATCATGTTGCCATTCCATTATTTAATTACCAAACGGATTACATTAATAATTACCTTGGCACCCGGATGTTGCCCCAGTTTCTGAAGTGACCGTTGAGAGTATAACTTCCATGTGTGTGTGTGTGTGTGTGTGTGTGTGTGTGTGTGTGTGTGTGTGTGTGTAATTATATCCTGATTATTAGCAAGTGGATGATAAATGCATGTGATGATGAAAAGATAGAGAGACTCATCCTCACCCTGCCCGAAGACAGCCAGAGGTAGCTATAGAGGGACTGGCTGAGGAAGGAAGCCAGGATGCGCATCGAGGCATGGGAATCCAGGCAGCACGAGGAGGAGATAGCTTGAATGTGGTAGAAGACATGGTAGAGCAGAACCCCACCACACGCAGACACCACCACACAGACCCACACCTTCACTGAAAGGGAAGTGTGAAGAGAATCTGGTATCCATAACTTAATGAATAATAACGATAAAATACGGTAACGAAACTTAAAAATTTAACGCCATCACAAAAATAATCAGGTACACCGACGCCTTAACTGTCAGAAAAGTTTAATAGGGTGTATTGTGTAACTGAAAACTATTGTGGTCTGAATGCAGTAGAAAACTGATAGGCCAGAACCCCACTGCAGCGGACACCACGCCACTCACTCATATATTCATTGCAGTGGAAGTTAAGTAAGTTAACATGCATATAAAAATGATATAAATAGATAAAGTGCTGTAAAAATCTCTTCATCCCTTGTATGCATCACCGCACACATTTAAACATCCACTGCACTTAATGTACATAGAGTCTGCAGTAAAGATTAGCTCATGTAGAGGTATTAATATAAAGTGGCATCTCATAGACATTCTGGGATATTAATTATGTAGGGATATATTAGTAGGAGTAGGCTGTAGCACCAGTCGAACAGGACAGTACTCCCGAGGTGGATGGCAAGCTGGTGACAGGGAGAGCTGGACCTCCCGTTTCACCAGGCCTCAGGACCCGATCCTGACCATCACCCTTTGCTGAACATTTTCAGTTCTTTCATTTACACAGCATACTTTCGTAATACCTCTTCCTTCAACCGTCTATACCACAAAACATGCACATAAGATATCACACCTTCTATTTCCATTTCCTTTAGCAATGGACACTGCATTTATATCAGAAAACGAGGTGGCATCTCGGTTTGCCACCACTGGCAGGGTAGGGCTGGGTGCTCAGGTTCCTCCCGGTCGCCATCAAACGACTGTACCAGCAGCGACTGTTGCAAATTCCTTTCATGCTCGTCAGCAGAGAAATGCAGGTGCGACCTTATTCTTCACCAATACCCGTGGTCTCAGTACCAGTTTAAATTCAGCTCATTTTTTTCCAGCAGTCCATATCCCTTCTAGCCTTGTTCCTCACAGAACCCCAAATCTCTCCCTCTACAGAAATATCCTCATTTTGTTTTCCTGGTTACCATCACCTCACAAACTTCGGTAACAAGGGTGGCACCTGTTGTTATATCAAATCAGAATTTGTAGTTGACACTGCTTTAAACTCACATCAAGTAATTCTGATTACTCATTGTATAAACTAAATTATCTAAATATTACCAAATGTATCTGTGTAGTCAATCTCTCCCCAATGCTTCTTCAGAACCCTGTGTATTTGACTCCATATCCACACAATTGAGTAACCTTAACCTTACTCTTAGCACCGAAATCACCGTTTTCAATTATTTTATCGTACATAATATAGAGCGGTTGTTGCATTCTGCCAGGACTGACGATACTGGTCTAGAGTGTGAGCTGTTTGCAGAATCGTTTAATCTCATGCAGCTGGTAAAGCAACCAACTAGAATACCAGATAATCCTGACGACAATGCCTATCTTTTAGATCTATTCCTGACAAATATTCCAGACCAATACAGCATAGAAGTACTGTCACCATTTGGATCCTCCGACCACAATCTCATCAAAGCCTCGTTAGTCGGCTCCCCCAAACCCCATTCTGAACCCGTCAGGGTGACCCTATCCCTGTAGCACTTTGACAGGGCAAACTGGGATGGATTTACAAATTATTTTGCTGACATTCCACGGAAGTCTTTCTTCTCTAGTGATACCAGTTCTGCCCAGTCCCATATTAATGACTTAATATTAGCTGGTATGGATTTATTCATACCAAGTCACTAATAGATCGAACTCTCCAAAAATGGTTTGATAGCAATTGTGCCTGAGCAACAGCCCAAAAGTCATCAGCATATGACTCTTACATAAAATCAAAAACATCTGAATCACTCTGTCAATTTTAAACTGCTAGAAACCATGCAAAGCTATAATAAATCTCTTTTAAACTTTCTTCAGCATCAAGCATCAAAACTACTTAACATTCCTGATGACAATAGAATATTCTGGTCCTCTCAATTCCTTCAATAATAACTTTAACAAGTTGTCACCCATTCCCCCACTAAAATCTTCAGATGGTAACATTACAAATGACCCACTTGGTAAAGCGAATATCCTTAACAGTACATTTCCCAGAAATTTTACTGTACTGGAAGTCAACCAGAACGTCCCAGTACTTGAACTTGACTCTCCCGGAACTGTTCCACTTGAAAAACAGACTAGATATGTAAAATCCATCCTAGACAATTTACCAACCAACATAGCTCCGGCCCCAGATAGAATTCTTCCAGGTGTTTTGAAAAGGTGTTCCCCAGAACTTGCCTCTGTTCTGGCTAAATTATTCAGACTATGCATATGTACTTCTTCATTCCCTTCATGGAATGAAGCCAATATCCACCCATGTCCAAGGAAAGGAAGTTCCTCTAACGTCTCTGATTACAGAAGATAGCTATCACATCTTCTCTTGGTAAAGTATTTGATATTGTAATTAATAAGCACATAGTTAAACAACTTGAATCGAAAAACTTAATTAGTGATAAAGAATATGGTTTTCACCATGAAAAATCCACCATTGATATACTCAATCTCCTGACTCAAACGATTCATCAATCAACTAACCAACATGGAGAAATTCATGCAGTAGCCCTTGGTATTTCTAAAGCTTTCAAGAGAGTGTGGCACCATTCCTTGCTGTCCAAACTCCCTTGCTATGGACTACAGTCTTCTGTTCCTCTTCTTTCCTGACATCTCATTGACAAAAAAATAAGAGTAAAAGTAGATGATGAATATTCCAATTTCTACTCAATTAATGCTGGTGTGCCACAAGGATCAATTCTGGCACTAACCCTATTCCTAGTTCATATTAATGATCTCTTATCTCTCACCCACAATCCCATCCATTCATATGCAGATGAGTCAACACTTCACCGTTCATTCACACTCAGACACACATTTACAAGGCTTATTATCTCTAACTCTCAATTAAGTGCTGCCATCTCCATAAATCAAGCCATATCTAAGATCAGTGAATGGGGACAAAATAACCTTGTCTCATTTAATGCTAGTAAAACCAAATATATACAGTTTACTGCTAGATAGATACTGCCAGATTCATATATTACCTTCAATGCTACTAATATTCCCATCTCCAAAAGTATTGAAATTCTCGATGTTTCACTTAACAGTGCCCTCAGCTAGACCTCTCATGTCAGAACACTTGCTAAAACCTCCTCAAAGAAACTTGGATTATCGTACAGAGTCCATAACTTCTTCACTGACGAGCAGTTAACTATAATTTGTAACAGTGGCGTGTGCTCTCAGCTAGAATATTGCACACCCTTGTGGAATGGATGTGGAGAGGTTGCACTGGAATATCGCACACCCTTGTGGAATGGATGTGGAGAGGTTGCACTAAAACTAAAAGACAAAATTCAGAATAAAGCTGTTGGAATTATTAATAACCCTGCTACTATAAATAAACTACAGGGTGTCCGAAAAGTTACTGTGCAGTGAGAAATTTGTAATGACATTTGTAATGACATAACATGAATGTTATATGTACTCTATTGCATCTGACACCTGTAAGTTGTATGTCCCGCATTTCCACAATGCAGTAGATGGCGTTACTGCATGCTCACAGATGTCCTGCAGTGCCCAACTCAGTTGACAGTAATCTTAAACCTTTTCCACTGCACAGTAACTTTTTGAACACCCTGTATCTCCCCTACAAGTAAGAAGGAATGTTGCCTCCCGTGCATTATTTTACAGATACTTTTTTGGCAAATGCTCAGATGAAGTTGCATCCATTGTGCCACGTCTCCAGGCCTTGCCTCGTGCTACACGGGCATCTAGTAGCACTTATGACTGGAATGTCACACAGCTATATGGCAGAACTTCTGCCTATCAGAATTCTTTTATTCCCTGATCTGCCTCTCTCTGGAACTCGCTTCCCCGGAGTTGTTCCCTCCCGAACTTCAACCTACAGCTGTTCAAGTCCAAGTGTCACAGATTTTTTGTGAATGAAGGTCACCAGTAATCTGGTGTATAGATTATTTTTTGTTATTCATTTGTTTTTCCTACCTCTGTTTTGTTATTAAAAAAAAAAAAAAGTTTATAAAGGATATAAAAAAATTCAACTCAGTGGCCACTATGATATTTGTTGTGCTGACCTTATCCCTGTGAGGAATATCTTTGCGAGTTGTTTTGTATATAAAACTACCAGACCATTTATCTTCAGACATCTGCCTATCAAACCCATCCATCTTCGTATAGGACTTTCGTGGTACCCAGGTGTGATAGATCAAGACAAATATGGCTGGATAGCGTATGTGAATGTGTGACAAATGATAAGGGATGGTTAAGGTTTTGTTGCCATGTACCATCACCACTGCAAGCAGGCCAGTGAACCACTCTTGATTTTATTCAGATTGGAAATCAGTGTTCTACCTTGAGGCTCCGACACCACGAAGAAGAGTAATACGGTAGTCCCTCACTCAGTTTCTGGAAATGTTCATTATCTGGATATTGGACCTTGGCTCTATTAAACCAAAATCCAAATGTACTTGTTAGTATCTGGACATAAAAGTCCCCGAGAAGTTCGGTCGGCCAGCTGACATGTTCAGACATTCAGTATTGTGGCCACTGGTTCGAGCCGTGAGCAGGAAGTAGTCCCTAACCCACAATCAGAGCTAAAATGTCCATCCACCCCTGTACTGAGTAGTCAAAGTTGCACACCCGTCCTATCACTCCCACTGAACCTCCAGGGCTAAGTCTTCCCCTACTGCCACCACCATCAAACACAGGCTACAAGCCATGAGTACTTGTTCAGTGACTGCGGCCGTCTGCCTCTCTACCGAACGTTGAAAGTCCCCAGGTCATGGTGAGTTGTGTTTCGGCATGGTCACTCAGTGTGTAACAGACTGCAAGCCACGAGTAAATGCACTAAAAGCGCTGGCCTGCTGGTTGACAGAAGGGGAAGAATCCTGCCCGCAGCCTCGCTTCTCATCCCCCCTCCCTCCCTCGTCCATACCCTCCCGGCTCCCCCCTTACTATCTCAGTTCCTACCCTTCTCTGTGGTGATAACACTGACTCGTGAATTTTTAAAGTTTTTTGCAGTTTATTCGACTACTATTGGTTGTATCGAAATTCTGCAGTAACCACAAGAAAGCTCATGAAATTCTTCATCTACACATTTACTTAACTTATGGAGGGAGCAGGCAAAATTTTGCACTAGGATGATGGGGAGTTATATGAACGTAAGTTTAACTCCAGAACACTTTATTATTGCTGCATTTCTGTACTTTACTTAAGTTTTCTGTGTTTCTAATTTGTATCTTGTATTATAAACACCAGCGAAGATGATGGTATACCATTTATACCAATTTAACAAATTTACAATGGCATATTTCAGAGTGGATTTTTTTTTTTTTTTTTTAAGCCCCGGGAGCAATCAGTCGTCCCAGACAACCATCGTCATTTTTTTATTTATTTATTTTTGTTTATGCATTATTTTCATGGTGTTTAGCATTAATATGGATAATCCTATGTGTGTTTTGATTTCTCAGTATGGCAAAATGACTGGAAAATTGCCCAAACTTGGAGTGAAATTGTACATTCAGTAGTGTATAGGTCGGACGTTTTTTGTTTTTCAGTGTGTTTTTTTTCATGGTTTTCTTCGTGTTTAGCATTAATCTGGATATTCCTTTGTGTATTTTGATGTGTAGATATGGCAGATTGACCTGAAAACTGTCCCAAAATTAGGAGGGGCACTGTATATACAGTGGTGAATAGGTCGGATGTTTTTTGGTTTTCATTTTTTTTTTTCATGGTTTCCTTGATGTTTAACACTACTTTGTATATTCCTATTGTGTTTTGATGTCTAAATATGGCAGGTTGACCTGAAAACAGTACCAAAATTAGGAGGGGTACTGTACATACAGTGGTGTATAAGTAGAATGTTATTTTTTGTTTTCCTCGATTTTTATGGTTTCCTTGGTGTTTATCATTATTTTGGATATTCCGATTGTGTTCTGATGTCTAAATATGGCAGACTGACCTGAAAACAGTGCCAAAATTAGGAGGGGCACTGTACTGTACATACAATGGTGTATAGGTAGGGTGTTTTTTGGTTTTCAGTGTTTTTTCACAGATCTCTTGGTGTTTAGCATTACTTTGGATATTCCTATGTGTATTTTGATGTCTAAATATGGCAGATTGACCTGAAAACTGCCAAAATTAAGGAGTACTGTACAGTTGCGAGCAGATGACTCGAGGCCACTTAGTCCACCAAGATGTTGGTGTTTTATCTGGCAACAATGGTAGCTGTGAACTTGACCGAGATTCAGTCTGCTGTTCGGGCGAAACAAACCCAGTGATAATTTGTCAATGTGCAGCTCTAACTGGTCTCCAATCAATATCATGCAAGTAAACGAATAATACTGATAATGATTAACGTGTCAGACACGTGGTAGATATATTTATAATCATAGTATTACAACACAGGCATCCAAATTGTGGTGCGTTCATTCATGTGAGACGGTATCCCGAGCGTTCAGCTCCATCATCACCTTGGTTTGTGACGTAGGCACCACGTGACGTCACGTATGGGGGATGGAGCTATTTGACCCGTTCATGATGATAAACATTTATAGAGAGTAATCGTTCGAATTTATCACTCGAATATTAAAGAAACATTGAGAAACATTTTTAGAGAGTAATCGTTCGACTTTATCACTCGAATATTAAAGAAACATTGGTTTTCTCTGTCATAACAAACCTATCATAACCTCTAATCTCATATACGTTAAATACCGCAGCCAACCACTTGCTCCCTCACCCCCCTCCCATCACACGTCCCACCTCGTCCCGCCCTTCCTAACCCACCACCCTCCATATAACTCACCCCCCCCCCTCCCCATGTTCCGCCTACTGTGGTGTGAACCTTTAACTTTCGACGAAAGTGAAGTTAACGGTGAGGGATGACTGGCATGACGGTGTTTTTTGTGATAATAATGCTAGGTTGCGGGGAAGATGATAACCCTACGGCATATCTCTTGAAAACTGGTAAAGGTTGTTTGGTTTACGACAATAGTCGAACAAAATAAATCACTACAGATAACCGTCTGTCTCACATGAATGAACGCACCACAATTTGGATGCCTGTGTTGTAATACTATGGTTATAAATATATCTACCACGTGTCTGACACGTTAATCATTATCAGTATTATTCGTTTACTTGCATGATATTGATTGGAGACCAGTTAGAGCTGCACATTGACAAATTATCACTGGGTTTGTTTCGCCCGAACAGCAGACTGAATCTCGGTCAAGTTCACAGCTACTATTGTTGCCAGATAAAACACCAACATCTTGGTGGACTAAGTGGCCTCGAGTCATCTGCTCACAACTGTACATACAGCAGTGTTTAGGAAGGGTGTTTTTTGGTTGTCAGTGTTTTTTTCATGGTTTTCTGGTGTTTAGCATCACTTTGGATACTTCTATGTGTGTTTTGATGTCTAAATATACCAGAATGACCGGAAAACACTGCCAAATTAAGCATACAGATAGGTTTGGTATAGGTTGGAGGTGGGAATAGGTAGGGTCTGGGTATGGTTGGGGAAAAGTGTTCATTACCTGGATGTTGCCACCACAACCGGACATCCCATTGGCTCTATTATGTCTAGATAAAAGAGGGGTTACTATATAATAAGCTCCATTGTTGCCATCTGTATCGCTCACAATGACTTACATTGAAAATGTAGACTTTGACCAATGCTGAAACTGTGTATAACTGGTTCACAGTTTGACTGTTTGAATTATTTGTCAAAGTTGCACCTACTTGACTCATCCTGGAATACTCTGACACGCCTTAGGAACGCCTGCTTCGGTTCATTTTGAAATTATGATGGAAATTTTCACTTTGGCTTTTTTTTTTTTTTTTTTGAAGTATCAAAGAATTTCCTGTTTTTGACTCACACTGGATCTTCCTTCATTGACCTCAGGTTGTGTTTCCTACACTGGCTTAACTTTGCAGAGTCCTGCACTGGCTTATGCTAGCACTTCCTACATCGATTTGCATTGGAATTATATATATGAACATAAAAATCGTACACTGTCTTACACTGGAATTATTTCCATTTACGTTAAATTTTCCTACAATGACTTACATTATTAATCGGACAATGACCAACATTGGAATTTCCTATACTGACTTACACTCATAAATCTTACACTGCTGCGGTTGAAAAATCCTACTATGAATTACGGAGGAATTACGTAAATTAAATTATGCTGTCATAGGGTTTAAATGGCCTAGTCTGCCACACCTTGGAAACACTGATTTTGTCTCACGATGAGGTTGAACTGTTTTCTTTGACTTATGTCACTGGCAAGGAGAGCACCAAAGTACTGTGAGAACTGCTGCTTAGTCTTAAGGATGGAGGGGGACAGAGGATGAAATAGCAGGCGAGGTAGTGAATAGGAGTCTTGGCACAAAGCACCATATTGGTAATGTTGGAACATCCTGCTGTAACTCACGCTGGAAAGGGGTGATGAGCTTCTGCCAGGGCGCACTCGGGGGACTCTTGGCTGTGATGAAGGTGAGGGCGTCCATGAAGAACATCATGGTAGGATCCAGTGAATTTGCTCGCTCCTGGATCATGACTAGGCCTAAGGAGACGTTGGCTCGCCCAAACTCAACGTCACCCATTACCCCAGTCCAGTGGCCCTGGGAATGGAAGGGACAGATTGAGAACGATTAAATCTAAATATTTTTTACTTAAACCTGACATAAAATTGCCACATCCTTATTTCGAGTGTTGATTTATAACAACAGATTAATACTGAAATACGGTGTCCTTCATGAAGTAGTGCAAAGGAAAATGAGATATGAGAAATGATAGGCTAAAGGAAGTGACTTTTATGAGAGAGATTCATTTTGCAGACAAGTGTAATTAGGGAAGAGAGCATACAGGCTGAGAATGATAGGGTTCACTGACAGAGTTTGCTAGTACTTTATTGGTCGAAATTCATCGCAAATTATAACGTTGCTCCACTGGCCCCAAAAATAAAGGAAGAGACTCGATCCGGACTTGTGGCCATTAACTATGAAACTTTATTGAAGAGGAAGACAAGCCTGCAGCATTTTGTAATAACACTCTAGTGCCTGACGAAGGCATAACATCAACAATAAATAAGATAGGATCTAGTGTATTTGCTCGTTCCTGTACCATGACCAGGCATAAAGAGAAGGTGGCCCGTCCGAAGTCAACATCATCCATAACTAGTTAAGTGGCTTCGATAATACGAACGATAGGCTTTCCTCGTTCCAAGGCCAATCACGTCATGTGATTTATCCAAACTCAGTGTCATCCATCTTCCCAATCCAGTAATTTTTTGGACGGGTAACAGAAGAAAGAAAATAATGGGATCAATTGTATTCGCTTGTTTTTGTGTCATGCTTACCTGAACTCAGCATCAGCCATAATGTTAAGTGATGTTAATGTTTGGTGCAGCTAATGCTTGCTTAGTGCAACTGAAGACTAATGCAATTAATATTCTCTGCAGTTAATATTTGCTGCAGAGGATTTATATCGACTTAGTGCAACTAGTTTTTGAGGCAGTTAGAATTCGATGCAGCTAAAGCTCGTTTTTTTGTCTTTCATGTTTGTTCAACTGAAGTTCGCTTCGTGCAGCTTATGTATGATGCAGCTGCTGTGTGTGTGTGTGTGTGTGGTTTTTTTTTTTTGGCAAATATTTACCCTAATTAGAGGGTACACGATTGAGTTAATGTTCATTACTGTCTGTTTGGAGATTCACTGTGTAGAACAAATTAGTAAACAGCCAGAAACTGGACATGTAAGCCAAATTCTGCTTCGGCATGTCCTGCACAATGCAGTGAAACACGCTTGTCTTTATTGACATTATGTGTGATAATTAGGAAGAAAAACAAGACCTGCCAGGACTTTTAGTTTAACTTATGATTTAAATCACACACACACACACACACACACACACACACACACACACACACACACACACACACACACACACACTCACACACACACACACACACACACACACACACACACACACACACACACACACACACACACACACACACACACACACACACACACACACACACACACACACACACACACAAGGTTGTCTGAGAAAAACTGCGGTACAATACCCAAAGCGTTTTGAAAATTTGTCCTGTTTGTCGGAGGCACCATGAATACAGAAATACTTTTTGCTGACTCAGTTACCTGAATACTTTCTAAACTGCCATCCTTTCTTTTTGCATCGTGTAATGGATGGTACTGTACATTTGCGCTGTAGAATTTTTGGCGATTCTAAAACGCCTATTTCTCTTTGGGTGTGTATGATTATTTTCATGCAGAGGCAGGCATTGTTGTTTCATCTATATATCTAGCTCTAGTCAGACGCCAAATCCTGGTAAGAGTGGCCACAATAGAGTCATCATTCGTCCCTCTCTTCAACCCCACACCAGTCGTAAAACTTTCCACCCCATCCCACCAAGTCATCCTCGGTCTTCCCTTCCCTTTCCCTCTCCATTTCACACACAAACGTTCTGCATTCTCTCTACATAGTCAAACCATCGCAAGGTACTTCTATTGTTTTCCAATACATCCACAACACATCCACATCCACATCAACCCCACAGTGCTCCTTCACTTCATTTCTGTGTTTCCCTGTCTCCTCTCACATAACTCATTTCCACTCCTGTCACCCTTGACTTATGTTCTTTCATACGGTAAATAATTTTTCAAACACTAGAACGTAGGATAAAAGACATTATTTTTCCAAGTGAGTTGCCCTTGTTTTGGCAATATTTTCCTTAATAAGTGAATCGCTAAACTTGATTACATGCTTTGTTTTAGGCAACTACCTCTTCAAAACTTTCACGTACTTTAAAGACCCTTCATGTGGGAGACGAATGTAAAAGAAGTGAAGAGTATATAAATTTATTAACCTTTCGACACTCTCCAGTCTAGTTAAAGTATTAAACTTAAAAGAAGATTGAGTACTATCAAACGCTAAATTTAATGACAATAAAGTTTACATGTTAACCCTTTGGTGTTTATGGGTGCCGTGCAATTTTCATGCACTCGTTACCATTTGCTGCAGGCTGCGTCTGCGAACACTTCGACTGCTCGTTACCATTCGACTTCGATGCCGGTTGTGTCGAACGAAGCTGCCTTTGTTTTGTTTTTGTTATGCAAGGATATTGCATCCATTTTTGGGTTAGAACAGAGCACTAATTGCGTCCCCATGTATCTCTCGCCCGCATTCAACCTACTCCGCAGCCAGCGTCGCCCAACTGCTCCAGTCAGTGTGCTACTAGCCTGCTAGCAGCTATCATGAGAGTAAAAACGAGACTGCACTTCAGTGGTAAATACTCAAAGGCTTCTTTGTTTCAGAAAAAATGCTAAACTTGTTCAGTGATTCCATGTATGGGTCAGAGGGTGCATCCACATACAGAAGTATGGATACATCAACCCAACATGTGCATCAAGAGTATGAGTGAAGTTTGACGATATTATTGCAGTTCCATTCTAAATAAAGGTGAGTAAGGGGTTTTATATATATATATATATATATATATATATATATATATATATATATATATATATATATATATATATATATATATATATATAACTTATTTTGGGAAAAAATAGTGTAGTGTGCAGTTCTGGCATAATTTGGCATATTTCTGGGAGGCATTTGGCATCTTTAGGTGGAACCAACCTGGCAACCCTGGTGCTACGACCTTGTTTGAGCGTAAGATAATTTCTTTTCGCATTCCGTAAAATCGGCCCTAATTGACGTACAGTAATTCTTTATACACTGAAATGTAGCCAGATAAATTCCCTATAACTTTTTCTCTGTAACATTTACTATAAAAATTATATTTTTGTGCAAAACAATGAAAAAATGAAGTAAAGAAAAATAAGCCATAATTTACATTCGGCTTATCTTTTAGAAAACACCATAAGCAAGGATAATTATTCAGGATTACGGAAAAAATACGATTATCAAAGCATAAATAAGGGTGTGAGGATAAATTGTTAATGAACCATCGAGTGCACAGGAACAGTATGGTGACGGGGGTGGGTGGGTTCTCAGTGTGTGGCTTTGGGCACCGAGGTCCACCTCCCGAGTACTCACTCACGGTAGGACGCAGCCTGCGATGAATGGTAACGTAAGGGTTAAAACAGTAATCAGAAAAAAGATAAATGAAACAGAGATATCTTGGAGAGAGAGAGAGAGAGAGAGAGAGAGAGAGAGAGAGACTTTCCAATACTCACATCATCTTTAAGAACACCCCATTCACCATCAGCGGGCATGACGACATCGTAGGTGAAGTTCAATCTGTAAGCGATTTCATCCAGAATGTTGATGTCAATAGATGGTTTAGGTATCACTTCCCTGGATCCTTCAACAATCTCATAGTCCACAAATGGTCTGTAATGCAAAGTGGAGGCTATAAGTTTGGTTCCGTAGAAATTAGCCATTTGGTCTGGGAATATGTCATTGGTATTTGCAAGGCCTATGCCACTGGACCATTTGTTTACGCTGAGAACTCTGGGGGAGCCTGAAGGGTGCAAGAGCTGGCGGATTAATACACGCCAGTAAGTACTGTTTTGATCCGTCTGTGGGATGATGACTGCCATGTTTTGCTCCTTCCTCAGGCGTTGATCCAGGAGGAAGCGTTCAGCCTCAATGGTTTCTTTGGCGTGGACGAGGAAGTATTGTGTTAGCTTGTTGGAGGAAGCGTCTGTTAGTAAAGCCAGCAGTTGGGAGTCAGGTGGTTCTGGCATCATGTACGTTATGCAGGAATATGAAATCACTCTTGCTGTATGTTTCTTTATGTATTTCAGTGTTTCTTGATTTTGGTGAGAAACTCTCTGACTGAGGATAATTTTCACATCTATTACTGTCTGGTCCACAGCTATGTTTTCCATTGAAGTTTTTGAGTAAGGGTTGACCTTTCGGAAATGTAGTGTATTTTCTGGATGTATGCTTGATCCATTATTTGACCGAGAGTTTGATTTATTACCCTGTTCAGGTAATATCACAGCTCTGAGACACTTTGGGGTATACTGTTCAGCAAGAAGGTTCATAACAGTTGATGCCTGGATGGCTTCCATTTTTCCAAATGGACCCGCCTTTACAGTCGCAGTATCTGTGGGACGTCGCTTCCCTGATGATGAGTTGATGATAAGAAGACTAAATATTAATGCAACTGCCAAATGAATCGGTGATCCCATGACAATATGAAACCTGAAAAGTGCAGAAAATTATAGCTATGTAATGTAAGGAACGTAAAGGTTAGCTATGCCATGCACCAACATCTATCTGAATGTGTGTCCTTACAGTAACTGAAATCATAACTCAATGCTCTTGATGAAATAATCTTGTCATGATTATAATCACAATTAGTTAAAAAAAAAGGTTTATTTTTTTCTTAACTGACATGTTTGTTAACTATCTTTTCTTACATAATTAGCTGAAGTAATGAGTCACAGTGATGAGAGTTATTTACACTTCATTTTTATTGATGAGCAAAAGGTTAGTATGTCGACAGCTCACTATATCAGATCAAAATGTTATGTGGAAAGATTTGATTACAAATAAAATGTTTATACATCCACTAGTAATACTGCTACTCCCAGTCCTGAACGGTGTATACAATTTGTAAACGACAATTAAAAAATATATATCATTTTAAAAATAATTAGATGACCTTTGAACTTGACCTTAACGTACCGTTAAAATCAAAAGGGTCAAACTCTTGTTTATATTCAACCCTTCCCCCAATTCAGGGAGAAAAATGAACAAAATTGTTTTAGATATTTTTTTAACATGTAGGCAAGTGGCTCGAACTTTGCCCTTGACCTGTGATTTTGACATTGCTTGTTATCAAAATCGAATTCCTTTGTTTTTGCCTTATCCTCAACCCTTCCATCAGGTTCGCTGTAAAATGGTTAAAACTATTCAAGTTGGCATTGCTATATAGAAGTGACCTAAGCCAACAAATATTTCAGTTTCTTGAACTATTAAATTAAAATGTGTACATGTTACCATTCTGCAACAGTGATGTCTCAGAATACAAATATTATCACAGAATATATATCTAAAGAAAATCTGATCACTCAGGTCCAGCAATATAACATTTTGAATTCAGACCATACGTAGACAATAAAAGACTCACTAAATAAAAATGATCCAATTTTTTTTTTCAGTTTTATGCACATACTTCCAATCCCTTTTCAGTAGCATTGCAACAGAAGACATATATGAACATGTTATCCATATAAAGCAATTGCTAAGAAATTTATCCCCAACTGAATACTTTTTTGTGTATAATATATAGAAGACCTTTCTACTCAAGAAGATTACCGGCATTCTCTGTAACTGGATAATAGTTATGTCAGAGCAGAGACTTAAGCGTCTGTGGACTGAGCCTATCTCTCCTCCGAAATAATTTAGAATAGTAAATTATTAACGGATGCCCGCATTATGCAAGGAAAGCAAAAAAAAAAAAAAAACTATAAATGAGTACAATTTGAACATATCTGAACAAACATACTAAGCACAGAAAAATATATAGTCATCCCCCTTTAGTAATATGGCATTTTCAATTTTCAATTGCTTAATTCCTCAAACCACCTGATTATTTCTTTGGTGTAAGGGACGCCTTTGTCAGAGAAATATATTCAGTGTAAGATGTCTTTTCCCTTTGAGTATAGTCATTTGGAATAGGATGTTTAGCATACACTCCTGTGTGTTAATTCACATTGCTTATCAGAATGGATTGACAGTTTTATTTTTTTTCCACAATAACTGTGTCTCCCAAGCTGCATCTATATTCGAGTCAAGGCAATAAGATTTGGACCCATATAATAACTGGTAAACAAGGTAATACAACACAAATACTCATCGAAAAAAAGCTGAACAGCAAACAGGATAATATACAACACTACTAAACATTTGCATGTCGATTCTAGAACTGACAACTATGCAATGTTTAATAATTATGTTGAATATTTTTGCAAGATTATCAGGAAATTATTCATCAATTCGTTTTTCGTTTTTTTTACAGGGAGTTAGCCCAATTCAGTAAGTTTAACATGATGATAAATATATCGTCATGGAAGTGTACGTTAAATCCCATATTATTTAACGTTCTTATAGAAATAAATGAACTATAAATATTATGCAGTTTTATGGAGTTTGTATTGCTTTGTATTTAAGTCCATCAATTTGACAGCTTGATAGAATAGCAGTAGATGGTAAAGCATTATTACTTATGTGAGGAGGTTGGAAGAATCTCTCTCTCTCTCTCCCTCTCTCTCTCTCTCTCTCTCTCTCTCTCTCTCTCTCTCTCTCTCTCTCTCTCTCTCTCTCTCTCTCTCTCTCTCTCTCTCCCTCATGCATAAAAAGTTAGAGAAAGAAGGAAGGAACAATAAAGAAGTATCACCCCGCAATAACATGGCTATATGTCACTAAGGCAGAAGGAACCTGGGGTAAAAATATTAAAAGTAATATGTGAAGAGCAGAAAGAAAAGTGATAATACTGGAAAGAGAAATGGTGCGAGAGTCATCTAGGAAACAGTAATCAGTCGGGGGCCGAAATAGTGGGAAGAGGAAGGGAAAAGCTGAGAGACGGTGTTGTAGTTCAGTCAACGAGTCAAGAAAAAGTGACAGACGTGGGGTGATTACAAAGTGAACGAAGCGGCTGAAGTTCATGGTATCCTATGATCCTGTGAAGGCAATTAACACAAAAGGATCCAATTCGCCAATTCAAGTCACTGTTTAGTGTCCACGTTTCTTAGCCATAGAGTAAGACAGGGAACGCAAGTCTTGAGGTGCGAATTTTCGTCCTTCTATACAACTAACAGCACCGTTCAATACCTGAGCTGAGTTCATTCATAACCCCATAGACAGACTGACGCAAGGAGAAAGCTTATCTTCTGACCTACCGTTGAAATATACCACACTACAAAGACAAGCAACTCTTGCCAAGACCTCCACATTCTCACCACATGCCTGGACAGACTGAACTGCACCATCCAACAACCTACCAAATGCCTGGAACTTGGTCTTGATTTAAGAGACCTTTAATCCCAATGTCTTTGCATTCTTGTGAAGTTCCTTGAGGACACTCAAAAGTATCTCACGCAGTTTTGCTAGCATAACTGCTTGAACAGGAAAGTCAAGGTCGCTCTGAAATTCCCAATTGATAATCCACAGTGATTTTGACTCACAGCTCGGCCAAGTACCCAATCCACGCACGTTTTGAAAAGTGTGGGAACAAGGTCACAAAAATGTCTTACTCTGTAAGTAGATGTAACCGAGGAGTGTAATTGTGTAGAGAAGGTTATCTGGTTGTATCATCGATGGGAGTGGTACTAGGAGAGACAGTAATGGTGAGGCATTATAGATGTCAATGTATGCCTTCTTTATTCCATTATGCTCTTTGTATTTAAGTGGGATGATGAAACAGACCGACTTGGGTCGATGGAGTTTATTGTGAGACACTTATATCGAATTATGATTTACAGCATAACGTAGCATGACAGCAAAGCCTCCTAGCCTTTTTCCAACCCCTTCTCTCTCTTGCTGTCTCTCTTGTTCTCTCTCTTGTTCACTAATTTTCCTACATGTGATATGGTACTTCATACCCCCTCTGGCTTCCAGCTAAAGTGTGTGGGCATAGGTGTGTGCACATATGTGTGTGTGTGTGTGTGTGTGTGTGTGTGTGTGTGTGTGTGTGTGTGTGTTGGTCATGTTTCTGGCACATAATCAGGGGTGTTTGGCATTCTTGATTAGTCCAGGTAAGGGCATGTGTAGTTGTCTCTTCCTGGGGAACTCAGACATAACTATCTGTTTTACATATTGTTACCTATAGCTACATAGTTACATACCATAGTCACACATAGTATTGTGTTGTAACATATTATGCCTACAACTTCAGTATGAGTACTTACTGGGAAGAATTCAGATGTTCCTCCTCAGCACTTGGTGGTAGAATTTGGAGACAGGCCAGGAGTCAGCCGGATTATCTCTGCAGGGATCCCACAAAGTAACCAGAGATCCCACAGTGCCTCCCAACATACTATGTGAAATGCCTTCTTGAGATCTACATAGGCTACAAGAAGACCATACTGATACTCAAGGAGCTAAGATACAGTCAACTGTAGACATCTTGTGCATGAATCCTGATTGATCAGACCTGATACTTTAGGAAATGGTCCTGGTTATGCATGAGGAGAATCTGGACAAGAATCTTGCCCAGTACACTGAGAACACTAATACAGTGGTAGTTACTAATATCGCATTGGTCTTTTTCCGTTTCTAGAAAGGAGTAACCAAAATACTTATCCTCAGGCTGAATGATATTAGTCCAACAATGGCTTCTGTGACAGCATACATTGCCCTGATTTTCCCGCAGCTTTGATCGGTTCTGCCAGGATGCAACAAACGCTAGTTGCTCAACCACATTTCAACCTATCCACTGCCTTCTTGACTTCCTCAAGACAAGGCACATTATCACAATTGGTGGGAGAGCAGTGAATGGTTGTTAACCCCCCGATGAAAGCTTTTCAGTGGGAGGTTCTGACAAATACAGCTTCTCAAAGTACTCAGCCTGATGAGCCCTAAATATCACTCGCCCGTGACACGAGCTGTTCATCTTCTGTCCAAACAGAGAGAGATGGGTCTGGGGTGTAGCCTTTGCAGAACTAGTGAGCAGGTAATTCAAATGAAAAGAGCCATCCACCTCCTTAGCAATTTCCCTCCACTGATGGGGGTCATCTTGATGTGGGGGCAGGACTTGAAGCGTGGCTGGCAGTGCCAGCTACTCAGGAGGCATGCCTACCTTTGTAGGGTTCGTTATTTGTCAGTCTTGTGGACCAAGCACCCCCTACATCAATGGTGGAGGAGGCCTGCTGGTGATGCTAGTCCCTGCCCATTTGCCATCTAGGGCGGGACTGTTGCCTCCCCACGTGTTTGCAGTGCATGGTGTCCCATAATGCTGGGAGACAGGAGTCCTGGGGGCTGAGTGATTCACCCTGCAGATAGCAATACACCTCTTTGGTCCCTTATTCTGGCTAGACGGGCGGCCTGGTTGGGCCCAACCAGGTCAGTTGGCTGGTCATGCCTTGGCTAGGGTCAAGTGGGCACTGGGGGGCCTGGTGGCTCTTATTGTCCTGGAGTCACCCTTGCCTAGGTCCCCTCATGGTTATCCATGTATACTCTCCTGCTACCTCTGGGGTCGCCAGTGGTGTTATCCCTGGCATACGACCTCTCATTGTTGGGCTCCGTGGTGGGGGCATGAAGTTCTATTGTGTTTATTAATGGCTGCCTTTTCAAAAACATCTGTTGACGACACTGCATCTGTCCACAGACATTCTTCAGACTGCACCTCCCTTACTGCTACTCTGGAGCCTTTTCAGGTCCCTGGTGACTTCCCTCTTCTCCCCCTGCATTCACCAGTGACTGAGAGGAGGTCCTGTTGGGGTGGTTTGCCTCCAATGTTTGGCCTAGATGATGTGATACAGGAAAAATTCATCAAGTATCTAATGCTGAAATCCCCTGCAAGTGGTTCAGTTCTGGATACAGACATCTTCTATCTGAACCATACCACTATTTCTGCTTGTGGACATGAACCAGTGATTTCTACTCAGAGGGGTGGTAGCCTCCTAATTGAGGTTTCCTCCCCAGGAGAGAGCTCACGTCTCCAGACTCTGATCTCTGTTTCTGGTCACAGCATGTCCTGTATATCTCATGCCACCTTTAACCAGTGTAAGGGGGTCATTTACTCCCGGGACCTCCTCCGATACCTGAATCATGATTATTGGAAGAACTACGTTCTTCTTCGTGTTGTATAGGTATGGAAGAAGATCGATGGTGTTTTGACCCCTACTCCAATGCTGTTTGAACTTGCTTGGCTCTCTCTTCCTGTGAAGCCTTATGTTCTGAACCCAAAGCGGTGTTCCCACTGTCAGGGCTACGGCCATGTTAGCAAATTTTGCCAGTGTGCACTGCCTGGCCTTCCTGGTGTCTGTGTTTCCTGTGGCAGATCGAGTCACCAGTGATTGTCCAGGACCCATTAAATGCTATCACTGCTGTTGTCCTCATGCTGTATCTTCTAAAAAATGTCCTCACTACTGCCTTGAAAAGGAGGCTTTCAGCATTTGTGCACATGCGAAGGTTTCCTTTCCAGAAGCAAAGAGGAGGGCCCAGACCCTCTTCTTTCAGCCTGGGTTTTTTATGCTTCACTCCTTTCTGGGGTGCCTATACGTCGTTCTGTGTCCCATAAGTTGCCACGACCACATGAAGTGACCACTTCCTCTTCTACTGATTTGCCGGATGCTACTCCTGGAAATAATAATACATGTGAGGATGGTGCTCGCCGACTCACTACTGCAACTGTTTCTGCTTCCACGTCGGTGGCTGACAGTTTGTGCACTTCTGTGGTGGGATGTACGCACTGATGTGACTCCTTCTCCCGCCATGTCCAGTATGCACAATACTCCTTCTGTACCCGGCAAGCGTCACCATATTTTTTCAGAGTCCTCTGAGCCTGAAGACCGGCCACCTAAGGTATATATTTTTGAACCTTATGTCAACCTCTCACCTGTTCCATCTGCCCTGGAGGCTGCGGGGTCTAGCCAGATGGAAGCTGAAGCTGATGGTTCGATTGTGGTTAGGTCCCCAATTGAGGACGGCGTTGGACAGACCGGTGGTGTTTCAGTTCAGAAACATATAATGTCATCCACACAGGGATCTAACCCTTTTGACACTCATTCCACTTCTGAGGCTTCTGGTATTGGCACTGGCCGTCCTCCATCACCCAGGTCGGCCACCAAGCCACTTCGCAGGCCAAGTGTTATTCCAACTCACAGGAAGTGTGTTGTAAAACTTTCCTCTTCCTCGTCCTCACGTTTGCCCATGGATGTTCGACATAGGGTGCGTGATCCTGGTGCTGGGCAGTCTATTCCCAAGGGGCTTCATAAGAATCAGTCCACACCCACGCACTTGTTAGGAGGAGTATAGTCCTGTACTTAATCATCTCTTCACTATGGGTTCAGTCATCCAGTGGAATTGGCAGGGTTTACATGCTAGCTATAAGGAACTGTGTCATCTTGTTTCTCAATTTTCTCCTCTATGCATGTGCATCCAGATCGTGGTGGGTGATGTTGTTCCCTCTGGTCCTTCTGGCTACCATGCCTTTTATTCTTATGCTTTGCCGGACCAAGGTCATCATGGAGGTGCTGCTATATTCCTTCACCAAGATATCCCATACAGTCATCTGAACATCTCCAATCCCCTGCAGGCTGTCGCTGTCTGGATGTTTTTAAGTTGGCAGTATACAGTTTGCAGTCTTTATCTTCCTCTTAGTGCTACTGTTGAAAGGGCGGATCTGGAACGCCTTATTCATTGCCTTTCTTCTCCCTTTCTGTTACTAGGAGATATGAATGGTCACCATCGACTATGGGGAAAGAGTGAGGCCAACCCTCAGGGTGTTATGCTGGCCTCTTTAGTGGAAGATGAGAATTTGGGTATTTTAAACTCCAATAAAATGATTTATTTCCATTGCTTGACTAGAACTTTTACTGCCATTGATTTGTCTTTATGCTAACCTGATGCTGTTTTAGATTTTACCTGGGATGTATTGCCAGACCTGTATGGCAGCGACCATTTTCTGTTACTCTTAACTGCTAGTGCAGGTGGACCTCAGCTCCCTCACTGGCTTCTAGATAAGGCTGAGTGGTCATGTATCAGGGAAATAAGTTCCATTTTCTTTTCTGTCAATGAGTCTTGCTGTCTTGCTGAGGCAGTGTCTTTCTTCACAGACGTGTTGCACTCAGCAGCCCTTTTGTCTATTCCATGAACGAGAGGTCAGTTTCCTAGACATCCAGTTCCATGGTGGAACACTTTCGCAATTCCGCAGTGAGAGCCAAACGAGCCGCCTTCTCTCGACTTCATCGCCACCATGGAGATCCTCAGTATTTGGTGGCATATCGAAATCTCACGAGCTCAGATGAGGCTTGTTTTAAAGGAAGCCAGATGTTCATCGTGGAAGGGCTATGTTTTCTCCATCAATTCGAGGACTTCCCTCACTCAGGTGTGGAATGAGGTAAGGAAAATTTCGGGATAATTTACTATTCCCTCCCTTCCACTTTTATTTGCAGCAGGTGGAACTGTGGCTGATCCTTTCACTGTTACAGAGTTGTTTGTCGATCATTTTGCCAGCATGTCACAGGAGGATGCAGATAAACCTTCGGCTTGCCACCGTCGGCACCTGCAGTCCTGTGGTCTCAGTTTTGCCTCTTCTGGGAGAGAATCTTACAATGTCCCATTTTCTGTGTCTGAACTCCAAGCGGCTCTCTCGCAGTGCCATGATTCCTCTCCTGGTTGTGATGATATTCCTTATGCCTTTTTACATCTCCTGTCTGATGAGTCCCTTTCGTTTTTGCCTTCATTATATGATAAGGTCTGGTGTTCTGGTGAATTTCCAGCTCTTGGGGTGTTGCTGTAGTTATCTCCATCCTCATACCAGGTAAGGACCACCTACAGGTGACGAAATATCAGCCTATATCTCTGACTTCTTGCAATTGTAAAGTTCTTGAAAGATGGTCATTGTTAGGCTTGTGTGGTTATTGGAGAGAGGTGGCTTCTTATCCCCTGCTAAGTATGGTTTTCAAAATATGCAATTTACCTCTGATGCACTCTTGTCCTTCGAATCTTCTGTGTGTGAGGCTTTCTCTACTAAACAACACCAGGTCATGGACTTCTTCGATCTGGAGAAGGCATAGTTATGACACTGCCTGGTGTCATGGCCTTTTACTTTCTCTTCATGAGTTTGGTCTTCATGGGCAGTTGCCTGTTTTTATCCAGCAGTTATTATCTAACCGTTTTTTGAAGAGTCTGAGTGGGAGAAGTGCTTTCTAATGCTTGTGCGCTGGAAGATGGAATACCACAGTGGAGTATCCTTAGTGTTACTCTCTTTGCTGTGGCCATCAGCAGCATAATCAGTGTACTTCCTGATGGTGTATGGGGCTCACTATATGTCGATGACCTCTCAATTTCCTTCACCGCATCTAGTATGTCTGTGATCGAGAGGAAGTTGCAGTTGGTTCATAATAGAATTTCTGACTGGGTGGTCTCGTGGCTTCCGCTTTTCTTTAAAAAAGACAGTGGCTGTGCATTTTTGTCATCGTCGGGGGGTTCACCCAGACCCTGACTTGTATCTCTATGGTCAGAGAATATCCTGTGTGGAAGAGAAGTGGTTTCTGGGTCATATATTTGATAGATGACTAACTTGGGTTCCTCATATTCGTTCTGCTAAAGCAACTTGTATTAAAGCTTTGAGTCATTTGAGGGTTTTTGGCTCATACCTCTTGAGGTGCTAACCATCAGACCCTCCTGCCCTTCCATAGGTCTCTTATTCTTCCTAAACTTGAATATGAATGTGAGATCTACTCCTCTGGAACAGATGCTTGTCTCTGGTTATTAAATTCTGTGCATCATGCTGGTGTAAGTCTGGTAACTGGGACATTCAGGTCATCTCCGATTTCAAGTTTGCTGGTGGATGCTCGTGTACTCCCCTTGGATTTGCGATGCCAGTCGTTGATGATGTGGTGTTAGCATCATCTTCACTGCATTCCGGACTCAATTTCTTGTGCCATCATCTCCCAGGATTCCTGTTCTTCTATTTATGACACCCGTCCTAGTTTCCCGAAGCCCTTTGTTTACAGAGTCTGGTCTGTTATGTTGGCCCTCTTTGTTCCGAGACTGGCAGTTTGTCCATATCAGATCCCAAGGGTGGGTTGTTGGCTACTCCCTCGTGTGAATTTTCTAGGTCTGTTTTTGTTAAAAAGGGCTCATTTTCCTGTCAGGTGTCCCTCTCTGTCTTTTTAGACCATGCCTCCACTCATGAGTGTTCTGTCCCCGTCTATACTGGCGAATCTAAGATTGATACTGGAGTAGGTTTTGGTGTTTACTTCCCTTCCTTTAGTAGGGGCGGTAGCCATTCTGGTATTTCGTCAGTGTTTACAGCAGAACTGACTGCAACTTTATATGCTCTCATAATCAATTTGACTCTCCCCCAATCTGTTTTGGTGATTTTTAGTGACTCCCGTAATGCTGTTTGTGCACTGGAGTTATTTAATGCATCCCATCCCCTGTTTTTATAAATTTTGGAGTGGCTTTTTCTTCTTGGTCATCATGGCCATCATGTGGACTTTTGTTGGGTTCCTGCACATGTTGGTGTGGTGGGCAATGAGAAGGCAGATACTTTAGCTAAAGCTGCATTTTCTCAACAGTCCCCAGACAATTACCCACTTCCTGCCTCTGATGTAATACCTTTCTTGTGGTACATGATTCATATGTGTTGGCAGAGACACTGGGATGGTGTTGCTCATAAAATGCTAAAAGAAATCTTTCAGAGAGTGGTTGTGCCAAGGGTTCTCCCTTGCTGCTCGAGTGTCCAAGTCTGTGGGACCTTCGTCAGAGACTCCCCCCATAGGCATAAGGAGGTAGATGGTGCGTAATGTCTGTCCTCGATGCTTGGTGGAGTCTCCTGCGATTTTACTGATGTTTTTAATTTTCTTCAGGAGGTGGGCCTCCTTCCATTCGTATAAGTAATTGATATTTCACAAGCTATTTGTTATTTTCAGTGTTTTATTTCTACTAACAGATACTAACTTTACTTTGAATATGCACTTTTTATTTGCGGCATCTTCTACCTAGTTGTTTGGCGGCATATGACCCTGGTAGTTGCGCCACCAGGTTTTAATTATGTTCAATCAAACCTTAGCGATTTCCCTGACGTACTTCTCATCGACTTATACCTGTCGGGACAGAAGTCTTTGCTGCTTACACTCCCCAGCTATTCTGGCAACACGACTCTCCTCAGTGGTGGGCAGTGTCTCCACTGGGACAAAACTCCTCTTTGATATCCGATGCTCTCCAGTCCATTCATCAGCTACCGCCAGGGTATCACGTTTAAATGTATCCCATTGTTCATCAGGGGCTTCGACAATATTGAGCACTTTGAATCGATCTGATACTGCCACTGCATACTCAAAAGCACACTCCTCATCCCTGAGTTTCTAAAGATGAAACTGTTTTGGGTAGCATCGTGAGGTTCTGTTAGTTTTGAAATATGACTTTCGAGTGGCAACAACAAGCCTGTGATCAGCAGCAAAGAACTCTACACTCCTAAAAACCCTGCAGTTCTGAAGGATCCTCCAACAAGTACTAAGAAGGATATAGTCAGTCTTATTTGCAACCCCAAAATTACTGGAACATCAAGTCCAGTGAAGATCTGTCCACTGGGACCAGGATCCATCAATTCTCTATTAACAGGACTTTGCGAAATCCAAAAAGTAAGAACTACAGTAATGGGAATGCCTGGTTCCAAAGCTACGGGGACCTACTTGCACAGGTTCATCAAAGCCTTCCCTATCAATGCCAGTAACTGCACTAAGTTACGCACGACCAAGAGCGTATCCTGCAAGGGGTACTATTCCACAACTGAGTCAAGATTAGTATAAAGCAGCTTCTTCTCTTGAAGATCACTCATCACAGTTGGAACATACATGGGAATTACTGAGATGAAGCTCAAGGAGTGCTTCTAACTCACTAGCATCATACTCGTACACTCATCATCTGGAGTAACCCTATCAGCACAACTGACAAAGCAAGGAGCAGTTACTGCATTAACACTTCTAAGCTGGCCACCAGTGTCACAGCCAGACCAGTAGTATGTTTCACCATCACTACTGATCTCACAATTGCTAGGGCGCCTGATTTCAGACAGTGCAGCTATGCCAATCTCCAACAGCTCTAACTCTCGTGACAACATAGACAGTTGATCATCCCTCATAATGCTTTGGAGGTTCCATGCTTGCATTCTGAGTGCTTTCTGAAGGCTAAACCCGCACGTGATTCTACTGTACAGGTTCGTGTGTCCTCAGTGCCACCACACGAGTCAAAAACAGGATAAGGGCTGGGTCCCACCCCCCATCATCCAGCTGCTGGTGGCCTGTAGGCATTATTGAGAAACCATTATAAATGGTGCCTGCATACCGGCCCTGAAATTGGGTGATCAGGGGATGAGAGTTAGAAGACATGTGTGAGGAAGCTAGTGCACTGAGAGAATGGGAGAAGATAAGAAAGGATGAGGAAGAGAATCAAAGATCAGACTTCATGCAAAGAGAATAGTGAGAATACCTGTAATGGGAGAAAGAGTACATTGGAAAAAGTCTGAGAACACAACAGCAAACCTGACACCATGGCAAAACTTAGAGCTGTCAGTAAAGTGTCAGAAGAAAGAAAATACATGTTTAAGAAAAAGGGAGCCAAGAGTATCTGAGGGGAGAAGAGACTTAGGACAAGCAAGGAAAGGACAGAGTATAGGAGGAAGCAGAAGCCAAGTTGGGAAAGTAACCAGATGAAGGGGAATAATAGGAGGAAATGTAAAATCAGTTAGCTGAAAGGGTGGGAATCTATGAGATTTGTGTGTCATACGAGAGTTGGTCGAGTGATCGTCAGCTTTAAGTGGCCTGGGCACTAGAGAATTGTAAGCAGGAATGGGCAACCCGTACTCCCTGTAAGGATATCCCTTACTAAGCTGAAGTCAGGTCACTACTCCTTTATTATACCTTGTACAGGATTCGAAGAGGACCAAATGAAAGAAATGGGGGTTTGAGCGAAAAGAGCGAATGAGTATGCTGGGGGGATGGAGTACCTTATTTGTAGGAAATTGAAGGAGACGCGTATTGTACCAAACAGTGAGAAAGCAATGACGACTTGGAGTGGGATTTGACCGAAAAGGACCAATAGGTTCAGTGTGTCGAATGGAATCACGTTCTGAAAAGGTGAGGGTGGAGGCAGAAGAAGAGACTTGGCAGCCATAATAAACTTTAGATTGAATAAGTACAGAGTCAAGACGACGTGTAGCCGATTAGCACTTCATGAACAATGAAATAGCGTTCGCAACAAGTAAAGATGTAGACGAGTAGAAAATTTAATGGATGAAACACATGCATTACAGTTTAGCGAGGAGTAAAAGATGAGACAGAGAAATGTGGTTGACAAGCAGCAGGGGAAGGGGGAGTTATAAAGGTAAAGAGAAGGTTGAGTTATAGTTCGTGAACAGGTAAACGACAGTGCACAGAAAGCGGAATAATGAAAACCAATAGCAGTAGCTACATTGAGGCAGCATCAATGACAGAATAGTGGACTGGAAATGTGGTAGTTTTGAAACTGCTGCGTAAATGCAACTCTGTCAACATACGGAGGCCAAAACAAAAGAGGGGGGGGGGACAAGAGATTATGACCTTTATAACGTACTAAGGACTCAGCCCTGGGAGACACCATCATGATGGAGAATTGTACATGCAAAGTGGTCTTCCAGAAGCAAGGAAAAAGTTTGACAGGAAATAAATATTTGAAAAAAGGTATGTTAATATGAAAACCATGGGAATGATGCTAAGGAAGAGTATGATAGCTCCAAGTAGTATCATAGGCATTTTCTTGATTAAATAAAAAAAAAGACAGCAATGACTGACTGGCAGAGTGAGAAAAGCACTGTGGATACAGTGTTTTAGTTGACAGAAAGGATCTAAGAAGTTGGGTGCTTGATGATACCTAAAATGTAAGGGGAAAAGAAAACAGCTGTATTTGAGGTGCCACATAGGTTAATAATTGATCAACCATCCAAGAAGATTGCATAAACAACTAATCAGGGCCATAGGATGGTAATTTTGAGGAAGGTAACCAGTTTTGTCAGGTTTAAGAAATGCGTGGAGGATCGCTACATGCGAGTCAGGTGAAAGGAAACCCTATGTCCGGTTGCAACGAAAGTTTTTCCAGGCGGGACGATTTACATGGAGGGTCCTTGTACAAGCAGAAGTACACCAAGGAGCATGCCTGGCGGTGGATGGCCGAGCATCACGGGGAATGGCAGCGAGGGCAGCACCTAAATCTAGAATGAGTAAGTAGGACAATATCTCACGTGGTGAGGAAAAATAGGAAGTAGGATAAAAATGCACCTTAAGAAAACAAAACAACTCCCAATCAGCAACATGGAACTGTCAACAGGCTGGACAAGGAAAAGGACAGAAATTGGTATGAGTGAGTTTAAGAGGAAAGTGATCACATAAAAGATTGTCTTCCAGCACCGACCAATGGAAAATCAAAGAAATCCAAAGTGAACAAAGAGGCAGATCTAGACAACGAGAGACCGAGTGAGGAAGTGGAAGTGAGTAGGGGTGCCAGTGTTAAAGATGAAAAGCTCTTGATAAGAAACTGTTTTCATAAGCCTGACCCACTGCTAATCGATGAACCTTACAAGGAATGCCAGCAGTCTAAGTCACCAAGAAGAATGGAAAAGAGAAGGGAATAAAGGAGGATGAACTCTGGAAAATCAAAATGCATAGAATGAGAGATACAAAGTGCAAACAGTTATCCACTGACGGAAATACACCACAGAAGTAAGAAGGATAGGAAAAGAAACACAAAGCGGTTAAAAAGGAACACAGTTGCGGAAATGGAGGATGATGTCATATGAAGAAAGGGATCCACAAGAATTATAATCAAGAAGAAGAATTAGAAAGAACGAAGAAAGGCTTCCTGGACAGAAAGAAGAAGAGAACTGTGTGAGAGGAAATAAGAAAATGGAAGTCTGTATGGTGGGTATGGATAAGTCTAACATTCAGTAATAAATGCCATAACAAATGAAATTGACAGTTAAGTCCAGGTGGAATGCAGTGGTTCTTTACAGCATTATGAGCGAGAGTAACTAAGTGGTAGACGTAGATAAATTATAAACGGAAGCGATTGAAAGAAACAGCGAGGATGTGGTGATCATGGAGGAGGAGGGTGGCTGGACAGTGGAGGAGAGGGAAATAGACGACGGGAAAAGGGAAGGTTCAGGAGGGATAGGAGAAAGGGGAGTAGGAGGGACAGAGGAGGGAGGCAAATGTATTTCTGCAGTTAAAAGGGTAGGCAAGACAGGTACAGTGAAGGTAATTAATGATACTCTGAAAGAATTCAACTTCCATAGAAGAAGACAAAGGCTGAGTGGAAACCGGTGAAAAATCTCCATGGCACTGCTGTTAGAACGAGGTGGAGTGTTGGGTAGGCAAGAAAGTAGATGAAGAGGGATAGAGACTAGGAATACGAGACGTGGATGGACGCGAGGCTACGATTATGTTTGCTTTCACAGGGAGAAGGTGAGGGAGGAGAAGACCGGGAAATAGTTTACTGAATGGGAAGGAGGTTGGGCAGAGGGAAAACAGATAAAGACAGGAAAAACAGGAATAAGAATACAGAAGGGAAATAAAGCAAGGAAAGAATTTGAGACCGGTACTGAAGGTGTTGCTGAAAGAGCAGGAGACATGTGACACAACAGCAGTATGGGCCACGTGCACATAGATGCCAAGAGAGTGACGTAAGTTACCTGCATGGTGATGGACTTCTCGATGGGAAAGGCCAGCTTTCCAGTGAATACAAAACATTCATGTCTCAAAAATGTTGATTAGGTACTTTCTGTAAGAGGCTGTATGTCGACCTTAACAGTTCGGTGATACAGGTTGCTAGAAGTATAGGCAGAGGAAGTGTCCAGCCAGAGCACACTTGGGACAGATTGCCTGTGATCGGCAGTACATGGCCAGGTGGCTAAAACGGGACCAGGAAGAGCACTGGTGATGGGGAGAAATATATTCTTCAGTAGGGAGGACACGGCCCCCGATGGTGACAGAAGGGAAAGATTACGAATATTAATTATTGATTATGGCAGTGTTTGCTGGCTGTTAGCGGAGTCCACGGGGAGGGATAATAAAACAATGGACATAGAAAACTGGGTGTTATTGTTCGGAAAGAATGAGGCGAATATCATAACAGTCAGCAAAACTTAGGTTACCAATGGATTGTACAGTTTAAGATGTACACTGCTCATAGCGGAATTTAACCGGGCATATGGAGAGACTGAAAGCGAATTGCCAGAAGGATCAATCAAAGATTAAATATATTCAGCTTCGGCTGCATTTAGCCCTCTGTGAGGATGAAAACCATTGGGTCACACAGGGGACGTGATGTCAGTGCCTACTTGGCGAATCAAAGAGAGATGGAGGGTGAGGTTATCTGTATGTGTGGTGATGTTAATAAACTAGGATCACATATGGGTCCCAAAGAATGAGGTGTAAAGGAAGGTTTAGTGGGTAGGAAAGAATGCTGAAAACGGGACAAGGAAACCGAAGGAAAGGTAGACATAGGATTGGGTGGAGGCAAAAGAGGTTCGAATGTCATTATAGAAGGAGAAAACGATGAACAGGCGGACGGAATCGTGGACACAAGAGGTCGTGAGGTGGAAGTTGGTGTAGGTAAGTATGAGGAAACAGTTTGGATGAATAGAGGTTTAGAATAAGTGGTGAGAATCTGAGAAGTAGCAGGAAGAGGAGCCGGGATCGTCCCCAATCAGAATGCTTGGCCAGTGGCCGATGCCCGAGAGTCATACAGTAAAGCCACAGCACCCCTGGATTCGCAGCTGCAGCACAGTAGTAAGTCTTGCCTCTGTAGAGGTCAATACATTGGTTTGGTGTCCAGTCACCATGCCCCCTAAAATTGGTCAGATCTATGGTACACGGGAACAGTCCAGTCCTTCTTGTTGCAACAACGTGAGGGCCATCGACTAGAATTTTGATGCACGTGAAAAATTCTACACCACATAATGCCAAAGAGAGAGGATAGATAGGGAAGGAGAAATGGGAAGGAAGAGGGAACATTAAAACAAAAAGACCTTGAAAAGGTAATGGAGACAGCGAAAGGGACATAAGGGAAGGGGAGAAAACAGAATCATGTGGAGAGACGCAAATGCGGCGTCCACGCAACAATCAAACCTCCACACTCCAACGTCGTGCCCGCAAAGCTACTCTGCGAGAGCTTCCCGACACGTTAAGTCCCAGTCGACGTCTCCTAACCTTCTCCACAACAACAACTACTTAAAATTTAGACAGTTAACAACCAAGACGATTTTTAGTATCAAAATGAAGGTGCATAAATATTTGAGGCTTTAAAATGCACCAGTAAAAGGTAGTTGTTGTAAGACCATGCATTCATTCAGATGACCATGATGGTTATTTATTCTACAGGAAGTTCAGGCTTGCCACACTTTCCCGTTACCTTAACAAGATGACAGGTATCTCAGCCAATCACTGAATGAACAAGTATGAGATCCTTTATTCACTTTCAGCATAAAGTTCCAGAAGGGTAGCGGGATTCTGAGGCCACTCTGTACTCGAAATACGAAGTTGCGGTTAATTTATAAAGAGGATGCCATCATTAACGTGCGTAAGAAATAATGAAAATTTAAAGGGGATGGCGTTTTTATAATAATTCTTGTAACATAGATATAATTCACAATAATAATGTATCCACAAAAAATTTCAATGCGAAAATCCTTGAATAAAACCATATTAGAGCTATTAACATATCTGTCTATCTGTCTCAATGTTTATTTATTTATCTACCTATCCATCTATCTGAATATCTACATATACAAATGCAGCTCGTAATAGTGTAATAACTGCAGTTAAAAGGGGATAAGAGTTAGGTTTCTAGTTGATATCTATCAGGCGTTTTACATAAATTAGGTGCTGAGAAGTCATACCACAGCTACTGTAGTGCATACGTTTTATATACATACTTACTTACTGGACATACATAAGACTTTATAAGGCAGTGTTCGTCAACATGGAGATGATCTTAATGGCTTTGTTTTTTAATAAATAGCCAGACTGTTTACGAAAAGATCAGAAGTCAGAGGAGAACCAAGATCATAGATAAATGCGTTTACGAATATACTGCTGCTTCAAGAACACAGTATTGGAGACTTTTAAGGCTACTATTCATAGGTCTGCTACCTGTTGCATGCAGACACCTCACAAAATCCTAGCACATCAAATTCGTTGTACATTCAACACACAGGTACTGAGAGAAAAAAACCTAATGTTTAACAACTAATTATACTAAATTTCTTAATTGGGGTTAAGAAGGGGCGTAGCTAGTATTTTTTTTTTTTTTTTTTACAATATGGTCGCTGAAGGGTTGCCAAGGGTTATTATGAGGTGGACCAAGCAGAACTTTCCGGGGCGTATCAAAGGTATTCTCCCAGAATACTGGGATGACCACTGGGATGGTCAAGGATATTTTTAGAGATCTGGTCACGCCACTGAAGACCTGAAACTTGAACAAGGAATTCATTCACACACACACACACACACACACACACACACACACACACACACACACACACACACACACACACACACACACACACACACACACACACACACACACACACACAAAAGAATATAACTGGGACAGTTGCTTTTCGATGCATGGAACTCGTCCATGTTATTTTATACACTGTATCTTAAGAAAAATATCCTGCATTTAAGGAAAGTCTTGTCAACGTTCATTTTCTATCAGTGACGGGGCTATCTCTGACAAAATGTATTACTGTCATAAGAAGATGTAACATACATAGCCTTTAATGGATTATTAAACATGCTTGTTATTCATTCCAGACTGTATGTTGGCTTTGTTACTCTTTTTTGGGGGGGTGGCATTATACAAAGTCTTATACTCATATGTCTCGAATGTACAACCAAGTAACATTAACCACACGATGGCTGAAACGCTTTCAGTTTTAAACACTGCACTAAAACATCTAAACTGATGTGAGGCACTTATTGATGACATTATCATTTCTATTGTATATGGTTGGATATGTACTGCAGCATAAATGGAGACTTCTAGCAGTATAAAACGCCTGCATACCTCCTGGTTTAGGGTACATGCCAATGAAGGTCCTCCATGTGTTGCTGCTTTAATACATAACTGAAGAGACTCGTCGCTGAACTGAACGGAAAGCCATTGATATATTGCTCACACGGAACACGATTGAAAAAGATAGAATTGGGTAAGGACTCAGAGCCTGTGTTCCAACCATACCATTGACTAATCTTGCGGTAAATAGAGAAGCTGTATTAACACTGGAGACTTCGTGAGGTATGAAAGATCTGACCCACTCCTGGTCGAGGTTAGAACTTAAATATACCAAAAACTGCAGATGAGCTGCTGCTCCGGGTAAGACTTAGAGAAATTTGACAGTTGCGGTAGGGATTGGAAGTCGCTGGTGTTCTACCACCCCAGAACACATTTAGAAAAGTTCATTTAGGCCAGTTTTCAGTCAGTCTGCCATCAACGGAACCAGCAGTAATATCACAAAGGGAGAGGCTCGATCAAAAACGGGAAGCTGGATCAAAAGTGGAGATTTCCCTAACTGTAAAGCACCTGTGCAGCTCCTGGTTTATAATGCGGCTGAACGACACTGAATGCTGTAGATATGCTCCTATTCCAGGCCACGACTGCAGAGACTCGACGACTGTAGTAAGGATTCAGGGCCAGTGTTCCTTCCCTCTGCCAGCGTCGGATCCAGCGGTAGACGGTAGAGATGCTGGCCCCTGTCTCAAGGGAAATCTCCCTCGCCGACTGACCTGCCAGCCACAGCCAGATGATCAGCTTGCGATTCGCCGTCACTATTTTCGCCTTGCTAGATCGTCTTTCCATCTCCTTTCTGTCTGTGCCTATCAAGATGTACAATTATAATAACTGTAGGAAAGTAATTGTTACAGGGTAAATGGTGTGTCTTCAGGAGTACCAACTGTTGTTAAAATCAGCTCATGTAATACAATTTAATACAATAACGCCTCCATATTTGTTCTTGGTTCATCTCCAAGTATTATCATTCAGCGTCAGACAAAGTCATAATTTAGGATGTGATAATTTTTTATTAAATTCGGGGACAGATTATACTAGGTCTGCATCTACTAGTGACACTTTTTTTTTTTTAAATATAAAATGGGAGGGGGCAACAACAAATGATTAATCAGTTGAAAGGAGTGTGTTTTTATGTCGGCTTGAAAAATTATATGAAGATAAAGAAATGGGGTGTTAGAGAGTGATTTTCCGGCTTCCAATCACGAATCCTATAATTCTCAATAAGAAGCATATGGGTCGCTGATGAAGGCCATTCATTCCAAACATTGTATCGCTTTAGTCCGATATATTATTTTCTAGTTCATGCATGCAAAGGCTAGAGGATTTTATTCAACTTAGAAAAGACGTCTTAGTTGTAAAGGGGTTAAGAAGGCTGTGACTGACTCCCCCAGTTTAAAATGTCTCTCCAGAGCTTGATTAAATCGCCAGGAGATGGCAGGATTAGCATGATGAAGATATCCCTGGCCTGAATGGTTTATGGTGAGTAGCTGGTCACTCGTCCTTTCCCCCTTCAACGCTTCTTCTGACTTACTGTGTCACCCTCTTGATACTGTTCTATTGCCACAATTCACTCCAATCTAGGAGCAACATTACTGCCTCTTTGCCATGCCATGAGGTTAATATTAATGTTCATATTAAAGATAATTATCAGCACAGTTTCTAATCGGCGTTAGTGACATAAATTTCGAGTACGGTACTGAAATTGTAATATTGTTTTGCTGCCTGAAGTTTCTCTTCATAATACTGAACTCTTACAGGTTTGCTTCAGAACGGTTTACAAAAGTAAGATAGTATAATTGGGTATGTTATTACATTTTGGCAAAAATTAATAATATACTTTGCAAATTATAAGCCTCCACCAGGACTGTATTGAAACAGAGAGAGAGAGAGAGAGAGAGAGAGAGATAGTGTCATACTACACGTTCAGTGCTTCTTGACTGTGTGAGAATAAGGAACATTTTCTCTTCGAATATGGTGAATCAGCAAATTCTGGTACGAAAATCATTTCACAAACATCCGAAATACTGTTTCACAGTGACAACAATATATCTGTCATAAATACATAACATACTTTAAATGTGTGTTTTGATTCCCAGAAAAATAATATACCTGTCAAAACAGTGTGAAGCGAATAGTTGGAAAATATGAATTATAAGATTTGATGCTCTGAATTGTTAATGAGTACCAGGTGGGATCTGTAATAATACCACTGTATAGGTAAACCGCAGACTTGCCAAAAGTCGTTGATAGAACACAAAATCATGACAACCCTCCCAGTCAACTAGGCAGCCATGGCCACTTAATGTACGTGTCTTGTATGGCATATGGCTGGAATGCATTATTTGCCAATTATTTTGCACGATTTCTATTCATTTTCAATGTATTTTAGTGAAATTTAGGAAAAAAGAAAAAAATATTTTGCCTATCATAGAGGATCATATTAAACAAGGTCACCTGCTTGTACGTGGTATGATACGAAACAGTGTACCATTAGGGTGATGGAAAGTTTGATAAAGATTTTCCTAATCTCATCACTCACAGATCTTTGCCATAATGAATAAAACCATAATTTTGCCAGTAGAAATAATATAATAAAAGACGCCTATGGAATGGGATCATTCTGTAGAAATTCATATTGTTTGAAAGCATCCAATTTCAGAGAATTATTAAAAGATGTCCGTATTCTCACTAACTGCGCAGGTTCTGCAACACTTCTTTGTTGCTGTTGATATTTTGGGACTAACCTCATCTGAAAGTGAACCCCGTGGACTGGAAACTTCAGTGGTCCAAGTTGTCTGTCTCTTGCAGGCCACCATCATGTGCTCTGGGGATGGGGAAGTATTTAAAGGACGTTTATATAACCACGAAGTTAGTGGCCTGGTTATACTGATGCCACCACATGAAGGCATCTCGCTGAAACACCTACACCTCTTTCCTATCAGTTTTTATTTGCATATGGAAACTGATTAAGATTTTTTTTTTTTCATTACTCATGCAAATACTGTTGCTAAGAAAGAAATGGCAACTTTCAATGTAATGCTGTGTGTAGGCTAATGCATAAACGGCTATAGAAAGCTGCTTGAGCCCATGAGAACACAACCCTTCAGTACGAAGATTTTTTTTTTTTTTGTATCATACTATTACCCATGCCAGACATTTCCAACTAGAGGAAAGGCATAATTATATTCTTCATCAACCATTCTACTACTAGTGTGCTGTCCTAGACTGAAATAATCTGATAGCATCAGAAACATAATATAAAGGATGTTCTCT
The DNA here is from genome assembly GCF_032717465.1 of Coenobita brevimanus. Classification (NCBI taxonomy): domain Eukaryota; kingdom Metazoa; phylum Arthropoda; class Malacostraca; order Decapoda; family Coenobitidae; genus Coenobita; species Coenobita brevimanus. The sequence continues at coordinate 10,548,935 of NC_137009.1, forward strand.
CACTGAAGGAATCAAAATCCTGTTCATCGTAATTTTCGGTAATTCCTCCACGTCAGGTGCTAATAAGGCACACCGTCATTATGTAGCACCGATATAATTGGTCGGCTCCACTACCTGGTTATACAAAAGTCCCTTAGTCCCCTCTCGTGACCCCCGAAAGAGGATGGTTGACTGCATGAAAATGGCAACTTCAGCCTTTACTCTACCGGGTTCACGTTTCGGACTCCTGGGGCCACAACGACAGCAACCTTCACTGTAAGTCATATCCCTGACACCGACTAAAAGCGTGTGTCCGCACAGTAAAATCGTCTACCTATTGTATGACTGAAGTATCCATTAATCGTGCTAAATGGATACAATGAAGCTGCTTCTACCCTTTTCACCATAAGATGCTTTCTACGCTGACTGCCATTTTACATCTTTTATTATCTCATATTCTAGTTTTAACCCTTTCATCCAGTTAAATGTTAGTTTTGCTACTTTCTGACAATTTCAATCAACTTAGGCGAGACTCTTCTAACTGGTGTGCTTAAATATAACCTTCCCCAACCCCTTCGGTACAAGGGGTCTCCCTTACATTATCTATACTACGGTTCGTGGTAAGTAGTGCCTTGCACGATTCACTCACTCGACTGCAACCTTCAACTGACTTTACATTGAGTGACACACCAAAGAATTCTGTAATCTAGGAAACCATATAAGAGAATGGACACCTAGTGATCTAGTGAAATATGGCGCTCATAATGGATGAGGTCTGAAGGGTTTCCATTTGACGGATTGCTGGGGTTATTGCTGAAATAATGGTAATCTGGGAGAGACGAATCTGGTCACCCTTAAATTTCTGTACTGAGTTGCCTAGCCCCGGGCCCCTACGCTTCCGGTACGGCAAAAGAGGTCAGGATGATTGACAGTCAGGTCGGTAGCCAGAACAAAAGAAAGGGTAGTCAGAAAAAAAAAAAAAAAGTATCGCACACCACACCGCCCGTATCATTGTGGAACATGGACGAAGCATTGTGATACATGGAGCACCCTGTGATTATAAGTGCAAATATTATCCTTGTTAATTATTAGGACTCGCAATGCCACAAAAGTTCACATTTTAGGTGCTGTGTTTCCTAAGGCACTTGGTTAATAGATTCAGGTGTGTCCTACAAAACTCGGTAATTTTCACGTCCATCGTACCCCAGGTGTGCGATACTTTTTTGCTGACTGTACTCGTACGTCGTCTGGTGGAGGTTGGTAAAAACAATACCAATAAAGGCTGTATTAGGGTCGTATTCCAAGGCGCACTGGACGCTTCCTAGCACCTCTTCCTAAGTGATTTAATTTGCATATTACACCTGAACATTTTTCTCTCTGCGGTTTACGTAGTTTCTGTATCAACATACTTTGCATGAATGACATACATCAGGATACTGAATGTAAGACGCAGAATAATTCGCTGAAAAGAAACGGTGCTACGGAACCAACAGTGCCACTCAGAAGATAGGGAACTCTTTGTAGGAATACTTATATAGGAAATATTTTGCATAGTACGTCTAAACTTTCCCTTTACGTTACTTAAAACGTTAATGACATAGTTTGCGTCATTAACCTATAAGAAAGCAGCGAGTAGTAATGTGCAAAATAAATCGCTATGGAAGTGGTGTTACGATATCTCCATTGTCACATGAAATTCGGCCGTTTATTTTAAAGAAAGGCTTACAGTTTCGTATTATTGTTAGGCACACTTGTTTTCTTTTAAGTAATGGGTATTTTCAGCGCCTTGAGGAGGATTATTTTTTTTCCTCTGTTTTCGGACGATTTATTTCAGCTTCAGGAGGGCTTCTGGTGTAGTAAAGAGGTTGAGGAAGTTCGTAATAAAGTTTCTAAGCTAAATAAAATTGTCTCGTAGGAGCAAGAATAAACTATTACGTCATTGCAGTGTAGCTAATGTTATTTATTTTGTACATGAACACGATCAGCCTGAGGATGTCTCTTTCCTGATGTTATTGCTACCTTCATATGATTTTATTCCGTCATGAAGGCTGTTCAGAACTTTGGTCCGTATTCTCGTCGCTTACGGAAGCTCCCTAGCATCTCGTCCTCAGCGGTTTATTTTTGGATACGGCTGGTAAGCGTCAGTCTGCATGTTATTAATGCCGAAAATGGTTGTATTTGAATGATTTAAACGACGCAGAAGATGATACTAAGAAGTCTTATGCAAAATGAATCGCTTAGGAAGAGGTGTTAGAATGAAGGGTAAGATTACTTCCCTTAACCCTTTAACCGCGGGTGTCATTCCAGAATGACATTGCAAAAACTGGACCAAACCGCGGGTGTCATTCTCGAATGTTTGTGAATATTTTGAATACCCCGCGTTTTTTCCGTGCGCCAATTGTTTCAAGGGAGAGTAGCTATTAAGTTCTTTCACTCCAGCCGACCCCCACCTCCCTCCTCCCCCCCCTGGTACCCCACCTCCCACCCCCTGGGCCCCCCACCCCACCCCGGACCAAACACGCATCAGTATCTGTCCAGCTGTGTGAGCGACAACACTGCTGATATGGAAGTGAAGTGCAGGCAATTACAGGCCTTTTACCTGCCTCAGTGAACACAGAGTGGGTGTTTATCGTATGTGCAGTGTTCATATATGTTTACAGTATTATTATCAGAATGAGGTTGGCATTTGGTAATGGTGTGTGAGCGAAAAATAGTGCTTACAACACCTCTGATATGGCGGTGAAGTGCGGGCAATTACAGTCCCTTTTACCTGCCTCAGTGAACACAGAGTGGGTGTATATCGTATGTGCAGTGTTCATATATGTTTATACTATTATTATCAGAATGAGGTTGGCATTTGGTAATGGTGTGTGAGCGAAAAATAGTGATTACAACACCGCTGATGTGGCAGTGAAGTGCGGGTAATGACAGTGCCTTTTACCTGCCTCAGTGAACACAGAGTAGGTGTTTATCGTATGTGCAGTGTTCATATATGTTTATAGTGTTATTATCAGAATGAGGTTGGCATTTGATAATGGTGTATGAGCGAAGGTAATGGTGTGTGAGCGAAAAATAGTGATTATAGATCGCTCACTTCTAATGGCCCTGCCCAGCCAGTGATAGTCAACGAAATCATGAAACCTACATCATTGCAAAGCCGAAGGTTAGTACTTTCTAATGGTACCTTATTTTTCGCTCTAGATTTATTCTGTGCAGAGTTACTGAAAGTGACAGTGATATACAGTGATGCGACAGTGACGTGCTTTACCAATAATTGTATAATGGATAATGTAGTAATAAGGGATATTTTGCCTAGAAAAAAATGTAAATATTGGCCAGTATAATAAGTGATACTGTAATAAGAGAATCTGCGGCACTTGTGTAATTCTGCGGCACTTGTGTAATTCTGTGATGCGACAGTGACGCAATATAGTAATAAGTGCAGTGTAAATATAATGTATTTTGCCCAGATTATATGTAAAATAATATTAGAAGTTAGAAATAATGAAAAGATCGCCTGAAACGTCAGTGAGCGGGTGACGCCGCAGTGAAGTGAGGCGCAGCCACAGTGAAGAGCTGGCGCAGCCGCAGTGAAGTGCCTTTTACCTACCTCAGTGAACACAGAGTGGGTGTTTATCGTATGTACAGTGTTCATATATGTTTATATTACTATTATGAGAGAGTGGTTGGCATTTGGTACTGGTGTGTGGGGCGTAAAATAGTGATTTTACACCCCTCACTTCTAACGGCTCTGCCCGTCCTGTGAAAATCAACAAAGTCATGAAACCTACATCAATGGAAAGCTGAAGGTTAGTACTTTCTAATGGTACCTTATTTGTTTCTCTAGCTTTATTCTGTGCAGAGTTATTAAGGTTTAAAGGTTTGTTTACATTTGGCTGAAACCCCCGCGGGAGAGGACAGTCAGACCAAAACAATACCCGCGGTTAAAGGGTTAATAATTCCGCTAGAGGTCCGTTTTAACCCACCAGTCCTCTGACCATTTTATTCAACCCAGGGGATATATCCTTGTGAAGGAGTTGATGTTTTTGTCGGCCAAGGCTCATCTGAACGTGAACCCGCTGGACTGTAGAGTTACCCTTCCCCTGCAGTCCACCATCCACCTTTGAGGGATAGGGAAGGAGGTGGTGGAGGTTTGTATGGCCACGTAGTGGAGTTGGTTGGTCATATCGGTGCCACCACGTGAAGGCGTTCCACACCAGCACCAAAGAGTTGATGTTTTTAAAAGTCTCATCCGAGGCTGAATAAAATTACTTTGAAATAGAGTGCAAGGCTTCTCGTGCTTATGATGTTCATGAGGGTAGCACCGAACTCTTCTGGATCTAAAAATACCTCTTTTGCACAGTATAATCGCACAAGTTCCAGCAACGAACATAAAATACGCCATCTTAATGACGAGCTCTTAGCATAGTTCTTTAGCCATAATATAGCCCATATTTTCGTCCTTTAGCTGTTTATTTCACGACGTCAGTCCCCCCTGTGAGCAGCCACCTTGTCGTGGTGGGGGGGCTTGCATGCCCCTGTGATCCCACAAGCCTGCCCGTATGTGTAACGACATCCGGCAGGGTCTCCCACGCGGGTAGGGTTGTGGGTGAGGGGTCTGAATAAGCTCTGCCAGAAACGTAGGTTACCCGTAAGGGTCATCGGTGCTGCCCTCCAGAGGGATCGCCTCGGTGCTGTCCCGAGTTGGTGTTGGTTGGGTGTCTGGGCTGGGAGGTGTTGGGGAAGGGGGTCTTTGCACTGGTGGGAGCAAACTTTCGCATTACAGGGTGTCCTTTTGGGGACACCTTCTGGGGATGAGGTACCCCGCTCCCATCAGACCGCGCTCGGTCCCCTCACTCCCTGGTAGGCGGTTTCCCTTGGCTCCTGGTACCATTTTGTCTAAAGCATGTATATATGGATACATCCCAAACTTCTTTAACCACTCGTGTGGTCGGTGACCAGCCGCACGAGTTGGCATCACCTGGTCACTCTCTGGCCGATGACCCTGTACCCCCAGGGTCATCTGCCAAAACTGCGAATAAAGATGCCCTTCCTATCGAGGTGTTACCTGGTGTGTTTGTTAATAACTCTTACACAAAATACATAGTCCTTAAAATGGATAATGGTACTTCTTTCCGGAACCTGAATTGTTTTCAGATTCACAGTGGTCTAATTTCAGCATGTGGATTTACCCCCAAGGTCTCTTTGCAGGGTGATGGTTCTCTATTGCTAGAAGCTAGGAATGAAGAGAACTCACGCATCCAGTCCCTAACTATGGTCGCTGGTTATCCTGTATCTGCCTCTCGTCACTTGGTCCTAAACCAGTCCCGAGGGGTTGCGTATTCTCGTGACTTGATCTCATATTCTGATTCTTCCCTCTTAGAGGGGCTGGCTCCTCAGGGTGTTGTAGGATTACAGAGAATTATGAAGAAGGTTGATGGGGTTTTAACCTCCACGCCCACTCTTATCTTGACATTTGACTGTCTTACCGTGCCGGAGGCTATCACTGCTGCGTGGTGGAAGCTAAAGGTTAAACCTTATGTTCCCCGACCTAGAAGATGCTATTATTGTCAAAGATTTGGTCATGTCCACTGTTCTTGCAGGCGGGAAGCGTCTGGCCTTCCTGAGGTCTATGGAAATTGTGGTGGCATTTCTCATGGTATAGATGATTGTTCTCAACCCTCTAAATGTTTGAATTGTGGAGGAGCACATGCAGCTTCCTCAAGGGATTGCGAAGTATACAAATATGAATACGAGATTATTTCTGTCCGAACGAAGGAGAAAATTTCCTTTTCTGAGACAAAGGCCAGGGTAAGGGAGCGGTTCATTCGCCCTGGGGTTACCTTTGCTGCTGCGCTGTCTCACCATAAAGCCACCTGGCAGGTGCCCCTGCCATCACACAATGCCCCATCAAAATCTCGGGGTTCTACTTCCCGGCCTTCTCGGCCGGGGGGTTCCACTGAGGAAGTGCAGCCTGGAAGCAGCTGTGCTTCCTCCAGGGAAGTGCCTCCTGTCTCTGAGGGTGTCCCCTCTGTGGTGGTTCTTCCAGTGTCTGGGAGTGCCTCCCCCATCCCAGTTCCTCCGGTTCCTCCTGTGACAAACACCCGTGTCAATGCTACACTTTGCTTTGACACATCCAAAACTCCCAATGTCCTTCCTGTGCATCCTTGTCCTGACATATCCAAAAAAATCAGCGTCTCTCATACTTCTGTATCAGCTGCTACTTCCGTACCGACTGCTGCTCCTGTACCATCTGCCCGCTCTGCTACTGTTGCTCACTCTTCTTTACAGTGTGGCACTATAGTTTCTAATGCTTTAAGTTCTGGTGCAGAGATGGAGGTTGCATGTGCCAACCTCAAACGAGTGAGGAGTGAGGAGTTTTTGGGTGACTCCCCTCCTTCTAAGGTTCAAACTTCTGTACCACATGAGGATTCTGAGGGGGCTCTTCGCTCGACAACCCAGCCGGTGGTGGCGTCTAAGTCTCCGGGTGTTCATGATGGCCCTTCTAGGATTCCCATCCCTGCCTCTTCCTCAGGTGCGGTGGGGCCTGGGTCTTTAGATACTCATAGAGCTCAGTCGCTTGCTCCCTCTGATCCGTCACCCAGCGACCAACCTTTGGATGATTTGGTTGGGGGGGGGGTTCGGTTGAACCCTCACATGGGTGTGCGGATGGGGCACGTGGGTCTTCCAAGAAGGTTTCTGTGCTTTGGACTCATTCTGGTGATGGGCGGGACATGTCTTGGGGTAAGGGTACTTCCACCCATGGAAACTCTAAATCTTCATTGCCTTCTCGGTTGGTGAGGCAGAGCTCCACGCCTAGGAAAAAGGGCTTTCGCTCCCTTCCCAACGAGGTTGCTACATAGCTTTCTAATTTCATAATATTTAATACTAATTACTATGGCTCAATCGGTACCAATCTGTCTTCAGTGGAACTGTAGAGGTGCCATGGCAAATTGGGAGGAATTGAAGTTATTACTCTCTGCTCTGAACCCACTATGTGTGTGTCTTCAGGAGACAATGGTGGGGGACAGACAGTTCCCTTCCATTAGGGGGTATAAGGCCTTCCATGCATCTCCTCCTGGTGGTCACAGCAGTGGATATGCAATTTTGTGCCGTTCTGATGTCCCCTTTATTTCCTTTGAGATTCAGCCCCCCTTTCAAGTTCTAGCAGTACAGATGCACGTTGGGAGGTGCTATACCATCTGTTGTCTGTACCTTCCACCTTCCATTCCTGTTATACATGCTGATCTAGAGACCCTTATCAGCCAACTTCCACCTCCTTTCCTACTCCTTGGTGACCTTAATGGCCACCATCCTTTGTGGGGTGACTCACTTTCAAATCCCCGGGGTGATCTTGCCTCTTTGGTTGGGAATTTAGATTTGGTTGTCCTATGATGGAAGGCCAACCCATTTTCATGTTCAGACTGGCACGTATTCTGTCATTGACCTTATCATCTCCTCCTCTAACTGTGCCCTTGATTTTTCTTGGGAGGTTTTGGATGATCTACATGGTAATGACCATTATCCTGTAATGGTCCAGCCGACTTGCTCTGTTCCTGTAGCTCGTCTGCCACGCTGGTGTCTGGACAGGGCTGATTGGTCTCTCTTTGAGGAACTATATGTATTTGCCAACAGGGTTACTGATTTTTCAACTATCGATGATGCTGAATGTTATTTTACTAAGACCATTTTCTCAGCAGGGGTTCATTCTATCCCACGGACTTCTGGTGTTTTTTCCCGGAGACCTGTGCCATGGTGGAATGATGACTGCTCCATAGCAAAGGGAACTTACAAAGCACCTGCTCATCGGTATTTTGCCAATCGTAATGTTGTTTTTCTAAAAATACAGTTTCGCAAAGCACGTGCTCACTATAGATGGGTCATGAAGAATGCTCGCCGTAACTCGTGGAGTTTGTATGTTTCTACAATTACATCTTCAACTTCAATGTCTGTGGTGTGGAAAAAGGTGCGCAAGATTTCTGGTAGGTTCTCGCCCCCCTCCCCTCCGGTGTTGCGCCTTCACGGAGAATTTGTGTCTGCACCAGATGCAGTAGCCTCTGCTTTTGCAGATCAGTTTTACGCTGTCTCCACAAAGGATCCTTCTCAGCCATTTGCCACCTTTCGTAGGAATCAGGAGAGGCTGGGTCTTGACTTTCGCTCTCATGACGGAGAGCCGTATAATTTAGATTTCAGCCTCCGTGAGCTACGTGCTGCCCTTTCAGAGTGTCGTGACACTGCTTCTGGGCATGACGATATTCCATACGCTATGCTGCGTCATGTTCCGACTGATTCACTTCAGTTTTTATTGGACCTTTTTAACAGGGTTTGGAGTGAGGGCTCTATTCCGAGGAGTTGGAAGTTGGATATTGTCCTCCCCTTTCCCAAGCCTGGTAAAGACCATTCCCAAGTCTCCAACTATCGCCCTATCACTTTAACATTATGTGTGTGCAAGCTGTTCGAAAAGATGATCAATGTCAGGCTTATGTGGTTTCTGGAGAAGGGTTGCTTTCTCTCTCCATCACAGAGTGGTTTCCGTAAAATACGGTGCACTTCAGACAACCTTATCAGGCTCGAGACATCAATCTGTGAAGCTTTTGCCTCTAAGCAACATCTTGTGGCTGTGTTTTTTGACCTTGAGAAGGCTTATGACACTGCCTGGCACCAGGGCATCCTCCAACAACTTCATGCCTTTGGTTTACGTGGTCGCCTGCCTGTGTTGCTTGGAGACTTCTTGACTGATCGTGTATTTCGGGTCCGTGTGGGTTCTACCCTCTCTGCGCCACTGTGCCAGGAGGAAGGTGTCCCGCAGGGGAGTGTCTTAAGTGTTTCCCTGTTTGCAGTGGCAATTAATGGTATCATTGACACTGTGCCTGCTGGGGTATCCTTATCCCTTTATGTGGATGACTTTGCTATATGGTTTTCTGGCTCCCACATGTCTGCTATTTAGTGGCATATGCAACTTGCCTTGGACAAGATTTCTGCCTGGGCCACTTCCAAGGGTTTTCGGTTTTCCCCTTCAAAGACTATGGCTATGCACTTCTGTAGGATGAGAGGGGTACACCCGGACCCTGATCTCTAGCTTTGTGGCAGGAGACTCCGTTGTGTGACAGAGACGAAATTCTTGGGCCTGACTTTTGATTGTCGTTTGACATGGGTCTCACACTTGGCAAATCTTAAAACATCATGTATGAAGGCTCTCAATCTATTGAGGGTTCTGTCCCATACCTCTTGGGGTGCTGATCGAAGGACACTCTTGCATTTGTTTCAGGTATTTGTAACCTCTAAGCTGTCATATGGCTGTGAGGTGTATTCCTCTGCCACAGAATGAAGATTAAAAACTCTAGATGCTCTCTATCATACTGGTCTTCGCCTTGCAACTGGGGCTTTTCGGTCCTCTCCAATTCCCAGCTTATTGGTGGAAGCTGGTGTGCCTCCCTTAGATCTACTGCGTCAGTCTGTTGCAGTACAGTGCTGGCTCCGGATTCGTTGCCTTCCAGACTCAATTGTATGTGAGGGTCTGACGAAACAGTCTTGTCTTTTGTGTTATAGTAGACACCCTCACATGCCTCGTCCATTTGGCTATAGGGTTCAGGATATAATGGAGGGGTTTGGTTTGTCGGCAGTACTTGTCAGTCCTGTTCGGATCCTGAGGGTTGTGCCTTGGATATTGCCCTAGGTAACTTTCTGCAGGCCTATTGCAGGTTCAAAGGATTTTGCCTGTGTATACTGATGGCTCTAAATCCGCATCAGATGTTGGTTTTGTAGTGGTATTTCCCAATTTTAGCCATGGAGGTAGTCTTCCTTTGGTTGCCTCAGTTTTTACTGCGGAGTTGTCAGCCATCATTTTAGCCTTGAAGTTGGTGTTTCTTCTTCCTGACAATTATTTTACTATTTTTAGCGACTCTCAAGGGGCGCTTTTGGCCCTGGACTCTTTTAACTCTTCCCATCCCTTAGTTTTAGCTATTTTGGAGTGGCTGTTCCTCATTCGTCGTCGGGGGAAGAGAGTGGATTTTTGCTGAGTTCCCGCACCTGTTGGTGTGGTGGGCAATGAGACTGCGGATGCATTGGCCAAGGCTGCAGCTACTCAACAGCCCCCAACAGAATATCCGCTTTCTGCATCTGATCTAACACCTTACTTGCGGGACAAAATGCATGTGTATTGGCAGAGATGCTGGGATGGTGTTGCTCATAATAAGCTGAAAGAGGTGTTCCAGAGAGTGGTTGTGCCAAGGGTTCTCCCTTCCATGCCTCGGCGATTGGAGGTAGCTCTTGCTAGGCTTCGCATTGGGCACTCTCGGCTTACACATGGGTTCCTGATGAGTGGCGAGACTCAACCGTACTGTGATGATTGCTTTGTTCCCCTTACTGTCTGTCACTTGCTGGTCGAGTGTCCAAGTTTGGGGGACCTGCGTCGGAGATTCCTCCATAGGCATACAGGGGTAGATGGTGCCTACTGTCTCTCCTCGATGCTTGGTGGAGCCCATAGTGATTTTACTGATGTTTTTGGTTTTCTTCAGGAGGCGGGCCTCCTTCCACTTTTATAAGAAATTGTTTTCTCTTTTAAGTATTCTTTTATTATTTTCAGTATATTATTTCTAGAAAAAGTTATTAACTATGCACTATTTATTTCCCATGTGTTTTAGCTTGTTGTCCGGCGGCATATGACCTTAGCAGTTGCGATGCCAGTTTCTACTACAATCAATCAATCAATCACGACGTCAGTAACAGAAAAAACAATTGTGCAGTTCTACATCATATAGAATAAGGTAGTGGTACGGTTCTACTTTATTTCCAAAGACAATGGTTCTACATTATTCAAGACAGTGGTACGGGTCTACATTATTCTGCAAGACAACTATAGGGTTTTACATTATTCAGAAAAGAGACAATGATACGGTTCTACATCCTTCCCATGGCATTAGCATAATTTTCCAAGGTTCATCTCTTGTTACGGCTCAACATTCAAGACGGTGAAATAGTAGCTTGAAACAGCGTTGGAATAAATAGTATGCCTTTAGCAGTGATGCTATCTAATTTCCTTCTATTTTTTACATACATTTCCTGCATACCTGGCGTGATTTTTGCTTTGATATGAAAACTTTTTGCTCCTATTCCTTTGCGATTTATTTTGTATATATCAGGTAAATAATACCCACGCATTTGTACAATTATTCCATGAACATGGCTGGTATGAAAGTAACAAGAAACTGAGTACTAACGAGCTACATGCAGTAATAAACTATACTCAGTTCCACGGAGGCTGACGCATTTGATTTTGCCAGCTGAGGACAGGTGGATTTGGTAACACTGCGCGATGCACTGGGCGGTGATTGATCGATGACCGTTGTGTTTGAACGTGCACCAATTGACTTTGTATTCCAACCAAGGCCCTCATTGATTTGTAAGATACCGTTAAATACGCATACAAATTAAAGCAGTGATATCTTTAATGAAAAATATGTGCCTTTTAAATTACTAGAGATAAACCTGACCGACAATGATAACAAAAACTAAGTAAAGTCATGGCTAGATACATACTGACAACAGTCAGCGACTGATTTAAACTCATTTCATTATGTTTGATTTCGTTCACACTGTACTCGGTTTCATTACAGCAGCAGAATTGAACTATTATTTTCTCATGGGGTCTGCTTTTATCTTACTTTCCTTTCTTCCACCATTAACAAAAATTCAGTTCATTCTATAATCATGTAATCCATTCACTTCTCGGCTCTCTGTCGAGGGGACAGAAACATGCTTGAGGAGAGGGTGCATGGTGACAAGGGATAGTATGTCCGTCGGTCTGTATGTCTTTTATGATACGAAAATATTATGGGAAAATAAAACACCAAACTTATTCATGTAAGAAATAATTGTACTGAATCTGACTGGGAATACAAACAAGTGCAGATTTTTAAAGCTACTGTTACCTATGAAGGTAATGAAAATGTGTATGAACACTATATATATTGAGAATAGCATGTATTGACCACAGTGTGTGTGTGTGTGCTCACACAAATCATAATTATTAGAAGATAAGCTAAGCATATCTAGAGTAAAGTTGTATATTAGTAGATAAGGTCATGAAGGGCATGGTGTTGACTGTAGACTGACTGTGTAGTAGCAGGAAAAACATCCGAGCCTTCACAGGACCTCGGAACCATCTTGCTATGAACGTCTGAATTCCCGCTACTGTCGCTGACTGTTGTCTGTATGCATCCAGTCACGCCTTTACTTAGTTTTTGTTATCAATGTCGGTCAGGTTTATCTCTAGTAATTTAAAGGGCACATATTTATCATTAAATATATCACTGCTTTAATTTGTATCTGTATTTTCCGGTATCTAACAAATCAATGAGGGCCTTGGTTGGAATACTAAGTCAATTTGGTGACCGTTCAAACACAACGGAAATCCACCAATCACCGCCCGAATGCATCGCTCAGTGTTACCAAATCCATCTGTCCTCGGCTGGCAAAATCAGTGCGTCAGACTCCGTGGAACCGAGCATAGTAAGACATCGATACTAAGAAGGCTGTAGTATTATTTATTTATTTTTTTTTTCGCGAATTACTATGCCTATGTCAAATTAAGTAAAAGGTTCTCTTGCAATCTCGTAACATTATTAGGCCCTTATGTTTCTCTGTATCAAGCAAATATTATATATCTGGCGTTAATTAAATGATAATACTGGGTGTTCTGACGATGAGAAGGTTAATCGTAGTATTCTATTTTCACCTTATATTGGCCCGGATTTTCATCCCTTTGCAACTTAATTGACATAGCACAGTAGCACAGAAAGACAGTTTTACAGTTCTTCATCCTGTACATAATACTAACACTGCATCGTGTCTAACATGATATTCCAGTGGTAATCTGTCGTAGTACCTCAGCATTCGAGATGGCAAAGTGGCAATTATAGGCCCAGATACAGTAAAAATTAACATTTCAAACTTGTATGAGTAACTTATAGGAAAATAAAATTGTCTGGCGTTAGCCTGAAGCAAATGAGAAGTTCTGCAGTTGGGAGGGTGATTTTTGAAAATTAATATTGACATGGCAGATGTTAGAAAAATAAAAAATAAATTAAATGTTACCTGCTTTACTACAAAAACACATTCATATACGTTGTTCTTAATATCTACAGATTATATCAATTATGAATTTTGTTTTTATTATCAACAGATTATATAAATTATTCTCTTAAAGGTTCTTTATATTTATGCCTTCATTATTGGATGGCTTAACTTCCTGGTCATAAAATTATCCTCTTTAAGGCTCTTTATATTTACACCTTCATTATTGGATGCCATAACTTCCTTGTCATAAAATCGTCCATCAACCACCTCCCTATCACCCGTACGGAGGATGGTTGACTGAAGGGGAAGGATGACATAATCCTGCTGCCCACCAGGTTCAAGTTTCAGATAAGCCTAGGGCTACAATAGCAGCAACAACAACAGCAATATCAACACCCACTGAAAGCCACCTATGAGTGAAGGAGTTAATGATAGCCAATCCCTCTGATAAAGGCTGTCTCAGGGTGAGGATAATCGTCTGGCCGCAGCAAGAATCTAATGCAATTAACGTCCAAGGGCTCTTCAACCTGCCATGCCCAGAAGTGAAGTTGAAGGGATGAAAATGTTCGCGGATATATTTGACTGAAGAGGAAATGGGCACTCGTCCAGGAATGAGATGGGTGGATGAAGTGGGGAGGCATGTGACTGAGGATGGTGTAGGTTGGAGAGAGGGCAGCCTGATTCGGAAGTACTGGGTGGCATGCAGGCGACTTGTTTGTGGACATCCTTTCGACGATTTAGGTGTCTGGCTATGGATAGGCAGATGGATAGTCTAGGAATTGTTCTTATCACAAAAAGTTTCATCAGAATCATATACATATTTTTCAGTCAGTGAACCTTATGCACAAAGGTTATTTATCAATATATAACTACTTTGTTAACACTATGAGTACTGTTAATCAGATTTTCTTGTCAGTTTTCTCATTTACTAGGTTATTGACCAAAACATTGTATTTATAATTTTTAGTGTACTCAGATATTTGGTCATTAGGTTGAATATCGTCACATCCTCAATACCCACTGCAAAATCCGACTTGCCCCGCTGGTCTAACGTCCTTAGTCTGGTACACATAAATTAATCTAGCCAGACGAAGCATTCCGTTTTGGTTTCTCCTTGCTCTTTCCAGACGATTTTGAACTTACGTTAAGTAAGAATTTTCGAACTGGAAGGGACAGATATAGCCTTCAATAACTCCTTCGCTGCAAGCTGGCATCCGTAAACGATATAAGATTCTAAAAATACCAAGAATTTAAAAAGAATCGAAATAAGGTTAACGTAGACCAGCGTTTCTTAACCTTTTCCGACCTCAGCAACCCTTGCAGTAGGTCCGCACGGTCCAGCACCCCCTTACATGTGGTTACTGGGACTACAGTTGCTGCACTGCTGCAGTTACTACACTACTACAAGGATAAAGTAAACTGCAGTACTCCTTGACAATTCATTATATAAATTTTCTAGAAATAAAATATCAACGATGCCAGTACAAAGCAAAACCAGTATATGTTGCATTTTCCAACACCCCCTAAAATTGACTTCAGCACCCCAGGTTAAGAAACGCTGACGTAGACTGTTATATGAAGGAGAATGAATGATGTATTTTTCCATGGTGTGGGTACTGCGTGGACCGGTAAGCATTTTGTGAGGAGTTTTGCCAATTCATCTCTTCATCTTCAAAGTATTTCTGAAATATTTTTGAGGTATTACTCACTATGTCTTTGTTGGCAGAGGACACAGTGACGTGGAGGCGATTTGTTTGTGGCCACTTGTTCCGGGATTAAGGCTTTTGGAAAAGAAATGGATTGATAGATAAATAGATAAATTACCCTCTATAATTTCTAACTGCAATGAGATTTTTGTTTAGTATACATACCTAAAGGTCAAACTGAAGAGCAAATAAAACATTTCCATGAATAAAAGGCAGTTGCCACAGTTTGATAAGTTTCACGTAGTCGTTTGTTATTCGTGTGAACCACTTCATATACAGGGTGGCCCGGGAGTGATGTGCACGCTCCTAAGTTTGGAAAGTGATATATGAGTGAATTATGAGTAAAAAGAAGAAAATAGTCCATATCACTACAGGTCCAAATCTCAGCCATTAAAGTACTACAATTACTGGTGATCTTACGGGTAAAATTTCAGCATAATTCATCCATAGGGGTATCAGTAATTGTAGTCCTTTAACGATTGGGTCTTGCTCCCGTGTTGATATTACATTTTCAGCCTATAATTCCATGATCTGTCATTTCCCATACTTTTGCCCACTCCTGTTTATCTCCGGGGGCAGCAATAAGATAATGCTATAACACTTGTGGCAGTGACGGGGCCTACACATCTATACTCACAAGAACAGCAGGTGTAGGTGTGATGGCCAAGGCGTGGGTGTGGCCTCAACTGATTCTCCCCACGCCCCTTCCAGCTTATATAGTAGGTGACCCTGACTCACCCTTCCTGACGTGACGCACGGAACCTGTAATTGGTTAACATTCTCTCTCTCTCTCTCTCTCTCTCTCTCTCTCTCGATGATAACTTGAAATCAGTTGACATTTATTTTTTTTTTAAAGAATGTGGGTAATTCTTCTGAACGAGCATCCTTCTGGCACATGTATCTTCGTATATATACAGATGAAACACATCAAAACTTCAGACTGAAGGATTAGGCCACAGTTTTTTTTTTTTTTTTTTTATTACCAGCAATTCATTCTGTGCGAGATTATTCTCTCTCACTTGATATATAATTGAGGTATGGAGTGTGGAATTAATCAATTTTATGTTGCCCACAGAAGTAATAGTTTGAAATGTACTTACAGTTATATGATTTGTTGTTTAGTTATTTTAACAAATGTATACGGAATCCTCTGTGGCAGAATGTTTACGTTAAAACAGACCTTAGTACAGAGATGTTAATAAGCATATAACATGGGGAATGCGTGCTGCAAGAAGGTTTTGTCGAGCTGAGGATAGAGTAAAAAATGCTAAAAAATGATTAGGCAACAACAGATCAAAAGACTACGATCAGCACTGAGCTCGCTTAACACTCGGGTTGAAGAGCATTTGAGTTAGTCTGCGGGAATGGACCGCTCACTGCTCAGGAACACTGTAAACCCCAAACTATTGTTTCTGTTAAAAAACATATTAGTCTAACTGACTCTTACGTCAGTGATCCCTTATGAATTTTAGAATATTCGTATATTATGAGACTGAACACAAGTTAACAAGAAGCGCTGATAAAATGCAACATCCACATCATACAATCGGTCTTAAAGGCAGTTCACACAAACGGTTGGCACATGTGATTTTGGAGTATGGTATTAAAAATGCGTTCAAATAGTACTGTATACGTAATGAACTGCAGAATCTTCCTTGCTTCTGATATACTGCATATGGCAGGATTCGTCACGATGCTTTGAATTTAATAAGTAGCGTGTTTTGGCAAGACAAGTGCACACTGACTCTGTTGGAGTACATCATGTTTGGTCATATAACCCATCCCTGTACCCTTGACCTTTAACTAATTGCCCTCATAATCGAAATGATTCATGTTTATCGGACTTTATCCCATCTACCAAGTTTAGCTAAAATCGAATCAAGCGTACTGAAGGTGATCATACCATAGAGCATTGATCTTTTATTTGTTATGAAAATTGGCTAAGATGTTTTCACTTTTGACTAACATTAAACTTTTCCCCCAAGTCCCATTCAAATCGAACAAAATCTGAGCTATGAGCCTCAACCTTGACCGAGCTCTGTGACGTTTGCCTCCGACTTATTGTTCTCAAAATTTAACCACTTCATTCCTCCCTGTCCGTCAACCATTTGATCAAGTATAATCAAACTCTGACCAGAAGTGTCCCAATGATTCGGTCCTTGGCCTATGAACTTTTTCGTTCCCAAATTAATCACCTGAAAATTTGATGGTTTTAAGTCATATGCCAAATGTGGTTACATTCTGCCCTACACACGTTACATAATCGTGATAACAGACAGACAGACAAACAAACAAGACCAAACAAATACCCCTTGTGAAATAATGTATCAACTTATAGTTTGAATATAGCATGACACCTATTCCTACATACAGAAAACTTTCGAAATCAACAGCTTCCGCTTTGAATATAACGTGGGGCTTGTTTTAACCTATAGAAGTCTTTGAAGATGAATTCTAGTTGGCGAAACCCTGCAGGCTATCTAACGCATCCACTTCTCAAAGACACTCCTCTGATCTTGATACTGTACTTGTTAGTTCGTTGCCTCGTGTTTAGTATCTGCTAAATTTTTTAGGTCTCCGTACCACGTCAGTCAATCATTGGTATTAATCTTTATTTTCCAACACAGTAATACCTTTACAGCCGTTTAAAGATGTTTTTACGCTGCCTTGTACCATGAAAAGCTGTGTCAGCGATAATTCTTTTCCCCGTTAGCCAAGTTATAATTGCATCATACATTGTTAACTTTTCTTAAGTTATTAGTGTCAACATTTCACAGACTGCTGGGGCATGTACCGAATGATAAGGAACATATATATATATATATAGATATATATATATATATATATATATATATATATATATATATATATATACACTCAAACCTCGATTTAAGGGACCTCCATTTAAGGGATTTCGGATATAAGGGACTCCATATTCTACCTGATAAGCGGACAGGACCATTCAAATATGATGCGTAATTAGGTTATAAACATTAATATGTGTATAATAGAGTACCCGTAAAATAATATTCATAATCATATAAATCAATAATATAAGTGGAACAATCATTGCAATTCATAATAAGATTGTCTTTATCTGTGGTAAAACAGGGGACATTTTCAAGTAAGAGACATTTTCAAGTAAGGGACAAGTTGATTCCCCATTTAGTCCCTTAAATCAAGGTGTTAGTGTACTGTGTGTATATATATATATATATATATATATATATATATATATATATATATATATATATATATATATAGGATAGATAAAAAGCTGATAGGCTTGGCATGCCCGCCATCCACTCATTCTAGGAAGTGCTGCCCTCAGGTTGCATTACATGGGCAACAAGCCAAATGATTTATTCTAACCCAGTATAACATATTAGTACACTGGATGGTAACTACAGAACAAAATGACGCTTGGTGGCCTAGTGCGCTAACGCAGTCTGACTAGACGCGGCCCGCAAGAATTAACTTCTGAAGGAGGGTTGAGGATTACAACTCTGTAATACTGCTGAGTGACGAGTGAGGCTGATGACCCTCACCTTGACTGTCAAGACTAAGTAGCTTAGTCCCGGGCTTCTACAGTACTGATGGTACAGAAATGGAGAGGATGATATATATATATATATATATATTCATTCATTCATTGCCAGACGCCATGTATCCCAGACGGGGTGGCCGATGGCTTAGAGTTAACTGTTTTACAGGGAGGGGCACTAATCCTCCACCAACCCCACTTGACACGTAGGGATGCCTACAGCATCTGGTGTTCCCAGGCGGTCACCCATCCAAGTACTAACCAGACCCAACGTTGCTTAACTTCGCTAATCGGACGGAAGCGGTGTACTCAACACATATATATATATATATATATATATATATATATATATATATATACTCAACGTGGTATATATATATATATATATATATATATATATATATATATATATATATATATATATATATATATAGATAGATATATTCAGTTCAGTAAATATAAATAATCATCATTAATTCTAATTACATGATTCACCATTAAATCTGAATAATGTTCTCTGACCCCAATCATGAAATTTACATCTGAGGTTCTCTTCATAACACCTGTGCCACTGACCCTGCATGTCCCGTTCCGATTCTCCGGAATGCAACGTTAGACACACAGGGAATCATGTAGTTAAAGTTTAGATCAACATAGGAACACAAAGAAGCTCTTACTTCATGGAAATTTTGCAAGGTTTCGTAAAACTTAAAGAAATATAATGTACACGACGACCTAAGACCGATTTCAACGAGGAATGTGGGGGGTGCGAATATTGAAGTGAAAGAGAGAGATTTTCCAGGTGCTAGAGGTTCCGAAACTGAACATCCGGAAATTGAGTGAGACTAAATGGAGAGTTGAGAGTGTGGGAGAGTGGGAGTAAGAAATAGGTATAAATTATGTGCAGGGATAGATGAGAATGAGAGGGCAAAGTAGGGTGTATGTTTTGTTGAGTGCAACAGATGAAAGAAGAATATATAAGAGAATAGATCATATAGCGCAATGACTGTGTTGGTAAGACTGAAAGTTGCAATACAAGCGTGGGTGATTTTGTGTGTATATATGCCAGCAGGAGACCGTGAAAGCAGAGTGAAAGAAGAGTTCTGGGCAAATGTGAAAGCGTGCATGGAAATCTTTGAGAGGAATGAGTGTTCTTGATTGGAGATATGAATGAAAAAGAACGGAATGTGAAGGTGGATGGAGTAGTTGGTGATTGGGGTGTACCTTCACAAGTGGATGGGAATGGTAGTACTGTAGTGCAAATTTGTGTGGGGAAGGGGTTGGTGATATACTCGTGCCAGTACCCTCTTTATGTCCAATATGATCCACAGGTTTACGTGGTGAGTGAAGAGAAGGATGGTTGGTGAAGCTGATAAACGGAAAGCAATGACTGAATATGCGTGTGTGAATGAGAGAATGAGAAGGTATGTACTGGATTCATGAGCATACCGAGGTTGGGGATGTGGATATTCTGACCACCACTTGGTTGTGGTGAAAGTCAACGTACAAATGTGATGGATGAAAGGAAGAAGAGTGGAGCACGAGCAAGTAGTCGATACTAGGCGGGTAGAAAGGTTGCAAGAGGATGAAAAAAAAAAAAGGTATATTATAAAAGATAAATCGAGGAGCTACTGTGTGAATATAATTTCGAGCAGATGGAGGAGGTGGGAGGTGTCTGCCAGATATTCACAGATGAAATCTGTGGAACATGTGTGTTGGTTTGTGGGGTTAAGAGAAGAGGATTGGGGGTGCATGAAACTGCAAAGTGGATTAAAGAAGTGAGACAAGCTGTGGTGCAAAAGAAAAATGCATATAATGGGTGGATGGGAAGCAGAGGATTGGAGGAAGTTGAGAGATGGAGAAGATAATTGTATGTATAGAGGAAGAGAGAGGTGAAATGATTAGTAAGAAAGAGTATGAAGACAGTGGATGAGGAATTTGGAAGAATTTGAGTGTAAAGTGGAGGGAATATAAAAAAAAACATTTTGGAAGGAGACCAAGAGAGTTAGACAAGGTGATAGAGAAGGTGGTAGGGAAGTGGAAGATAAAAAATGATTGAGTCATAGTGGAAAAAGGAGAAAAAATGAGCACATGGAGAGAACCATCATCATCATCATCATCATCATCATCATCATCATCCGGACCTCCTTTCCCACCCTAAGGTAGGGTAAGGGGAGAGAACCCATTAAGGAATTTTTAATCACAGAAAATGAAAGAAATGCGAGTCTAAGTGGATGGAAAATGGCTGAGAGAAGAATGGAGATGAGAAAAGAGGAAGAGATGAGTGGTATGAAGTAGTGGAAGCGATGAAGAAAGTCATGATGGGAAAAACCCAGGAACTGGAGGAGTGTGTGGTGAAATGTTGAAGCACGGGGCAGAGATGACAATAGAAAGGATATGGAAGATATGCAGATTTGCTTGGGAGGAAGGTAGAGTACTGGAGGATTGGAAGTCAGGTATAGTTATATCACTGTACAAAGAAAAAGGGGAAAAAGTGTGTGGTAATAATAGCGGCATTTGCCTTCTTAGTGTATTTGGAAGAGTATATGGTTCGATACTCATTGACAGAATTAGGGAAGTAACAGAGGAATTAGATGGACAAAAACAAGGAAATTTTCGGAAGGGAAGACTTTGTGTAGATCAGATAGTCTTACTAATGTCTTTAGTGGAAAAGCTGCTAGAGAAGGGAAAGAAGATGCTTGCGACTTTCATGGAATTGGAGAATGAATATGATAGGGTGGATAGGCAAGACATTTGAAAATTATTAAAATATGGAGTAAATGGGAAAATGCTGATTGCAGTAAGAAGTATGTATGAAAGAGGTAAGATTGCAGCGCTTGTTGATGGTGAACAGAGTGGATTTTTTAAAATGTGAAAATTGGACTGAAACAGCGATGTATCATGTCTGCATGGCTGTTCAATCTGGATATGGATGGGGTTGTAAAAGAGATACAAGGTAGGGCGGTGGATGTTGGCGCGGCCCTAATGAGAGAGGACAACATTTAAAAACTTCCTGTATTGTTGTTCGCAAATGATACTATATTGTTAAATGTAAACGAATGGGAACTGCAAGGCTTGGTGAATAAGTTTAGCAGAGTGTATAAGAAATGGAATTTAACGGTGAATATAGGGAAGAGTAAAGTTGTGGTTTTCGAGAGAAATGGTCACTGAGTGCACAGTGAGATTCGATGACGAGGAAATGGAAAATATGAGCAGTGCGTTTATATATTTCGGTGGTGTGATGAGTATGGATAGATGTTTAGAGGATGAAGTGCTTGAAAGGGTTCAACAAGGAAGAAATGCTGCTGATTCTTAGGAAGCTGTGATGAGAAATTGGAAAGTGACCATGGAAGTAGAAGTCATTACATGATAGTACTGTGATACCAATTCTAACATATGAAAGCGAAGCTTGGACAGTGATGGAAGAAAACAAGTCAGGAGTGAGAGCAATGGAAATGAGTTGTCTGAAAAGAGCTTGTGGAGTTACATGCAAAGAAAGACTGACAAAAGAGGAAGTGAAGGAGATTTCTGGGGTGGATGTGGACGTGATTGAAAGCGTTAGTAGAAATACAATGAGGTGGTTTGGCCATATAGAGAGGATGGAGGGCGAGAGACTAATGAGGAGAGTGTATATTAGTGAGGTGGAGAGGGGAAGAGGGATGGGGAGATCGAGAATGAGTTGGCTGGAAGGAAAGGACAGGGATGTGACAGGGATGTTTGAGCTGGGAGAAGGGCAGAAGAAGACAACTGTACAGTTTTACATTATACAGAAAGAGGACAACGGTACAGTTCTAAATCCTTTCCATAGTACTAGCATTATATTCTAGGGTTCATTTCTTGTTACGGCTCAGACAGAAGGTGGAAAGATGAGGTAAAGTTTGCAGGCAAAACGTTGCCGATATTGGCTCAGTCAAGGAATTCATGGAAAAGGTTGGGGGAGGCCTTTGTTCAGCAGTGGACTTGCCGACGATGATGGTGATTATTATATATATATATATATATATATATATATATATATATATATATATATATATATATATATATATATATATATATAAAGGAAAAAAATGAAACCGACTAAAGCCTGTTCTCTGTCTCTTAGTGGTCAAAGATCCCCTGTTGTAGCAGTTCTAGCACAGAAGTCAGAAGTTCTTTGGACAACACAGCCATGCTGGACAACAATGAGTGGCCGCTCAGTGAGGATCGGGACAGACAGAAACTCATGGTTTTTGCCTCGGTGCACATTCTCCTTGAGAAAATCCCTCCTAACCCCACTTTTTTTATATTGGAGTTGATAAGCTCCACTGACATGGGTTACACTCAACGATTGCAGTTATATTAAGAGGTAAACAGGACACTAACATCGCTCAGACGAGAACTTACTTCTTCATCCTGGTTTACGGTAACGTTAGACCGTCCACAGTCTATCCAGTGTACGCAACAGTATAGGATTCAACCTCTGGCGTTTATGTCAAATCATGGTTTATCCAATAATTCTCCATCATGCACTGTTTTTTTTTTTTTTTATGAAAGAAAAAAGGAACCAAAGGTCAGAAGCCTGCACACCGTTCCTTCCATGAAGAAGAAAAATAAAAAACAATACAAAAGAGAGCCAAATTCTAGATCCGTTCAAGATTTGTGGACACTGCGTTTGAAAGACTGGAGGTCATAAGAAGTAGGAAATACAGAGAGAGAGACAATTTCAAAGTTGACCTGTTGCATGAATGAAGGACTGGGAGGAACGGTTAAATTTTGCATTAGAGAGTTGGACAGAGAATGGATGTTTTTTTTCTTTATGTGAGGAAGAAGGAACCAAAGGCCATGAGCCCGCAATAACAGTTCCCTCCAAGAGGAAAACAAAATACAAGACAGAGCCAAATTCAAGATCCATTCATTTCGAGATGCCTGGACATACTGCGTTTGAAAGACTGGAGATCATAGGCAGCAGGAAATACAGACAGAGGGAGACAGTAACAGAGTTGACCCGTTGCATAAATAAAGGACTGGGAGTAACGGTTAACTCTTGCATTAGAGAGTTGGACAGAAAAGGGATGAGAGTTTGCTGCTAGACGGGTGCTACACGCCCGTCGTCAAGGTGGAGGAATGCATGCAGACAGTTCAGAGGAGCAGTGACCATTAAAGTAGTGATACAAAAGAGATAAAAATGCAACAGTGTGGCAAAGAGACAGGTTGAAGGGAGTCAGTAAGAGGAGGAGAGTTAATGAGACAAAAATCCTTTGACTACACCCCATTGAGAAGACCTGTATGTGGGGAGCCTCCCCACACGTGAGAGTTGTACTCCACACAGGGGCGGATAAAACCCCTGTATAGAGTCAACAATTGTGCAGGGGTAAAGAAAGAATGGAGTCGGCTTAGCACACCCAATCTCTTGGAAGCAGATTTTACAAGAGATGTAGTATGATTTTTCCAAGATAAGTCCCGAGTAAATGAAACCCCAAGCATGTGCAAGGATGATGCAGGATTAAGCTGAATATCATTAAACATTAGTGGGTATACCTGTGGAAGATTTTGACGGGTTTATAGGTGTAAGAACTGAGTCTTAGATGCATTAAAAACAACAAGATTATTTTTACCCTAGTCAGAGATACGACCCAAGTCAGACATAGGTGTGCCATAGCCTCATTCCTTGTTTGTTGAAGTAACTGCTGGGATGGCCGTTGCGGGAACCGAATAGAAAGGTGAAGGGTGGAGTCATCAGCGTATGAGTGGGTAGGGTTAGGTGTACAGCTTAGAAGGTCATTGATGAATAAAAGGAAGAGAGTTGGTGATAGGACAGAGCCCTGAGGAACACCACTGTTGATAGATCTAGGAGAAGAACGATGGCCGTCTACAACAGAGGCTATAGAACGACTAAAAAGGAAGCTACCAATGGAGGCACAGACAGGATGGAAACCGTAAGAGGGCAGTTTGGAAATTAAAGATTTATGCCAGACTTGATCGAAAGCCTTTGAGATGTCAAGTGCAATGGCAAAGCTTTCGCCAAAGTCCCGAAAGGAGGATGACCAGGAGTCTGAAAGGTAGGTGAGAAGATCGCCAGTGGAGCGTCCCTGACGGAACCCGTACTGACGATCAGAAAGAAGGTTGTGATAGCAAAGATGCCTTAAAATTTTTCTATTGAGTATAGACTCAAAAACTTTTGAAATACAGGACGTTAAAGCAATTGGACGATAGTTGGAGAGTTGTGAGTGGTCACCAGTCTTTGGAACTGGTTGAATGAGAGCAAACTTCCAGAGAAGGAAAGGTACAAGTTGACAGACAAAGGCAAAAGAGTTTGCCTAGGCAGGGTGTAAGCACAGAAGCACAGTTCTTGAGAACAACAGGATGGACTCCATCAGGCCCATATGCCTTGTTAGTATTGAGACCAGTGATGGCAGAAAATACATCAGCTGAAGAAATTTTAATGTCAGCTATGAGGAAGTTAGAGGTGGAAAGTGATGGAGGAACAGCACCGGAATCGTCTAAGGTGGAATTGGAGGAGAATGTCTGTGTGAAGAGATCTGCTCTATCAGTAGAAGAAATAGCTACAGAACCATCAAAGTAGAAAAGAGGAGGGAAGGATGATTAGGTAAAGCTGTTAGAAAGGTTTTTGGCAAGGTGCCAGAAGGAGCGGGAAGAATTCGAATTGGAGAGTCGAGAGCATTTAGTACGGATGAAATTATTTTTAGCAGAGCGAAGAACAGACTTACCACAATTCCGGGCAGAAACATTAACAAGATGTGATGTAGGGGTGGGTTGGCTCTGGTACCTTTTATTGGCCCTCTCTTTGTTGCAGACTGCATTAGAACAAGCGTGATTAAGCCAAGGCTTTCCTGCATTGGTCAAAGGATGTGAGAAGGGAATGTATGCTTCCATGCCCGAGAGAATAACCTCCGTAATGCGCAAAGCACACTCAGATGGCTCCCGGCCATGGAAATAATAATTCCAGGGAAAATCAAAGAAGTACTACCTGGTAGCCTCCTAATCCACAGCTCCAAAGTGCCACAGACGACGTTTCTGTGGGGGGTCCACAGGCTGTGCCAGAGCGATAGGACAGGTCAAGGTTAGAAGGTTGTGATCAGAGGAGCCCAAAGCAGAGGAATTATTAACAGTGTAAGCAGAAGGATTAGTTGTAAGGAAGAGGTCAAGTATGTTGGAGCTCTCTGCAAGGCAGTCAGGGATACGGGTAGGATGCTCTACAAGCTGCTATAGGTCATTAAGGATAGAAAAGATGTAGGCTTGTTCACCAGGTGGATCAGTGAAAGAAGAGGAGAGCCGAAGGTGGTGGTGAACATTGAAATCTCCTAGAATGGAGACTTCAGAGAAAGGAGATATGAATAGAATGTGTTCCATCATAGAAGTGAGATAGTCAAAGAAGTTTTCATAGTAAGTACAATTAGGAGATAAGCAAACGGAGCAGATATATTTAGTTAATGAATGACAGGATAGCTGAAGCCAGAGAGTAGAGAATTCAGAAGAATCAAGTTCAGGAACAAGAGAAGAAGATAAATAGTTGTGTACATAATCACAACAGCCACCTTTGGCTTTGAAATGAATATAGAGAAAGTAGGAGGAAACAGAAAAGGGTATGCTGTCAGTTGCCTCAGACAGCTGAGTCTCTGTCAAGAAGAAAAGGTGAGGTTTGGAGGAGGAGAGGTGGTGTTCGACAGAAAGTTAGAGGAAAGTCCGTGAATGTTGCAGAAATGAAGAACATGTGAGTCAGACATTTGGACAGGATTTGGACTTAACCAGACACACTGTAGACTCATCTGCACTCCAGCCTGGTATGCAAATCATTAGGTTGTGCCAGCCCTCCTTCGACGTCTCACTGGCCAAAGTTTGTTGGGGAAGCGGGAAGGGAAATCTTCACTACCATGACCCTGTACTAGGGCGAGAGAGTACCCTGAACCTTATTATCATTGACCAATAACTGCATCCCTGTAACAACACCAGAAGCTAACACTAAGTGAGGATCAGGGCACAGATAGAAACTCAGTCAACCTCTTGCTCCATCGGCTGGAGCCCTCATGACTATCTCCTGACCATCCCCTTTGCTGAACTTTTTCTGTGTTTTATTAACACAGAGAGTATGCCAGCATGCATTCCAATACGAGTTCCTCTTACTGTCAACACCAAACTACATGCACAATATACACTACACTTCTTATTCAAAATTAGCAAAATGATGTGCCAACATCAAGCCTCAGAGTTCCTAGGGGAGGGGGTAGGAAGGGGGAACTATAAATGTCTCCACCATCTCCCCCTTTCCTAGTGATGACCTAGCGAGATGCCTGGAACCATTGTCACAAACCTACATCTTTTTTATCCTTAATAACTTAGAGCAACTTGTACAGCACCCTACTTGTATCCCTGACCGCCTTAGTGAGAGTTCACCATACTTGACCTCTTCCTTATTACTAATCATTTTGTTTATGCTGTTAATCTTTTCTCTCCATTGGGCTCCTCCAATCAAAACGTTATCACCTTAACGTGTCCTATCGCGGCATTTTGGAACCGCAGATTGAGAGGCTTTGAGGCAGTAATTCTTTGATTTTCCATGGATTATTGCTTCCATGGCCGAGAGGCATTTGATTGTGCCATGCGCATTACAGTGATCATTCTCTTAGGCATGGAAGCATACATTCCTTTCTCCTTCTTTGATTTTCCCTGGAATGATTATTTCTTTCATGGCCAAGAGCCATCTGAGTGTGCCTTGCGCATTACAGAGGTCATTCGGGCATGGAAGCATACATTCCTTTCTCATATCCTGTGACTAATGAAAAAAAAAAAAAAAAAAAACTTTAAGCACGCGTGTTCTAAAGTTGTCCACAACAAGTAGAAGGCCTACTAAAGGTACTAGAGCCAACCCACTCCTGATTCTCATCTCTTTTGTTTTTTGCCGGAACTGTGTTAAATCTGTTCTTCACCGTACTAATAATAATTTCATCCATAATAAATGCTCTGAAATCTCCACCTCGAATTCTTCTCGCTCCTGGCACCTAGCTAAAAACTTTTCTAACAACTTTACCTCATCAGCCTCCCCTTCTTATTTTTCCTGCTGATAGCTCTATAGCTATTTCACCTACTGATAAAGCAGAACTCTATGCTTCCACCATAGACGA
>NC_137009.1:10581359-10688859 GCF_032717465.1 Coenobita brevimanus
TCTCCACATGACCAAACCACCTCATTGTGTTTCTCTTAATGCTTTCTATCACATCCACATTGACAACACAAAGCTCCTTCATTTCCTCATTCGCCAGTCTGGCTCTCAGTGTCACTCCACATGCACAGTCACGCGTAGTAATTTCTGCTCAGGGGTTACCCCTTCCTTCCCCCCTCTACCCTGAACAGAGGGAAGGGGGGAATCGCGAACAAGTCTACCCCGCCTTCTGCCCCCAACTCCCCCACCCTCCACCTCCAGCTGCCAGTTACTGATTAGACGCAAATTTTCTCATGTCCTGTAAACATGACTAAACTGTTGTCGCACACTCTTTCAACGGCCAAGATTTGGGCTATAATTTTAGAATAAATTATTACCGTATTGAACTGCATTCTCAAATTGAAAATATTCACCATCATTGTAATCCAGTGTCGTCCACTGCACAATTCTGGGTTCCAGTGCTTACCTTTTCACTTCCCCCAGCTCTCTCTCTCTCTCTCTCTTTCTGAATTTACTTTTCCCACTCACTCTTTCTTTTTTAATTTATATAACTTTCTCTTTGCTTCTCTCCCCCTCTCCCCCTTCTCTCTCGTTCTTTGTCTAAAGTCTTCCCCTCCTCTCACCCCTCCCCTCCCCCCACCTTAGGCCTGATCAGCAGTCAGTTATACCGTCACCGCTCCTTCGTATATCGTGTGCAGGCAACATTTATCACACACACTTAGGTAGGATGTATGGAAAGCTAAATTTTTTTTTTATATATAATTGTATTTCTCATTATGTGCCAAGTTCAGATAGAGAACACCAGACCAATATTTGTAATTTTTATTAGAGTGACCGTTCCACTTCACATAGCTGGGTAGCTGGGCTTATAAACTGCACACACACACACACACACACACACACACACACACACACACACACACACACACACACGACTTAAATTTTGCACTGACAGCATGGCGACTACAAATATAGTCATTCTAACAACTGGATCTGCTGGCTCCAAACCTTCCCTGTCCCAGTCAAACTCCTCATTCAATAACCGATTATTGAATGAGGAGTTTGACTGGGACAGGGAAGGTTTGGAGCCATCAGAGCCAGTTGTTAGAATGACTATATTTGTAGTCGCCACGCTGTCAGTGCAAAATTTAAGTCGTGTGTGTGTGTGTGTGTGTGTGTGTGTGTGTGTGTGTGTGTGTGTGTGCAGTTTATAAGCCCAGCTACCCAGCTATGTGAAGTGGAACGGTCACTCTAATAACAATTACGAATATTGGTCTGGTGTTCTCTATTTGAACTTGGCACATAATGAGAAATACAATTATATATAAAAAAAAAATTAGCTTTCCATACATCCTACCTAAGTGTGTGTGATAAATGTTGCCTGCACACGATATACGAAGGAGCTGTGACGGTATAACTGACTGCTGATCAGGCCTAAGGTGGGGGGAGGAGAGGAGTGAGAGGCGGGGAAGACTTTAGACAAAGAACGAGAGAGAAGGGGGAGAGAAGCAAAGAGAAAGTTATATAAATTAAAAAAGAAAGAGTGAGTGGGAAAAGTAAATTCAGAGAGAGAGAGAGACAGCTGGGGGAAGTGAAAAGGTAAGCACTGGAACCCATAATTGTGCAGCGGACGACACTGGATTACAATGATGATGAATATTTTCAATTTAAAAATCCAGTTCAATACGGTGATAATTTATTCTAAAAATATAGTCCAAATCTTGGCCGTTGAAAGCGTGTGCGACAACAGTTTAGTCATGTTTACAGGACATGAGAAAATTTACGTCTAATCAGTAACTGGCAGCTGGAGGTGGAGGGTGGGGGAGTTGGGGGCAGAAGGCAGGGTAGACTTGTTCGCGATTCCCCCCTTCCCTCTGTCCAGGGTACATAGTCTGTCCAGATATACCACCATCTCATACATCAGCCTCAGGATTATACATAGCACCAGACTACTGTGCGGTATTTACACCATCCATGTCTACTTTATCCACCATCAATCACTACGCCATTATCAACCATACACACAAACATTTCCACCCACTGCCTAATATGAACTTAAACATGAGCACAAGTATTAAGCTGACTTCACCTAAGTTTGAAACTATGCAGCTGATCAATGAAACAATGAAGCCCTGGGAAGATTTGAGTTTGAGTATGTTCAACCCATATTATGTGTATAGCCAAGCACCTACTGTCTTTATAATCGTCTGCATTGTAGTTGCAGTACTGCTGTTCGCAATGCACAGAATGCATGCAAGAATTGCTAATTTGGAGTCATTATTTAGTGGGGGGAGAGTTAACATCACAGTTAACCACCCTGAATGAAGTGTATATATTTTGTATATAGTATTAATTATATATATAAAAAAAAATAATAATAACAATAATAATACAAAGAAGAATGACCCATATATGGCAGACCAGTACCATTATCTTTGAATGAAATATTAATAACTCTTACAATAATCTTAATTTTAAACTATTTTTATTCTTGCATGTATGCATTTCACTATAATAACCCAAGTACATACTGTATTACAGTTAAATAATTTACTTTAATGCATTATTTCAAATATGTATACAACTTATTTAAAATGTAATATTACTGAATAATCACTATTTACTATGAATAATATATGTATACAATATTCATACAATTATGTTACTTTACAATATTATATATTTCACTTAATTAGCCTATAAGTTCATTATAATGTGTATGTAGTATGTATTAATATATTTTAACTATTAAATGTCGATGGTACGCCATTTTTGCGCGGCCGAGCAGTGTGGTAGGACCCCATATTATATTTACAAATCATAATAGATAGATAGATAAATAGATAGATAGAAGCAGGGAGTCAGATGATGAGAGGTGTTGTGTCTGCGAGAATCGAGCAGTGCTAAAAATGCCTACACACTCTGACGCGAGGAATGCTTGAGACAGCGTCTAGTGGCCATATACACACATACACATATGCTCACACACAGGCTACGGGAACTTTCCATCCACGAGGAACACACGTGACACACCCCTGCTACACCAGAATTTAGGAAAGAGAGCTCAGATGGAGATTAGCCACCGAACAGGCAAGAGAGCAGTAGACAGGCCTCAGAGGAGACAGGTGATGGGAGAAGGGCTTGGCAATTTGAGAGAGAGACAGATAACGAGACAGGGAGGTAGCTACCCGGGACTTATACTCGTCCGTGTGAGAGACTTGTTAATATTTCCAAGACAAATAAAAATAGTCCCATACTATTCTTTACCTCTCCTGTCACTACATGACAAATGGGAAAGAAGATTAGCTACTTACGAAGCTACCCAAGTATAACAACCGCTCGTCCATAAGTCTAATATATATATAACTTCTATACAAGTAACTACAAAGTCCTTATGACAGGGGTAACCCCTGAGCAGAAATTAGTACGCGTGACTGTACCTCTCAAATAACTCATTTCCACTGCTCTCACTCTTGACTTGTGTCACTCCAGCAAGGTCCAAGCTTCACTTCCATACGTTAGAGTTGGTATCACAATACTGTTATTTAGTAAAATTGTCACATCCATGCGCACTGCTTTCAAGGAACCAGCAACCTTTCTTCCTTGTTGTACCTTTCCAAGCACATCACAGTGGTCATAGGGTTAATGCAGGGTGGTTCATGTATTGCGCTCCTATTCCACGTCATCCAGTGAGTTCTCGTGTGTTGCGGGAGCAGTTCGGTCATCATTATTAGTGGCTATCCTGCATCCTTCATTCATTTGATTCTCAGTGCCATACCCACGCCCATATCAGCAGACTAAGCCGTCCCACAAGAACTAAGATAGGTGGAAATTAGTTTCTAGTGATGTGCGGTATAAGGACCACGCTGTGCAAGGACGTCTTTTAGTAGCTTAGTCTTTTAGCTTCCAAACCAACACATTCAGCTTCCGAAAATCACTTGGTACTAAAGCCGTTGCTGAAGACTGTATCTAACCCCTCCAGTTCTCTCAAGACACTAAAATATCATAACACAGTAAATAATAGCTAGTGACATATATGATGGTAATATGTAATATAGAAGTTTGAGGAAAGTCGTGCCTAAAATCGAGAGAGATGGAGGAAACAGCAGTGGAGATTCTAGCCAGAGAATTTCGTACACAGCATATTATGACGTATTGGAAAACTAACACCACACACCTGATGGAACTAACAAAACGTGCTCACACACTTGACCCAGCTTGTCATATACAGGGGAAATTGGGGAGTAAAGGTAGAAGGGGTTCGGACGCGATAGGATACAGGAAAGGCACGGTGGAAAAGGCAAGAGTAGAGGGCACAGAGTTACAGTAGCTAGCATAAACCACTCTCACCTTAATACTGCTCTTGTCAAGATAACTTCCTCTTGAGAATAAAACTGCAATCAAACCCCAAATTCATCTTATCTTTCTCTTGCCATCCACGCCAAGATCAGCTTGAAAATTCTCTCCTCTTACAACCCCAACATTCTAACATTTTTGGGAACGTCTCGGCGATGGCTTCAAGATTTTTGGTGGCAGCAATCCCACAAACCACGATTATAATTCTACAGTTGAGTCTACATTAAAAAGACAGAAAACAAGAACTGCTACCGGTACAAGTTTCCGCCATATGATTTCTTACAACTTTATATGCACCAGCTGGCTACCCTGAACCACTATGAGAAACAACAGCGGTAAAAGAAGCCTATTACAGTCTCTATAAACATTCAACGAACAGCTTAAGAATCATTGCTACAGTCAAAACAAGATACTGTACTATGATTCTAAAAGTAAACTACAGGCAGGTGAGACAATAACCGAGATCAGCTATAAGATCGCACCATACAGCAAGAAACTACAATTAAACGCTGGACAAGTAATCACAAGCCTACAAGTTAAATACAACAAGAAGAGGAAGTTGTGCAAACAAGCAATACAGCAGAGTGTGAGGAGGCGCTGAGAAGGTGACGGGAGATACAATGCAGCAACATCTAAGCCTGCATTCACCGGCCCTGACTCACCATTACTCACCTCACTCACCAATACTGGCCATTACTCATCGCTATTTCATCACCACAGTTCTAAGTGTTTGAGGGTGATGGGGCATGGTGATGCCAGGAAAACAACAATGACCCACCTGCATAACCTGCACATCCACCTTCACCTTCAATCTAGTGAGTGAATATACTTTTACTCTATTTCTTCCAAGGAGCATAACCCCTTAACTGCGGGCTTGTTTTGCTATGACTTGCGGCTCCCGCAGACATATTCGCGCTCCGACAGACTCTCTAAAAATATTTGCCAAAAATCAGTTATTAGTCCTAGAATATTAAAGTCACACATGCTTATGGCACATACCTTCAGCTTTCACCTGGGGTGTTTGTTGAGCCTTCGTCGAGTACCGTAGGACTTGTGGAGACCTCTGAAGTTGGGTAATGAAGTCTCCACTTTACACATCCCGACAACCCGTAATATGATTACCACAGCCTGGTATTATCACTAGAAACGCTACTCTATGACTCTCAAATAGTTTGGAATCCATACTAAAAAAAAAAAACACACTGTGAAAGCAATGAAAATTACGAGGGCATATGACCTTCCCACTTGACATCGTTCGCTGCTAGTGTTCCGTCATTTATTATTCATAAAAACACTCATAGTTTATATTTCTCTTACTATATAACACTTATATATATCTACAGTCTTTATCCATAAGTTTCCTTCAGTAATAGTAGTTTATTGTCAATGTAGGCATTCAATTTCTCTTTCAGTAAAATACGTAGAATTCACTTTCTCGTCCTGTATACTAGCGTTGAGAGTGAATGTCACTTTCACCTTCACTCTCATAACTCATAATATTCATACATGCTAGAGTGAAACTTTCACTTTCATTACTCCTAGTGTATATACTCGTATTCTTATAATACTACTCATTTACATTTCTATTTACGTTCTCTATTTTATTTACATTATTTACATTTCTATTTTATTTACACTGTGTTAGGCACTGTCACTTGCAGTAACTTATAAAACTATTTTCCGCTGTTCACTTATATTTACATTCATTGCTTTCACTTGCTGTTTGCACATTATTTACACATTATTTACAATTCCACTTGCACTCTCTATAATTTTTCATGCCTTTACCTCTTTCCACACGAGGTTTAGTAGGGGGTAGAGGTCTCGGGGCCCTTTGCATTGGGCTAAGAAGCAGCAGAATTTAGGAGGCGCGAATCCAACGTACTTTCACCTTGAAAGACGACAGTAAACTGATACTGGTGGGCCGGGGTGGCCTACCTAGGGAGAGTGCATTACTGCCAATGTCAGCCTCATGAGAGCTGCTAATATATAGCTATGAAATGATTGGCAGGAAATCTAGATATTACATTATAAATGAGGTAGTTCCAGGTGAATGTAAATATTACTCAGGCTTCTCCCCTCCCTCTTTATATATATTTTTATTACGAGAATAGATTATACAGCATATTTCAAGGGTAAATAAACAGTGAAAATTAGCGAACGAGTGTACGTGAGGTGTTGTCAGGTGATAATTAGCCAATTCCAGATGTATGGCACTATCACTTACCTTATTTCTTTTTTGTATATATTATTTGGTATAAGAATAGGGCATAGGACTTATTTCATTGGATGAAATCGATGGAAATTCCAGGGAAGATTTACTTAGCGTAGGACGGCCAGGCAGGTGAGAGGAGAGGGTGATGGAGGGAAGGTAGGGAGGGGAGTCAAGAACGGGGAGAAATGGCTAAATTGTCAACAATGGATGGGAGTACAGATGAGATTAGGAGTGCTGACTAGTGTTGGACATTGGCAGTACTGATGGATGATACGAGCCACCTATTGAAAGCCCAGGCGAATTCAAAATAACACAGAATCACAAAAGTGACGCCCCGCGGTATGATCCCTTGCTCCCAAGCATCACGAAAGTGATGCCCTGCGGTTAAAGGGTTAAACATACAATTCTTTATTTTCTTATAAATTCACAAATGAATTTCACCACTAAACTTCACTGATATTGTGTACTGCTTATATGAAAGTGATAGGCAAAACACTTTGTACAAAAGATATAAAACATACTTTATAAATACAACTAAAAATTATCATATTTTCGACTATCAAACTAAGTAACAGTTAACCCTTTCACATGCGGATAAGTGAATAAGTTTTCTGTGCCATGACGCATTGACTTTTTTCCCCTCCCCCCCAGCCACTGCGCACTCCAAAAAAGTGTATTCTTGGCTTATTTTCACCACCCAAACATATTTATTTTGCCACAAAACCCACATATTCCTATTCGTCGATGTTTATTGTACACGATAAGCAAAAAAAAAAACACCAAAAAAAAAAAACACTATACATACATATGGGCTGTGTGAATAAACATTCAGTAACATACATCTCACATAAGTCGATAGTTTACTAAACAAACTCTACATGTTGTACAACCACTGGAAAGAGAATTTTATTAGCTTTTGAATGATGGAGGTTCCAGTTTGATACAAGGTATGGTGTTCGGGCAATAAGGAGAAAAGTAAAACCCTTTTTCAGCAGACAACAGATTTTTTATTCGGGGAGCTCTAGTGAATAACTTATCTTGCCACGGTTGTTTTTATCTTATCATACAATGCAGAATTTCATTGGCTTTCATTTGAGCTAAAAACGGCGATCCTAAGCCTAATAGTTATCGAGAAAAATGCAAAAAACTACAGTGTACCCACGCCATGTCGTGAATGTTGGGCCGTTTCCTGCCTTCCTCTGAGTTACTGCATGTATTTCACCAACTCCCTGTACACTAGATATGCACACTATATTCACATGATTCACTGTCACTTTTTTTTTTTTATAGCTGAATACTCACATTTGGTGCAGGGAAGAGGCAGTGTAGTTGATTAGAAACAGTAGCACAATCTTCTTTGGGCCAATGGCTGATAATGAGCAGGAATGCTTCACAAACACCCAATTTCCTATTGCAAACACCAAATCTAATCGTAACAGTGCCCAAACGCTATACACAAGCACTGCTGGTATAATGAATATGATGCACAGCTGAGATAGGGGTAAGAGTGGAAATTTAAAGGGCCAAACTCATTTGATACTCAATAACCTGTTTGCTCTCTTGTCAGTACTTGGACCCACAGTTGCCAACTCATTACATTTGAGGAGGAGCAGGGAAGCTATGACGCCTCCAAAAATGACACCGATCGGCCGAAAACTCTTTCTTTGATGAAAGTTTTTATCCTTTAATGATGACAAAAGTGTCATTGTGTATAGGCGCAGCCACACCCTGATGACGATAAATGCGTAATCGTGTACAAAGGGGTTAAGATAGGGTTATTGGGGATAATAGAGGTAAGTGAAAATAAAAGCAAACATGCAGTGAGAACAATGTTTTGATATTACGACTTGACTTTGTCACACAACTGACCCTGACCGCCCTCTATCACCCACCATAAGCTATATTACTCTTTACTTTTTATGACATTTAACCATACTCTTCCTAGTATTATAACAGTAGCACTTCATTTATATACAAACTTAAGTATGAGGGCCCAAAGAAGTGATGACTCGTTTTCTTTAAGTTTTGGATAAAACTCCCGGGGTCTGGCAATGTTCACATAGGAGACAGATCTTTACCTGCCTTGCAAATATTTTTATGGCATAAAAAAAAACCTAATCGTGTGAAAATATTAGGTAAGTTTAGCATTTTTTACATCAATCAAAAATTAAATAAAAAGTGACATCTGGCACATTTTCACGATGATTTAGAGGTTTTAAAAGCAATCTAGCTGGCTAAAAAATTAAATTATTACATTTATATATATATTTTTTTAATGTGTTTTCTATTTGTTGTTTCGTTTAATTCCCACAGTCTGGCGGATTTTTACCGCATTTGAGACTAATTTAGCGGATTTCTATCATTTTTCCTTTGGTAACATTGCACACCAAGCCTTCCATCAGTCATTACCAAGCCATGGGATGGCTCGGCCTTTGTCACTGTGTCCCCCCTTTTTTTGTTTTACTACAATCCTTTTTGTCTTTTGTTCTCTTCATTGTCACACTCTTGCTGTTGACTATCACCCTCTCCCTCTTTGGTTCATTCATGAAACTACCCTACATATTTTATAATATGTTGGAATTTCATCGTGTGAATACAGATGTCCAGTTTTCCCCTTATAACTGCACTGCTTTCATTAACTTCACTGAATGCCAGCAGATTAATTTGCTTTTTGATAGCAACACAGGTGGTTATGAGTTGTTCCTGGGCACATGTATTAATTTGTCTGTCTTGGTCTTGTGTTGTACTATGGGGGACTCCATTTGGGAAATTTCCCTTTGTTCTACCTCTCTCTCTATCGCTTAACTGTCCATTAACTCTCTTCTTGAGGTTAAGCTGCCGGTATATCTGTCTTACTGGAATATTTGTTAGACCATGGCGTCCCATCGACGTTCTTTAA
Source organism: Coenobita brevimanus (assembly GCF_032717465.1). Taxonomy (NCBI): domain Eukaryota; kingdom Metazoa; phylum Arthropoda; class Malacostraca; order Decapoda; family Coenobitidae; genus Coenobita; species Coenobita brevimanus. The sequence continues at coordinate 10,590,827 of NC_137009.1, forward strand.
CGTCCACACGTTTTGTCACTGCCAATCCCGTCGACGTACATAAACGCGAAAAAATTGCAAGGTCCCTAATTTGCACAATTTTCAATTTTTGCGAGTCATTCTTGGTACGTATACACGTGACACCTTCCTCAACAAGATGCCAGGCAGGGACAATGCCTTACCCATTATGACCTCCTCCCCCCCCCTGCATGCCATTGTCTCAGCAATTCACCTGTTATCAGTGACCTGGCCAGTATAGCCATGTCATGCCACGGTACGAAATTCAGGGCCAGAGTGATTCCCCAATCAATGACAATGTGGAGGACAAACTTTACATAGCATTAGAGGAAGAAACAGTTAGAAATGATGATCAGGTAATGTGGCAAAAAAAGTCAGGTATTAGTGAGTGAAACAATGCTTATAATGCCTATATTACAGCTTGAAAACCAATATACTCTTGTACTACATATAAATTCGTATCAAGTAAATAAATAAATACCGTTTATGAGTGGTGTGAAATAGTTATCCTCCCATAGAACTCGTTTTCTTTGGTGCCAGCCTGATAGAAAACCCAGTAAGGTAAGGAGGTACTTCTACCTGTAATGAGTATTTTAAACCTCAGGTGAGCGATTTCTCTATGAATTTTCGATGTTTCTCACCAAAAGCGAAGGTTTGAGCCAAAAATTTTTTTTTCCTAAAATGGTCGGGATTGGGGGGAGTCAGTGGTGGAAAAGTGGTCGGGATGGGGCGGGTTAAATAAAGAGCAATAATCTGCTTCAACTGGCAGGCTGTAGTACCGTGTTGACGATCCATCTTGCTTACAGTGCTCACGGGTTTTCCCGTGTAAATATCCTGCATAGAGAATTAAATGTGGATGATAGTATATTTTTAGATGTTAATTGATGGCAATAGTGATTTCGACATTACCATTATCTGTGGGTTTTATTTTATAGGACATTTTTCCTTCAGTATTGTTGATTAAGGATGTATTTTAACCCTGAAAGTGATAGGCTGTGTTTCACATTCTTTCGTACGGCTAAGCCTTAACTTTAGTATACTATGGTTTCCTCTTCCGTAATACATGATATACACAGTAAAAACTCATATATATTTCTTTTTGGCGTTGTTTTCCTAAATACTGCCCTTTCAGGTGATATATACATATATATATATATATATATATATATATATATATATATATATATATATATATATATATATATATATATATATATGAAATATAATTTGGCCTTGGCAGTTGCCAGATACCACTTTCTGAGTGAAAGGTACTGAGAATCGGGTCATTACTTCCTTGGACGTTTGTACAAATACCTTTTTCATATATCTATATTAAGTCCATTACTAAGTACTAGCACCAGCAGTAACAATGAGAGAGAGAGAGAGAGAGAGAGAGAGAGAGGATTCATACATAAAATGTTTCATGAGTACATCTTAGCAACATTCCATAGCAATATGTGCCTCTTAATTAGTGATTAGTGTTATTACGGGACGTTAAACACACACACACAAACACACACACACACACACACACACACACACACAGCTTTAGTGTCAGAGGGGAGAGCATTAGAATTACCAAGTAACGATTCACGGTTAGCAGATCGAGAGGAAAATATAACTAACACACACAGTTCTCCACGAACAGGAGATCAAAAAGCAAACACTTCTCCTGTGTGAGGAGTTGTGGAAAATGACGTTTCTTGGACAGTTTTCTCTGATGTAAAAATCAAAGATTATAGATCAGTCCGTCATACTTATGAAAACTTATACAATAGGATACATAGGTCCGGAAATACATATGCAGCAATTCCTCATAATGACAAAGGATTTCAAGTGAATTTTTACAGAACAGCAAACAAACAAACACAATGGTAAGCAGACCTAACACTACAGTTTCAACTTCCTCACATCAAGTATTTGTGTACCATGGAGATAAAAATCTCACAAAATTCTGAGGTATGGACAATGATCGCATCGATGTAATGTCACTCTAAATGAGTGTGAACAACTTTTTGTTAAAAGGCATATAACAGATGAGAATGAAAAGATAGCTGTTTTTTTCATCAAGGACTAACCAAGAAAGGTGACCAGTTGGCGATCTGCTTTGATCTGATAAGCTCTTGCGAGCTCAGACATATGAAGAGTTTGAAACAGATTTCCTGAAAAAAGGTTTTCTAGAGGTAAAAATTTTTTGCCTGGAATATCTTCAGAATTACATAAGATCATGGATCTTATGAGACAATATACCACAAACCCTGTTTTATGTGACATAATCGCAGATGTGTCCACAATTAAGAGAACTCTGTTAGCCAGTATAGAAAACTAAAATTGGGTAACATCTGATGGGAAGATGTCACCAAAGCATGTTGTTGACACCCTTGGTTATGTAGCTGCATTGTGTAAATTACTTGATAGTGAACAGTTGCTTATACCCGAGGAATGTGTTTATTAGATTTTATGACCCAGGTAGAGATGAATTGAAGCAAAGCAGGGTTGAGTGAAATATCACAATCCAGTTCAACAAGGATGAGAATTACAGACACAATGGCAGCTATGAATACATCTAGCACAAGTACAGAACAAGAAAAATCGCGACCTGAGAACAAACAAAAGCAACATCTGACATCAAGGCAGCATTCCCAAACACAAGGCCACAGGCATCCTAAAAAAAATTTGTATGTAGTCTATGCAGAAAATGTGTCACAGAAAAATCAATATATTGGAAGCCATCTCGTGGGTCACATTCGGATAGGCCTACTCTATGTTATTCCTGTGTTAATCCCGGTCACAAGAAAGCTGAGTATTATATCAAACACAAGGAAGATAAAGAGTAAGGGGTGTAGCCATATTGCACAAAGCATAAAACCACAGGAGACTGGACGTCACACTGCAACACAGATGAAAGATTATCTAAGTCGGTGGAAGGGCATGCCACTACAAAAAAAAAATGACCATACACAAAGAAAAAAAATCATAGAGTGCATATAAGAAGCATACACAGAAATGAGTGTATTTTGTTGTCCGCTTCCTGTGAAAATCAAAGTATTTCATTATTTAATGATTTAGGCTCAGGAGTGAATTTAACAGCACAGGATGAATTAGAGAGGGTTTTTAGGAATAAGAAGAAAGTAACCTTCGTGGAAGAATCGAATTTAGACTGATATGCTGTAGATGGTAAGCAAATAACTGTAAAGGGCATGATAGCCTACAGTTAGACATCAATTTTACAGAGACTGCAAAAACAATCACCAGTAATTTCTATATAGTAGAGAACTTAGCAATAAGGGCTAACGTGTTACTGAGCTAACATGTTTGAAAACCATGAGGAAAGAGAATATTTTATTGCTCTCACACATGGATGGGATAGAATATGACAATGAATTCATACAGGAAATTTCATCAGAAAAGTCATCAACAACTGTAGAAAATTTAAAGGTGTTGGAACGATTAAACAGCTTAGCAGAACGATTCAGTCTGACCTTGAAGAAAACGAGAATAGAAATACACTCACTAAGACTACTCAACCTTCCCTCCCGTCCCTACCGTCCCCCTTACCCAGGGACCGAGGTGACAGTAAATTTCCATCATTAATTCCTGCACATCTCACCAATGATGTAGTTATTCCACCTAAATCATATATGAAGGTCACCATAAAGGGTAAATTGAAGAATGGTAATGTCATTATCTTAGAAGAATCATGTAAAGTGAAAGGACCCACGGGGAAAACTTAAGTAAATGACAACAGGGAAACATATGTCTTCCTAATTAATCAGATGAATGGAGAAGTGCAGATCAAGAAAAGGAACTTGTATATGCAATTAAAAAATCTGTCCAGATCCTATACGTGAAGTAATAATAGGTGGAACATCAAGTAAGAAAAAATCGACGGACAAAGAGTGCATAAAGGAGAATTATTTTGATTTACTTATGAAATTCCAATGTGGAAAATGATCTACTTGATTTATTACAAAAACACCGACAGACAGCCACATTACCTGAGGAAAAACTAGGTTGTATTAACCTGATTAAACACAAGATTAAAATACACCTGGACACACAATCATATTATGTACCAGCACATAGGGTACCCCACTCACAATGTACCCTTGCAAATGAATGTGTTGATGAAATGTTAAAAATGGGTCTTACTGAGTCTTCAGTCTCCCAGTGGAATGCCCCATTATATTTCGTGCCCAAACGAAACGGTGAAATGCGTGCGGTCATTGATCATCGTAAATTAAACCAACACACAATCCCAAACCGGTTTACTTTGACAATGTTAAGTGATGTCTTGCAAAATTCTGGATCAGAAAATATTGTATTTTCCACAACCGATTTACTTAATGGATATAATCAAGTTAGACGACGAGTCACGAAAATACACTGCTTTCTTTACAGATACAAGGCATTATCACTATAAAGATTGACGGTGGGGTTAAGGACAGCTCCAGGCACATTCCAACGATTATTGAATAGTATACTGTCAGGAATGTTAGGTAATAAGCTGTCTTAATGCAAATTTTGCTTTAAGGAAAAAAAAAATCATTGGCCACAGGCTTGATGCAGAACATACACACCTCAGACGAGAAAATACAAGCAGTAAGCGATTTCCCTGATCCCACAAATGTGGATGATGTAGGACAATTTTTAGGACTAGCAGGATATTACAGATGATTCATACAACAATTCTCTCACATAGCAGAACCATTATTCCATATACTGAAAAAACAAGCTGTATTTCAGTGGGGAGAGGAACAAAACTAGCATTTAATGAATTAAAAGATAAACTTACATGTGCACCTTGCGTGGCCTATCCTAATTTCACAACACCATTAATTATTTGCACAGATGCATCTCTTAAAGGCCCCACTGTAGGGGGTCACCTTGATGTGGTGGTGGGGCTTGAAGCGTGGTTGGCAGTGCCACCTACTTGGGAGGCATGCCTACCTTTGTAGGGTTCGGCATTTGTCGGCCTCGTGGACCAAGCACTCCCTACATCACTTGTAGAGGAGGCCTACTGGTGATGTCAGTCCCTGCCCATTTGCCATCTAGGGCGGGACTGTTGCCTCCCCACGTGTTTGCCGTGCGTGCCGTCCCGTAATGCTGGGAGACGGGAGTCCTGGAGGTTGAGCGATGCTGCATGGTGCGCCCTGCAGCTAGCAATACACCTCTTTGGTCCCTTATTCTGGCTAGACGGGTGGCCTGGTTGGACCCGACCAGGTCAATCGGCTGGTCACTGGCTAGCCGTCCAGGCTAGTCACCTAGTGGCTTTAGGGTCAAGCGGGCACTGGGGGGACTAGGTGGTTCCTATCGTCCTGGAGTCACCCTTGTCAGGGTCCCTTGGTGGTTACCTGCATATACTTTCCCACTACCTCTGGGGTCGCCAGTGGTGTTTTCCCTGGCATATGGCCTCCCCTTGTTGGGCTCCATGGTGGGTGGAGGGGTGGGGGAATGAAGGTGGTTATTATTATATATGGCTTCCCACACCATTCTTGCGGATGACGACCCTGGTTCCGTCCCTGACCATCCTTCACAGTCTCCCTCCTGTGCGCCTCATGTACCTCTGGCTGGTGAGGCCCACATTGCCACCTTGGAACCATACCTGCCTGGTTCCAGTGGTTTGTGCTCAGTGGCCACTACAAAGAAGAAGAGCCGGCAACAGACAACAACATCTTGTGGACATGCCCGTGAGGTCCTGCCAGGTGTCTATGAGAGGGTTGATTTCCCAAGGTACTACACCATTCGTACTTTGGATGGTCAGCCTATTGGGAATCTGGACATTTTTACTGTTCATCGGCGCATTGTGTCAATCTGTGGGAGAGAGCCAAAGATTTCACCTCAGGGGGATGTAGCCTCCTAGTGGAGGTTACATCCCCTGAAGAGGGTTCCCGACTGGCTGCCCAGTGCTAGGACCCGGATGCACTGTTCACTTGTGTTCCTCATGCCTTTTTTAATCATAGTCGAGGTGTTGTTTTCTCCAAAGACTTATTGCGTTACAGTGAAGAGAAGCTGCTTGAAGAACTCCAGGTCCACAGGGTTGTGAAAGTGGAGAGGTTTCAGAAGAAGGTTGATGGTGTTCTTACCCCAACTCCATCCTTGTTGCTGACGTTCGACTGTACTGTTTTCCCTTTATCCATCAAGATGGCTTGGTTGTCCCTTAGGGTCAAACCCTTTGTACCAAATCCACGACGCTGCTACCACTGTCAGATGTACGGGCATGTTGGGCGAGTCTGTCGTCGTTTGCAACAGGGCCTCCCAGTGGTGTGTGTCAGTTGTGGAGCATCCACTCATGCAGGACAGGACTGTCCTGGACCTGTTTGTTGTTTGCACTGTGGCGAGGCACATCCTGCTTCATCTAAAGACTGTGCCCGGTTTTGCTTGGAGAAGGAGATCCTCCTCATCCGTAATCGAGATAAAATAAGCTTTCCTGAGGCCAGGAGTAGAGCCATGTCATCTGTTTTCCGTAACGGAGTGTCTTATGCGTCAGTTTTGTCCGGTCATAGCCGTCCTCGTCATCCTGTGCAGCAGCAGACCCGAGTTCCTCCTGTTGTGTCAGCTCCTATGCCTTCATCTGCTGATTCCATGTCGGTGCAACAATCTCCCGCACTTGAGATGGTTGCTGCTACAGTTCAAGACTCGACCTCTACATCTATGGTATCCCCTGGTAGTCATGGTGCACATTCTTCATTTGCTAAACGTCATCGTGGTTCCTCAGAGTCTTTGAGTCTTGAAGATCCTCCAAGCAAGGTGTCGGTCGTGGAGTCCACATCCTCTGTAGTTAGTCCATCTGTGCAACAGCCCTCGGACCCTGCTTCTGGGTCTTCGGGGGCTTCTGGGGTGTCAGGTCAGTCTGGCACCTCTTCCTCCGGGGTATTGGATGTTCCTCCTCCGGTTACCCCGGAGGATCCTGTCCTGCCCCCTCCACGTTTGGAGGCCAGGACCCCAATCCCTCCTGCTCGACCTCTTGGTTCACTGGGGGCCCTGGGCAGGGTTCGGAGTAGCTCTTCCTCTCCTGCTGGGCAGCGACGGGTGTCTGTGAAGTCTCCCAACACTTCGCAGACCCCAGGCCCTCGTTCTAGCCATGCTGCTGCCCGTGACAAGCCCCTTAGTGGGCGTATCCGCATTCCCAAGAAGATTGTCTCCCAGGGTCGCTCAATGGTTTCCACTAAGTGACCCTTTCTTTTGTGTATATAGTTCCTCCATTTTAATATTTTAGTATTTTTTTTATGGTTTTCTGTTTGTCCCTCTCCCCTGCCCAGGTTTTAATGGCTAATATTATTCAATGGACCTGCCGTGGTTTACGAGCCAACTGGGAGGAACTCCGTTGGCTTCTGGCTGAGTATTCATCTGTGTGTGTTTGCCTACAAGAGACAATGGTTGGTGATGCTGCACCTCCCAGTCCACCTGGTTACCAATTTTTTTATTCAGATCCTCTTCCTGGACAGGGTCATGGTGGGGGTGTGGCTATTCTAGTACACAGTGACATACCTTTCACTGCTGTGAGTCTTAACACTCCACTGCAGGCTGTTGCTCTCCAGATTTTCCTTCCCCGTCATTATACTGTGTGCTCTTTGTACAGTCACTCATAAAAGAAACGACCCCCCCGGCCAAGACACCTTTCAACCAATATGATATCGGTCCTGGTAACACTGTAAATGACGTCAGGTGTGGAGGTGTGAAGCTGCGTTTGGCGGAAGTTCATTCAAAGTTCATTCAAAGTGTGTCGAGCCCATTCATTTAACTCTTGAGGCCGGGGGTTTCATTTGCATCTTATTCGTGCCACCGGCTGACGATTTTATTCAGCTAATGATAAACTTTTTCAAATGTGATGGGTCACATTCATATGTCTTGATAACAAGTCAGATATAATGTATGTTTGACTCGAAATGTGGATTGAAGCAGTGTTTCGTGCAGATTAACTCCGCCCTCCTCTCAAACACCCCTCCTCATCCCCCCATATGGCTGACGTCAAATGCACTGATACCAGCACTGAATACCCCGAGTTATATTGCCTCTAACGCAGGGGGAGGTCTTTTCTTTTATGAGTGACTGTACCTCCCTCCTAGTGCCACTATTGAGAGGGTTGATCTTGAAAATCTTATTCGTGCACTTCCCTCACCCTATTTCTTGCTGGCCGACATGAACAGTCATCATCCCCTATGGGGTGGCTCCACAGCTGATGCTAGAGGTACTGTGTTAGCCTCCATTGTGGAGGATGTGGACCTGTACATTTTAAATTCTGGTAAAGTTACTTACTTCCATAGTCAAACGGGTATTATTACTTCTATTGATTTGTCTCTGTGCTCTGCAGGGGTAGCCCTGAATTTTACATGGGCTGTGTTACCGGACTTACATGGCAGTGACCACTTCCCTATTTTATTAAGATCGACACAGAGTGCGCCTCGGCGTCGTCCTCCCCGCTGGCGCTTGGATAGGGCGGTCTGGCCGGTTTTTGAGGAGCTGTGTTCCCCGAACCGATGTGTGGAGGATTTTGTCAGCACTGATGCTGCTGTTGAGTATTTCACAGACTTACTACACTCGGCGGCACTGCAGAGTATTCCGAGAACAGCTGGTCACTTTCCTTGCCGTCCAGTTCCCTGGTGGACTGATGAGTGTGCTTCTGCTGTTCGGGCTAAACGTGCTGTTTTCTCCCGACTTCGTCGTCACCGAGGTGACCCTGGTTACTTAGCGGCATATAGGAGGGCCCGAGCTCATGCCCGGCGGATTATGAAGGAGGCTAGGAGGAAGTCTTGGGCATCATTTGTTTCTTAAATTTCTTCACAGACTCCTCTCACAAAAGTGTGGAAACGAGTGAGGAAGATTTCAGGGAAATTTCCCGTTCCCTCTCCTCCTGTTTTATCTCATGCCGGTGTGGTGGTGGCTCATTCTTCATCTGTTGCCGAGATATTTGCAGCTCATTTTGCTAATGTGTCTAGGAAGGACACCTCATCCCCATCGGCACGCCGCCGACGGCACCTGGAATCTTTGGGCATTGGTTTTCCATCTACTGCGGAGGAGTCGTATAATGTTGCTTTTTCTGCTTCTGAACTTCAGACGGCATTGTCGCAGTGTCGCGACTCGTCTCCAGGCTTGAATGATGTCCTATATGCCTTCTTACACCACTTGCCTGATGCAGCCCTTCATTTTCTGTTGTCACTGTATAACAGAATTTGGTGCAATGGTGGGTTTCCGACCTCATGGGGTGTTGCTGTGTTTCTCCCCATCCCTAAGCCGGGTAAGGATCACTTGCAGGCCACTAATTATCACCCTATCTCGCTGACATCTTGCCTTTGTAAGGTCCTCGAAAAGATGGTGAATAGTCGGCTCACGTGGTACTTAGAGAAGGGTGGTTACTTGTCTCCAGTCCAGTGTGGGTTTCGGAAGATGCGGTCGACCACAGATGCTCTCCTTTCTTTACAATCTTCCGTCTGCCAGGCTTTTGCAACTAAACAGCATCATATCACAGTGTTCTTTGATTTGGAGAAGGCGTACGACACTTCCTGGCGTCATGGTATATTGCAATCTCTTTATGAGTTTGGTCTCCGTGGGCAACTCCCCACTTTTATCTGGGAGTTTTTACCTAATCATTTTATTCTGGTCCGAGTCGGGAGTGAGCTGTCTACTGCACATCCCCTTGAGGATGGTGTGCCACAAGGGAGCATACTAGGTGTTACCCTTTTCGAAGTGGCAATTAACAGCGTTATTTCTGTGCTCCCTGATGGTGTTTGTGGCTCTCTCTATGTTGACGATTTATCAATCTCTGTCACTGCCTCACGGATGTCAATGGCAGAAAGGAGCATGCAGATGGCTCTCAACCGTGTCTCTAGATGGGCTGATGAACGAGGTTTTCGATTTTCCTTCAAGAAGACCGTTGCCATGCATTTTTGCCGCGTTCGTGGAGTCCACCCTGACCCAAACCCTTTTTTAGATGGGCGTCGTATTTCGTGTTTAAAGGAAACCCGGTTTTTAGGGCTGATTTTTGACAGCCGGTTGACTTGGGTCCCTCACTTGAGTTACGTAAAAGCTGAGTGTCTCAGAGCATTGGGTCTCTTGAAAGTTTTAGCGCACACATACTGGGGAGCTGATCGCAAGACCCTCCTCCTCTTGCATCAGTCTCTGATTTTATCCAAACTTCATTATGGATGCGAAGTTTATTCCTCTGCCTCAGAAGCCCGGCTTCGTATTTTAGATTCCATACATCATGCTGGTGTTCGTCTCGCCACTGGGGCATTCCGATCTTCCCCGATTTCGAGTTTGTTGGCTGATGCTGGTGTCCTTCCTCTAGACTTGCTCCACTCTTCCCTTTTGATGAGATGTTGGTATCGCTTATCTCGTCTCCCAGACTCTGTGCCCTTTGTCAAGGTCTCTCAAGATTCTCGGTCACCTATTTTTGCCACTCGGCCATCCTTTCCAAAACCCTTTGGTTTCAGGGTGCAGTCAATTATGTCTAGCTTCTCTGTTCCTTCTGTGCCGATCACTCCCCACCGTGTCCCGAGGGTGGGCTACTGGCTTCTCCCCAAGGTGACATTTTGTCGTTTCTTCTCATCCAGTAAGGCCTCCCTTCCTTCTCAGGTTTTATTTTCTCTGTTTTTAGAGCATGCCTCTTCTCATGGGGACTCCATACCAGTTTATACTGATGGATCTAAGTCTGATGCGGGTGTGGGCTTTGGTGTGGTGTTTCCCACCTTCTGTTGAGGTGGGAGCCTCCCTGTGACTGCTTCTGTTTTTACGGCTGAACTGACTGCTATTTTATTTGCCCTTCAGATTCTCTTCACTCTCCCCCAAACTGCTTTTACTGTTTTTAGTGACTCACGAAGTGCTCTTTCTGCAATGGAGTCTTTTAATCCCTCTCATCCTATGGTTTTATCCATTTTTGAGTGGCTTTTCCTTTTAGGGCGTCGTGGACGTCGTGTAGATTTCTGTTGGGTTCCAGCTCATGTAGGAGTGGCAGGGAATGAACGAGCTGATCAGCTGGCCAAGGCGGCAGCGGCTCGTCCCCCTCTTGCACAGTCCCCTCTGTATCGTCTGCCTGCTGCAGATATGCGCTCCTTTATTGCCTTCAGGGTTTGGTGCTGTTGGCAGGAGCATTGGGATGATGTGGGTGCCAATAAGTTGCGCTCGATTTGCCAGAAGGTGGGCTCATTCAGTTACCAGGGCTTCCCTCGTCAATGGGAGACTGCTTTGTGCCGCCTCCGCATTGGCCACACCTGTTTCTTTCACGGTTTTTTAACGGAGAAGGCTCCTCCTCCATTCTGTGATGACTGTCTGGTTCCCTTGACTGTTCGGCACCTGTTGGTGGAGTGTCCTAGTCTTGAGGATTTGCGGCGTCGGTACCTCTCTGACCACCAATCGGATGGTGGTGTGTATCATCTTTCTCCGTGCTTGGGGAGGATGCCTGTGTCTTGGGAGGGGCAACCCTCTCCTTTGTGAAGGAGGCAGGACTTCTTAAGGATATTTAGAATTTCTCCTTTTTGATTGTGTGGCTTATCCTCTGTTTTTTGTTTTTTGTTTTTTACTTCTTCGTTATTCGGCGGCATATGACCCTGGCAGTTGCGCCGCCATGATGATTATGAAAAAAAAAAAAAAAATCTCTTAAAGGATTAGGGGCCGTACTGATGCAAGAAGATAAGTGCGGAAAAAATCAACTAATTGCATTCGCTAGCAGACAAATACAAGGTGCAGAAAGAAATATTGCACTACAGACCTAGAGGCACTTGCAGTGGTCTCAGTACAAAAGTTTCGAGACTTGGTATATGGTTACGAGATTCACCTATTCACTGTCGATTAACCACTTGTGGGCATGTTCCAAGAAAAACTCCTCTCATGGAGGAAAGTAATATGGAAATGTATGGTTGAATATTATAATGTACATATTCACTGTATAAAGTACAAGGAAAAATTATTTTAGCCACGGACGCATTATTTAGAAACCTGACGATAGCTCATGTCGCAACATTAGGTCTAAGGGAAAAAATCCCCAACCATGACGAAATCTTGACAGCACAGACTTCCTCCAACGTGGTCTAAAGTTATATACAAGTTGGAGAGTGTCGAGGAAATAATATTATCTAAGCTACTGCACATGTACCACTCGAGCACTTCACACTAGTCAAAAATGCCTTCTATAGGATCAACCCAGGAAAACCAAATCATAGAAGAAATAACAGACAGCTAATGGTACCTAATGATATGATACCCCACATTTTAAGGACAGTACACGGTAGTTCACATGTAGGACATCCTGGTAAAGATAAGACGGTCAGACAGGCCCGGATTTTTTACTACTGACCATCGTCACGCAAAGACATAAACAATCAAGTAGACAGATGCGAGTCATGTGCAAGACACAAAGGCTACACATTAACATGTGCGCCTATAGGGAAATATCCTGTACCTAACCAACTGTAAGACGTTGTTGCGGTTGACTTAAGTTACCCTTATCTTATAATAATAATCAATATCTCTTCGTTGCTACAGATCATTTCTCAAGATATGTTATTTTGGTCCCAATAAAAGATAAGACAGCGGAAACAGTGGCAAGGGTAATCATAGACCATATTATCTGTAGATTCACCACGCCAAAGGTATTAATAAATTATGATGGAGGTGAACTTAATTCTGAAATCTTACAGATAATATGTAAATAATACAATATAAAAAAGGTCAGTGTCTTAGCCTATCACCCAGCATCCAATGAGTTGATAAAGAGACAAAACAATAAAGTGTTGGATGTGCTACGACACATTCTTAATGAAAATGATGCAACCTGGGATGAGTAGATCCAAAGAGAGGAAGCATCAATTAATTGTGCAATAAACAAATCTGTAGGAGACACATCCCATTTCATTATCTACGGGACAGATCTACGGGACAGACAAAAACTTACCGTACGATATTCTGGAAGGTGAAAATTTGTCTGTATACAGTTATGACAATTATCCTAAACTCTGTTTGCATGAATTCCAAGAGATACGGAAAATGGTGGGGAAACAATTATCGATGTTCAAGGAAGAAATGGCGGAGCCATTTAATAAAAAGGTAAAAGAATCAACTATCAGCACAGGTGACACTCTCTATGGTATCATTCACACTATTGACAATAAACTATCACCGAAATTTGAAGATCCATACAGAGTAATTAAGAGAACTGCCGATAAGGTAATAATTTAGTCACTGTCGAGTGGCGAAGAAAAGCAAATTCATGTTGATCATTGAAAAAAGGTCTCAAGGAATTTAGCCAGCCATTATGTAACTTCGGACACAACCGAAAAACTGAACACAAACTATGTCAATAAACTAGAACAAATTGATACATACCGAAATAAAATTGCATAGCATACAAACACAAATAGGTGCAACTGTTGCTACAAATGCCACAACACAGCATTTACAAGGTCTATGTATCGATTTAAATTCCTTCTATAAGTGAAACAGCAAGGAAAGTTATTGTTCTCCAAGAGCAAGTTTATAATGCGCATCATTGCTGTCATGTACCTCAGCATGACAGGATCAGCTAATTAATTATTCTTCAGTTAGACAACACCAGCGGTCGTTAACAAACTTTGATAAATGATATTGCAAATGCCGGTAATGGCAAGATCGCCATTAACTTACTTCAAGTTCACGATCTACGTCAAAGAATCAGTCAAGGCATACATAAACATGGTTTAAAGCCTTTGTTTCAGGACAGGAATCTCATATTAACCACACTTAGAAGAGACCTTAACACCAACATCAGTAATAGTTTATGTACCATTCATAACAGATAAGATGTTCACAGTCTATCAAATATACCCTTTGCCTTCCAAGAAGAATGACACCTTGGTCACCATCAAGATCAACACTAACACGGAACTCATCATGGTCTCCAGGCGACAGGACATTGTCACTTTCCCTAGTGAATTAACGATTGAACGCAAGTGTCGTATAACCTTACATGCTGTTCACTTTTGTCCTGCACACATCTTCACGTTTCAGCCAACTGGAAGAGTCCCTTGTGATATGGCTATCATAAGAAATCATGACATTCATCAGCAATGCAACCTTACATTTGCTCCACATAAACTCACCCACCATCAATGTATCGGGCATAAACAGTTTTTCCACTTCATTCATAACACATCAGTTATTGTTATTTGTCAAGATACACTACCATCTCATACTTCAGCATCAGGACGATACACGTGACTATTGTACTGTACTTACACCATCATTGTCCACCTTACAGCAGCTACAAACAATATCTATGCCATGCTTAATCACACACATAAACACTTCCAGCTCTAGCTGTCTTTATAATCTTCCCCATTATACTTAATATTTTACTATTAGCTATGCATGGAATGCAAGCAAGTATGGCAAACTTGGAATCAGTATATACGGAAGGAAGAGTAAACATTCAAGTGAAACCCCTTGAGCGAAATCCTTATATTATGCAATATTGTAAGTTATATATACAAAAAAAAAAAAGGAGAAAATGAAGGAAAATTATCTGGTAGCATATTATATAATCTAACTATGGTTAAATGATAAAACTGATATGCATGAATCCGTTTTGTATAATAATATATCTCATATATATATATATATATATATATATATATATATATATATATATATATAGATAGATAGATAGATAGATAGATAAATAGATAGATTTATAGATAGATGATAGAGAGATAATTGGTACATTACATATGCCTGATTCTTAATACAATTGACTACTATAGACTTGTCATAGTATTGCCATTATATTATCATTGTATAAAAGCATAGATACATTATACCACTACAGTGCAATGTACTGTGTTCAGTTTTTACTACCATGTATTTACCTCATACAATATATTGCTACGATATATTATGCTTCTATAATATTATTGTGTCCGTACTACATTGTGATCAATACCATGTATTAATATATTATGAATGAATATGTAAACTGTTAATACCTGCTGTCATAGGTACAACAGCTTAGCGCAACCGAGCGATGTCAGGACACTGAAATATCATAACACAGTACATAATAACTAGTGACATATATGATGTTAATATGTAATATAGAGGCTTGAGGAAAGTCGTGCCTAAGATCGAGAGAGCTGGAGGAAACAGAATTGGAGATTCCAGCTAGGGAATTTTGCACACAGCACATTATGACGTAATGGAAAACTCACACCATACACCTGATTGAAATCAACACACACGCCCACACACATGACCCAACCAGGCATACAGAGGGGAAATTGGAGAGACAGGGCAGAAGGAGTTGGGACGCGATAGGAAACTGGAAATGCACGGCGGAAAAGGCAAGAGTAG
The DNA here is from genome assembly GCF_032717465.1 of Coenobita brevimanus. Classification (NCBI taxonomy): domain Eukaryota; kingdom Metazoa; phylum Arthropoda; class Malacostraca; order Decapoda; family Coenobitidae; genus Coenobita; species Coenobita brevimanus. The sequence goes on from NC_137009.1 coordinate 10,606,142, forward strand.
AGGGCACAGAGTTACTGTAGCTAGCATAAGCCACTCTCATCTTAGTACTTCTCCTGTCAAGATAACTTCCTCTTGAGAATAAAACTGCAATCAAACCACATATTCATCTTTTATCTTTCTCCTGCCATCCACGGCAAGATCAGCTTGAAAATTCTCTCCTCTTACAACCCCTACAATCTAACATTTTTTGATATGCCTCGGTGACGGCTACGAGATTTCAACAGTTCTAACCCAGGCTAAACATAATGTTCAAGTTATGGTAAGACAATTAAAAATGAGAAGCTCCTGCTGATTAAGTCGATGGTGTTTCTCACTGTGATACTGTCATTGCCAGAGGATTGTATTCTACAGAATTTAAGAATGACCCCCCCCCCTCTCACTCTCTCTCCCTTTCTCTCCTCACTGTATATCACAGTACGTATATGCTCCATCTTTATTCATACGTGTAGGGGATGCAAGGCGACCAAAACTGGTGTACAATCTTTCAGCAGAGTTATCACAATTCTCAGGAAGTGGTTGGGTTTTCATGTTATATGTAGATTAAGAAATAATTCTCAGAAGGTGGGTATATTATCGATGAAACTAGTAGCACCTAAGGATGATTAGGATGCTGAAAAAAAACGTCCTTTGAATGAAGAGGTAAATAGTGATCAAGTAAATAACAGATGTAGTGAAAGCTTTTTGTCAGTCTATTTTTATTATTTCTTTTTTTTGTAGTCCCCATTACAGCTAATGCAACTACCTCCTACATTTTCATAATATGGAGATATTATTTTCCTTTATATAATCACTTTGATTCGATGACCCCTTATTTGCATATTATTCTTGTAAACATGAACAAATATTACAGAGATTAGTAGAGTGCATCAATAGCTCAATCAGTAGTGGAGGAATTAATGAGAGCTGAATCAACTCCTCCAGTAAAAAAAAAAAAAAAAAAGACCCGAAACCTGATTATAACTGCTTAGAGAGAGAGAGAGAGAGAGAGAGAAATACAATAAAAAGTTCATTTTACTTAAGGCATTATACATTTAAAGTTTTTAGGTTGATGAGGTGTGTGGGGCCAACAGCAGCTCCAGAAGCAACAGCAACAGCCCGCACCCGTGGCCGAGGAAGAACAGAAAGAAAGCTCCCTGCAGGTGATTCAAGGTGAACACAACCTGGACAAGAAGAGAAGAGACATCATGGAAAGAGAGGGAGACACAAAGGAATCAAAATATACTGGTTGTTCTGGGCATTAGTTCACAGCTACACAAAACTCCGTGCCAGTAGCCTAATAGCAGAGCCAGTCACTTTCAGGTATCGTCCAAGAGACAAAGAAAATTGCTGCAATATTTACGAATACATATGAACATACTGTATGACGTTGGTCACCATTCTGTAAACAGCACAATAATTACCAAGCCAATTACTGCCGATGTTAAGAGAGGATGTGAATCTAATGCCATCTTGGTTTGCGCAAAGTATACTGATTTTTAACGAAAAAAATTCCTTGATCTCAAACCTTTGTCAGGCAGGAAATTTTCATAGTTGAGCAACATAGTATGAAAGTAGCTAGAAAAATATGAAGATAATCTATAGTACAAAGGTAACAATCTACAGTACAATGGGCTTAATCCTAAACTCTCTCTCTCTCTCTCTCTCTCTCATCTAAACCTTACAATCCTGGGGTCCTTCCCAGTGGCTGTGTCCTCCTGCTCCTGTGATGACTTCTGGTCCTGGTAATCATTCACATACACGGCGTACAGGTCATATAGCCACTTGTTGATTAAGCCAGCCTCCACACACCGCCGAATCACTGCGTTGAAGTTTTTCAGATAAGGTGCACCCTGAACCAAGAAGCAAAATATTCTGAAGGATGCAAGCCAATGCACAGTTTCTGTGGGTTTTAAGAGAGTTGAAAATGTGTTTATCATAGAGTCACGTGGATTTCACCATATACATATACAATTTTGAATATCTCACACATCACTTCTTTCTGCCCAATTCCTTCCAGCTCCTCCCAAAACCACCTCACAATCTTAACCAGCATACACCATGAAAGGTCCGGTATCCCTCCTGCCTCCTCCTGAAAAGCATTCACATCAAGCAACCTTTCCTTTTCTTGCCTCTCAGCAAACACACACCACATCACAGAATGCGAGAACAACTCATATTAATATATAGAAAAGCAAAACAATAATTTACAGGTGTCAGATAATAAGGATGCATAAGAAACAAGAAGGATCACATAGAGAGCACAACACTCATGCCCACCAATTAGTCTTAGCCGACCATCTGACTTTGCCTGCGACCTTTATCTTCGACTGATTGCTCTCAAAGTCGAATTATTTCAATCTTCCTTGACCCTTAACTATGTTATGAAAACTGGACCAAAGCTTTTCTGCACTGAGTTGACCTTGTCCTGTTGCCCTGACCCTTTGACAAATTGTTCACATAATGGAAGCTCTGTTTCCTTGCCTTTCCACGAAACCTTCCTCAAAATTTGGTTTAAATTAACATCACCACTTACCCTTCAACGTTGACTTTTTTTTTCTCTCTCAAAAACAATAAAAGAACCCCTCGTCTGATCCTTAACTCATCCACCAGGTACAGTCGAAATGAGATCAACTCTGTTTTACCTATTTTGTTTATACAAGGACACATGGGCAAACTTTGATCTTGTCATTTGACCTTAGCCTTTGACTGAATGATATAAAAATTGAATTCTTTCACACTTCCCTAATCCTTAGCCCTTCAACCAGATTTGGTATAAACTGGATAAAAACTGGCTAAGATAGGTCAAACTTTTGTTTCATTATAATCTTAACCTCTGACCCCTTGTCTGACCCTCAACACTTTTACCATTATTTTGTTCACACACACACACACATACACACACACACACACACACACACACACACACACACACACACACACACACACACACAAATCAAAATATATATAAATAAAGGGCATCTAGATTCGCGCTGCTGCAGTCGTGCTGTCAACACGAGTTTCCCAGTTCTCCAGCCCTTGCTTAGTGCCTGCTTCTATCTCTATGCTGTCTTGTTGTGGTGTTGTCTTGGAGGCTTGCTTCCTCTTCATCACTACTGCTCGACACTGGAGCTGTGATCGGCCTTTGCCGGTGCTGCTAGAGCTGTGTGTTTTCTCTCCACTGCACAGCGTTTCTCCCTGTTTTTTTTTTTTTAAGAGCCCTGCTCTTGCTCTAGGGAGTTTTCTTTCTCGCGTTTTTCTCGGCCTGCCGTTAGTGTCCCTCACCGTAGTACGACGCCGAACCCTGAAGGAGTGCCGCAGGGCATTTCCATGAAGGGGGGCCTTTAGGGCCTGGTTATAGGAGGCGGTGAGGGTGGCATTTTGTGTTAGGGCTAGGGTTAGGCAAGTCTCTCACGGGGCAGTGACGGGGCTTCCCTCGGCGTCCTTTAGAGGACGGCCCCCCCCCCCCCGTCACTGTAGGTCTTTTTCTCGTTGGCCGAGCTTCTTTTTTTTTTTGGGGGGGGGGGCTCCGTCTTATATTTAGTTTACTTTAACTTGCTGTGGCTTTCTGAGGAATTAATTTGCATTGCAAGTTAGTTCTGTGGCTGCCCCAGCATAGTTCTTCTAAACTAAATATCACTACAGTAGTGTGCTCTTTGCTTCCCTTTGCTCAGTCTTATATTTAGTTTACTCTAACTTGTTAGGTCTGTCTGAGGAATTAATTTGCATTGCAAATTAGTTCCGTGACTGACCTAACCTAGTTTTTCTAAACTAAATATCAGTACCGTTGTGTTCTTATTTAATTTACTTTCTCTTGCGTAGGTCTATCTAGGTGTTCTGATTTATTTATCAAATTAGTTCACACTGATAGATTTGCTCAAGTTGAGATTAAATTAAATGCCTATATAATTAATTTACTTCAATTCTGCTCATCTGTTTACTGTTGAGCTGACTTGTTTCCGTTAACCCAACAGATGGACTGAGCGCATATTGTAGTAAATTAATCATTGTTTTGTGTGTGTGTGTGTGTGTGTGTGTGTCTTGAGATGCCTTAACGTATTCTGTACTGCCTGGTGCCTATGCCATGAAGATGGCATGCACCTCCAGGCCCAAGGGGCCTGCCCGCCCCCCTCCCCGCCCTTGAGGCCACCCCTTCCCAAGCCCACTACCGGGGAGAAGCGAGAGCGTAAGCTCTCTACCAGTAGCTCCTCCTCATCCTCCTCCGGGGCCCCCCCCTACTGCTCCCCCCGCTCCCAGGCCTAACGGAACTGCAGCACGCCCACACTATGTTGCTCCCACCACGTCCTTGTCTGCTTGAGCTAAGATCGTGCAGATTCACAAAGCCATGGACGAGATTACGCCTGACCCAGCTCCCACCTCTTCAGGTTCCCAGGCTTCTCCCCAAGTAACTCGCGGCTCCTCCAGCACTAACAAGCGGCCGCCTTGCCCCCCCTCTGCAAGAGCACCACAGCCTTCTGCCAAGGCCCAGCCAGGTGTTGGAGCGCGCGACAGCGCCACTGAGATGGCCACCACTGCTGCCAAGGAAACTGCCCCCCCAGGCACCCCGCCTGCCCCTGCTGCCACCACTGCTGCTAGCTCTCCTGACGAAGAGGGCTGGACCCTGGTGTCGCACAAGAAACTGTGAGCGACACAGGGAAACGAACGAATCCCGGCCATACGCATGACTGCTCCCCGGCAGCCCCCACCTACACCATGCCCCTCAGCTCCTCAGAGGCCCCCTTCTGCGCCACGCCCCTCGGTCTCGGTCCGGCCTCCTCCACCACCCCCTTCCAACTTACTGGCCTTTCGTGTCCCAGTCCAACCGGGATTCACGACCAGCTATGGCGCGGTCCAAGCCCTCGAAAGCCACCTAAAGGGATTAGCCGTCATGAACTGCTACAGCCGCGACGACAGCTGCGTCCTTATCCCCCGGGATGAGGAGACCTACCTGCGACTGAGGGCATTGGCGGAGGACGAGGCCCCACCTCTGGAGACCGTAGAACTACAAAGGGGCGAGCAGCTTACCAAGGCCACTGTCATGGGCTACCCCAGGCGTATGCTGGTGGAGATCCTCTTACAGCACCCCCTAGTGGAGGGGGCCAAGCGCTGCCAAAATCAGCGCACGCAGGAAGAGACTCTTCAGGTGACAGTCACCCTGAGGGGCCCGCTAATACCTTCCCTCGATCTAGGAAACTGGGTCGAATTCCACCTGCGCCCCTTCATGCCAGAGCAGCTCCATTGTTACAGGTGCCAAAGATATGGACACCACAAGGCCAACTGCCACCGCCCCCCAGTATGCGGCATTTGCAGCGCCAGCCACGACACCGAGTGGTGCCTGGCAAAGCTGAAAGCAAAACAGCCCGTAACCTCCCGATGCCCCAACTGCTCGGGATCACACCATGCCTGGCACCCCAGCTGCCCAGCCAGAACGAAGAGAGTACTGCAAGGGCGCGAACAGCAAGTGGCATGGGTACAGGAGCAGCAGGCCATCAGCCTGACTCCAGCCCCTCCAGGTACCTTCGTTTGGGGCCAGCAGCGCTCCCCACGGAGCAAGTCCCAGCCACCAGCGAGGCAGAATTCCCTCCGCTGCCTACCACGCCGAGCCCACCGCTATGCACCATGACAGCAGTTCCCCCACCATCTGCTCTCACCCAGGTCATCACGTCTGCGGAGGTCCATTGTCTGGGCTCGCCACCGCAGCACCCATCAGCCGGGGTAACTCACAGTCCCTCCCAGGCCGCCATTCAGCAGGAGCCTGTATTCACCCTCGAGGAGCTCTGCTCCATTGGGAAACAAATAGCCAAGACCATAGTTGTGGGAATCAGCCAATGCCTGGGAGTAATTTGCTCCACAGCCCCTGTCTCAGCCGCAATCGATGGGATCATCAATCTGACCATCAAAAAGAAGCGAAGCGGCACACCACAGCCTGCACCCACTCCAGAGACTACCAAACCCCTACCGCGCAGGGCGGCTCGCCTGAAACAGAGGGCACGGCCTCGACCCACCGCTGCCTCATCCCAGGGGGCTCAGGAGCCTTGTCTCCCACCCCCTCCATCAGAGGAAGCGCCGGCACCAGTGGCAGTCGACACGGTGGTCGAGGCCCTGGCCTCCCTCTCGGGCGACAGCCCCCTGCTCCCAATGACCTGCGAGCAAACCCTGCAGACATCCGACTAATACAGTGGAACTGTTTGGGGATCAGGCACAAGCTCCCCCTCCTGCAGGAGGCAGTTGCCAGGGATCAGCCTCACGTCTTTCTCCTGCAGGAGACCTTACTCCCCGACAATTCCACCTTTCGGCTACCTGGATACACCTCCCATCTCCTCCCATACGAACGTGGAGTCACACGAGGATGTGCCAATCTCGTCCAAGATCACGTCTCCCACACTGTTTGTGACCCCCTGCCTTTTTGTGGACCAGGTGTAGAGGTGCAAGGTGTTGTGTTACACCTGGGATCCTCCTCAATAACTGTGTACAATGTCTACAAAAGCCAGGGGGGCACTCTTGATGTGGGAGAGGTGTTTTCCCACGCTGCCTCCCGTTCTGTCTTTATCGGGGGCGACTTTAATGCCCATCATGATATTCTTGCATCGCCCCTTCCATCCAACGAGGCAGGACGGCACATCTCTCTCGTTCTCAAGGAGATGGAAGGTGTCTCCTTAATAAACAACATTCAAGAACCCACCCACATTCGGGGAGGACGCCTGGATCTGTCATTCACCTCCACCCCCCTTGCTGGCTCGGCACAATGGTCGCTCCACCCGCGCCTAGCCAGCGATCACTTTGCCATACTGATCAGGCTGCCACTCACACCCCTCCCCCCGCCCCCACCGAGATGGGACCTCAGCAAAGCTGACTGGGCTGCCTTTGCCAGGGCCTTAACCACCATTTTCGAGGCCTCTCTTCCCGTCCTAGACCTCGAGGGTAGTGCAGATCAAGTTGCCAGTGCTTTTGCACAGGCCGCCTCCATCTCCATCCCGCAACAGTGACGCTCCACGAAGCGTTACCAAGACGGCTGGATCTACTGCGACAGGGTCAGGGAACTTAACCACAGACTCAACGCTGCACGAAAGCAATACCGACACCTTGCTGCTGTTACGCAACACGTCGTGTCAGAAAAACGCCGGCTGAAAGAGGAGGCGTGGATCAGATGGTGCAGGACCTTAGACTCTCACTCCACTCTCAGGGAGATGTGGAGGAGAATCCGGTCTATCTCTGATCCACGTCCCCCCTGTCCTCCCTCTCACCCTGACCCAGCCACTTAAGCCAGCCGTCTCGCTCAACACTTTGCGGATCGCTCTGCTTCCCACAATCTTCCACAGTCTGTTAGAGACAAGCAGGAGCAGTTGTCTACCTCTCGTCTTGCAGCAATTCAAGCTGCCTGTGAAAGGCAGGGAAATGCATAAAGCGCTGCAGCACAGAGGAGACACTGCTCCGGGGCTTGACGGGCTCACCTACTCTCTGTTATCACATGCTGGAGATTGTGGGAAAGATCGCCTTCTTGATCTGCTCAACCTCTCGTGGTCTCAGGGCCGCTTACCAAGGTCGTGGAAGACAGCCATCATCCACCCAATCCCTAAACCTCACGACCCTTCCGCCATGTGCCCGATCTCTCTTCTTAGCTGTGTTGCTAAGACGGCATAGAGGGTGGTGCGAGCTCGCCTTTCCTGGCGCCTGGGCCCGCTACACCCGAGGATCTTTGCCTATTATCATGGCAGGAGTGCCACCCACTGCCTAGCATCCCTCCTCGGGGAGCTCAGAGGGGGAAGAGGAATGGCTGTCTTCCTCGACCTTGAGAAGGCTTTTGAACTGGCTAACCCAGTTGTCATCCAGGCTGCTCTAGCTGAGATAGGAATAGGGGGTAAATTGTTCACCTGGGTAGGAGATTTCTTCGCAGGCCGTCAAGCAGGGGTCCGATTCCAGGGGCATCTCTCCTCGTTTTACCACCATAGCAACGGCACGCCTCGGGGGAGCGTCATAAGCCCGCTGCTCTTCAATGTCCTAGTTGAGGGACTCCTTACAGTCGATTACAGACAGGGGGTCACTCTACTCTGCTATGCCGATGACCTGGCCCTAGTTTTCACGAGGAGAGATTGTTACGTTCAATCCCTTTCTGCTCTTCCCAAACTTCACACAAAGTGCACCGAGCTTGGCTTGAAGATCAACTTCGAAAAAACCAAATGCCTGCCCTTTGGCTTACACCCCCCAGAATTCCCATTGTTGCTTGGTGGGCACCAGCTCTCCATCATCACTCTCCACCAATATCTGGGAGTCTGGGTCGACAGTGGTCTAACTTTCAAGAAACAAGTCAGATACCTGCGGGAGCGTGCTGTCACCCGCACTGCTGCCCTAAGGTATCTATCACAATGCAGCCTAGGGGCATCCTTTAAGGTCCTGAGAACGTTTTATGTTCATGCGGTCCGCTCGCTTGTTGATTACAGCGCCATATGCCTGACCGGCCTTGCCTCCCCATCCAGAAGGTCGCTAGAAGTTCTACAAAACGACTCCCTGAGAGTCATGTTGGGAGCTCCCCGGTGGACTCGGATTGCTAACCTAAGGGCTGAGGGTGGTTTGCCGTCCTTGGAGCATCATATTGCTCTCCGGGCTACAGTTACCACCCTCCAGCTAGTCCAACGACGACCGCACCTTCCAGTCTCAGCCTTATTCAGGCGCCTCTTGAGCCACCCATGTGACCCTCATCCAGAGCACGATTGGGCTCGCACCACTGCCACCTTGGTACATAGCCTTGGAGCCGCCTCTGACATCTGTAGGGAACCCGACTCCCCCTACCCTGGTTACACCGATCCACCGCCATGGGCCCCCCTTCCATATGAAATTCACTGCCCCACTGAAGCTCACCCACGTGCTTCCATCACTGCCCTTCTTTGACAGGAGGGCCTCAGCAGGATGGCTGCTCTCGATTCCCCTGAATCTGTCACTTATTACACAGATGGATCTGTGTGCGCTGACGGATCCGCCGGGTCTGCTTTCGTTCTAGGGCACCATATTGAATCCTGGCGACTCTCCCCTGGGGTCTCTGCCTTCCAGGCAGAGTTAGTTGCCATACTTGGTGCATTACGCCACACACAGCTTAACCAGCAACGGCGGGTCATCATCCACACAGACTCCTTGTCATCCCTTCAGGGGTTGCGCTCCTCCTGCAGTGACAACGTTTCTCTATTAACGGAGATATACTCAGTCGCCTCCCTCCTCACGAACAGAGGCACCTCCGTCACCCTACACTGGATTCCAGGGCACGTTGGGATCCTTGGCAATGAATGAGCGGATGCTGCGGCACGCTCAGCATGCTCTCTCCCGGGAATCACATTCCCTCTCCGTCCTAGCACCTCTAACACCATTGCCAAACTGACTGGCACTATTGCAAGGTTGTCCCGGGAGGACCATCAACTGTGTGTTGCAGAGGGCTCTCGTTCTGCGTTGTGGTATGCCACAGCCACGACCTACCTACTGCTCCTGCCTCCACCTGGAGTACCGAACCATGTGTTGGTGCGGCTCCGGCGATTACAGCTGGGATTCCCCTGGTACAGTCAGGTCACCGGGGCCGCACCAAAGCCATGCCCCCACTGCCTTGAGAGGGCTGAAGAGCCTCTACTACTACATTACCTACTCCACTGCCCAGCCACTTCCCAGCTCAGATCTCACCCAGATGTGGGCCGCGCCCGGTTTGATAATGCCTTCCATACAGCAGCCACCATCATTGCTCAGTCCCCTTTTAGCACTCTATTATTCTTAGTAACCAATTACCCGCCCCCTAGGTAAATCAGCAAGGGCATTGTTAGCTCTACCCTGACGGGCTCTTTGTTTGCCCGAACCCCACCTAGTGTGGGGAAATATCCAACAACAACAACAACAAGGGCATCTATTAGACAAGCCTCATAGTCCCCAGGGGGGAGGGGGGAGCATAAATGCCCGCACCATCCGCCCCTCTCCCGATGACGACTCAATGAGCTGTCTGGATCTACTGTCTGAATCACTTCTTCATATCTGCAACATTCACTGCCTTTCCTATAACTTTCTCTATGTTGAGCACCACCTCTCCTCCTCTAAACTTCATCTTCCCTTCATAACTGAGACTCAGCTGTCTGAGGCAACTGATAGCAAACCCTTTTCTATATCCTCCTACTTTCTTTATATCATTTCAAAGCCAAAGGTGGAAGTTGTGTAAATGTATGCAGAGACTTATCTTGCTCTCATGTTCCTGAAATTTATTCTTCTGAAATCTCTACTCTCTAGCTTCGGCATTCCTGTCATTCTCTGACTAAGTAAATCTGTGCTGTTTACTTATCTCTTAATTCTGCTGAACTGGCTATGAAAAATTATTTGACTGTCTTACCTCTACGATGAAACACATCTTCTCCATTTCTCCTTTCTCTGAAATCTCCATTCCAGGAGATCCACCTGGTGATCAAATCTAACTCATTTCTATCCTTAATGATCTAGTGCAGCTTGTACAACACCCTACGCATATCCCTGACTGCCTTAGAGAGAGTTCCAACATACTTGACCTCTTCCTTACAACTAAACTTGCTGATTGCACTGTTAATCTTCGCTCTCCGTTGGGCTCCTCCGATCACAACCTTATTATTTCAACTTGTCCTATCCCTGTGGTAAGGCCTGTGGACCCTCGAAAGAAACGTCCATTGTGGCTCTTTGAAGCTGCGGATTGGGAGGTCCTCAAGCAGTACGTCTTAGATTTTCTCTGGAATGATTAATGCTTCCATGGCTTGGAGCCATTTGAGTGTGCCTCGTGCATTAAAGAGGTTATTCTCTTGGACATGGAAGTATATATTCCTTTCTCATATCCTCTGAATAATGTAAAAAAAAAAAACTAGATTTAATCAAGATTGTTCTAATGCTGTCCACAACAAAGAAAGTGTCTCTAAAAGGTACCAGAGCCAACACACCCCTGAATCACATCCGTGTATCCAGACATCTTGAATGGATCTTGAATTTGGATCTCTTTTGTGTTGTTGTTGTTTTTTTTTCTTGGAAGGAACAGTTTGCAGGCTCCTGGCCATTGGTTCCTTCTTCCTTGCATAAAAAAAAAAAAACTCGATTTGGATACGTGGGTGTTAACCCTCCAGAACGCAGGGTTGCTGCAAGTTGTATCTACTGGGGAAGAATTACTAAGCAAACCGCCCTTCACTTATCGGCTCATAGTTACGAAACTCATAGGTCCCTACCTTAGGGTTCCCTTCTTATTTAAGATTTGAAAATTACCCAGACCGTCACCTCTGGGTGACCTGAAGGTGTAAATGGTTAATATATCAGAAAAGCTGTATTAATGATACCATACAATGGTTCTTTACACGACTCAGCTGTCACTATTATTCGCAATAACTTCCCTGACTACTGTACCAGTCTAGGGCTGGCTTAACACTATCAGGTTTTTAAAACCAGGTATCTTATCACTCCCCATCGTCCCTGTCATTAAATGATCGAAATCCAGCGATAGGATCCTCTTTATGTTCTATACAGTATGTTAGTTCCATACTTACAGTGCAATATGATTGTACATTTCATCTCAAGTTTGTACAGTATGTCTTTGGTTAAGCAGAGAGATATCTGATTAGGTGAATAAGAATGCAAAAAATGACTCAAATTTCTTCTGCCTTTACTTACTTTGGGCAAATACCACACGGATACGATTGGAAAGAACCTCTCCGTGGCCACATGTAGATCAGTCTTACTCATGGGGTTGCTGTTGTGTATCAACATCTGAAGATCGAGGGAGCTGCGGTAATATATATAAGAGTAAGTGCCCTCCACCACCATGCGCATGCTGCTTTTGTCGTTGTAGAATTGCACGTTCCTCCACAGCCTTTGGTACAGTGGGATGCGGGATGTGGAGAGGAACTGGTATTCTGCTCCCTGATTGTAAGAACAGTAGATGAAATTAAAATGCTTATCATTTTAAGTAACCTTTATCCTAGTCAGTGCAAGATGTCAATACATTGATGAATACAATTATATGATAAAGACAAGAATAAATGATAACAAGATGTTGCAGGGGAAGTGCTGTTGCTGCTATTGTAATCCCAGGCTCATATGAAAGAGAACCCAGTGGATTGTAGGTTGTAGCTGCCCCTGTCCTGCACCAGCCTTCCTCCTTTCATATGATAGGCAAGGAGTTCATGGTTTTCTGATTGATTGAACAACTTCATCATCCGGCTATACTTCTGACACACCGTGATGGTGTCCCTTTCCTGTACCAGAGATGGTGGATGTAGTAACAGAAAAGAATATTATGTTAGTCAATATTGATATGGTGTTCTCGTCGCTGTAGCATGGCACGTCCCTGTACACCCTTTGATACACTGGGATGCGGATAGTTGATGTTCTGAGCCGTAATAGGAAGAAAAGTGAAATAAGTTGACAAGTTTCACCATAGAAAGCGTGCCACTATAAAGCTGATTTACTCACTAGGTCCTGCTTGACAGTGAGGATTTGTGTTGCCTTCAGAGTAGGAAGAATGTAAATGAGTTTCTTATACTGTCCAGTTGCATTTTGAGTACCATGTACAGTCTCTCTCACTTCCCCCCCACCTCTTACACACACACACACACACACACACACACACACACACACACACACACACACACACACACACACACACAAGAATAATCCAAAACAATCCAAAGTTAGTCAGAGATTCAGTAGAGATAAACAAATCAATAGTAATCACTGGTATAGAAGAGGATGAAGTTAAAAACAAGATCACAAGAGACAAAAAGGAGATGGCAAATGTTATGAGCTTACTGAAAGAAGTATCAGAGGAAATCTGTAGTAAAGACAGAGGAACACAAAAGGTTAGGGAAATACGAGAAAAGCAAGACAAGACCTCTAAAGGTGACTTTCCAGAGTGTAAACACTGTGGAAGAGATACTAAAAAATGCAAAGAATCTTAAGGAAAAAGAGGAGTTCAAAAATGTATGGATAAAAAGATGCCTAACACAAGAGGAACTGGAATTACTGAAAGAGAAAAGGGAGGAAGCAAAAACAAAAAATGAGGGAAGATCAGAAGAGGACAAGAAGAAATTTTTTTTACAAAGTAATAGGATTGCAGGTACGAAAGTGGTACACAAACAGGATGAAAGAAAAAAGAGGAAGGTAGTAGAACCATGTCATGACAAGTATATAAACAAGATGATAAAGTTGATGTACTCAAATGTGGATGGAATGGTATCTAAATTACTAGAGATGAATGATTATGTCAGAGAAAATGAACCACAAATAATATGCCTAACTGAAACAAAATTAATACCAAGGATATCAAATGACATACTAAACTTAGAGGAATACAATTTATGGAGAAGAGACAGATATTTAAAAAAAGGAGAAGGAATTATAATATTAACTAAGAAAAATCTAAAATAAAACTAGATATACCATCACAAGTAGAACTGATTGCAGTAGAGATCGACACATCTGAAGGTAAAGTAATTGTAGCCAATTTGTACATGCCACCCAGATCAAACACATGGGAAAGAGACGAATATGAGGACCTGGCAGAGAGTACAATTCAGAGTATAAGATCATTGCTACATAAAATGGAAGAGAAATCGGAAAGAATTATACTAACTGGGGACTTCAATACAAATATAAATTGGAATACTCTAGATATAAATAGCCAAGAAAGCTGTTGGGACCAAAAGCTCCTGGATCTCGTACAAGAGTTTTTCTTAATGCAACATGTGATGGAAACCACCAGAAAAAGAGGACTTGATGTACCTTCAGTGCTAGATCTAATATTTACTAGGCAAGAAAATGATATTGACAGTTTAATATATCACCCTCCACTCGGCAAAAGCGATCATGCAGTACTAAATTATAACTTCAGGATAGCATATAACATAGTAAACAGCAATGATAGTTACAAAAAGAGCCTAAACTATAAAAAGGGAAATTATCAAGACCTAAAGAAGTATTTCTTAGAAGTTGATTGGGAAAATGAGCTTAGAGGACAAGATTTAAATGATGTATATAAAAAAATTTGTGAATTTTATGAAATAGGAGTCCAGAAGTACATCCCACAGCACAAAGAAGCAGATAAGAAAATACAGAAATGGTTCATTACAGAATGTAAAAAATCAAAAGAAAGAAGAGATTTGTTGTGGAATAGATACAGAAGACACAATAGTGAAAGGGCGTACAATAATTACAAACAGGCAAGAAACGACTATACAAGAATAAGGAGGGAAGCCCAAAAACAGTTTGAGGAGGATATAATAAATAAAAGTAGTGATCAACCAAAGCTGTTTTACAGCTATATCAGAAGCAAAACTAAAGTAAAAGATATAATACAATCCATTACGGACGAGGGAATCACTTATACACAAGAGAAAGATATTTGTGAAGCACTAAATAAGAATTTCCAATTAGTTTTTACAGAAGAAAAAAAATTTGAGAGGGACTATGTGGAACACGCATGTCCACACATACTACCAGATATACAAATAGCAGAAAAAGTAATACAGGAGGAGTTAAGTAGATCAGACAGAGGAAAAGCAAGTGGTCCTGATGAAAGTTCATGTTGGGTATTACGAGAATGTGCAAAGGAGTTATGTAAACCATTATTTTTAATTTTCAAGAAATTCTTGAGTCAAGGTAAACTACCTGATATTTGGAAAAAAGCAAATATTGTCCCCTTATTCAAGAAAGGAAATAGACAAAATCCACTCAACTACCGACCAGTATCACTGACCAGTGTTGTAAGCAAGGTATTAGTAAAACTTATAAGAAAAGTTTGGGTAAATCATCTAGAAGAATACAGTATGATAACAGAAAGACAGTTTGGTTTCAGAAAAGGAAAATCATGTGTTACTAATCTGTTGAGCTACTATGACAGAGTAACAAACACAATACAGGAAAGGGAAGGATGGGTGGACAGTATCTATTTAGATTTCAAGAAAGCTTTTGACACAGTACCACACCAAAGACTTTTATGGAAACTGTACCATCAAGGAGGAATTCGAGGCAAACTGTTTTGTTGGATGCAAGACTTTCTCATAAAAAGAGAAATGAGGACAGTACTAAGAGGAAACTACTCATCATGGAAAGAAGTGACTAGTGGAGTACCACAGGGTTCAGTGCTGGCACCAATCATGTTTTTAGTGTATATAAATGATATAAACAGTAACACTGGAAATGAGAGCTATCTGAATATGTTTGCAGATGATGCAAAAATACAAGGGAGAATTACTAACACAGACTCTTGTAAAGAGCTACAAGAAGAATTAAATAAACTTCATGAATGGAGTAGCACATGGCAAATGGAATTCAATGTGGACAAGTGTCATGTAATCAAGTTTGGTAAAAGTGGAAAAAGACCTGATTGGGATTATAAGTTAGGAAATAAAACCCTATACACATCAGAAAGAGAGCGAGACCTAGGTGTGATTATCAATAACAGACTATCTCCGGCTGACCACATCAGCGAGAAGGTACGGAACATTTATACACTGCTTGCAAATATGAGAATAGCATTCACATACATATATGAAGACATGCTAAGAAGGATAATAAGATCATTCATTAGACCAACCCTGGAATATGCATCAGTAGTCTGGAGTCCTCATCTCAAAAAGCACATAGACAAGATTGAAAAAGTTCAAAGGGCCGCTACAAGATGGATACCAAGCTTAAGGGACCTAAGCTACGAAGAAAGACTAAATAAACTGAATCTACCAACACTACAGGAGAGAAGGAAAAGAGGTGACATGATAATGCTATATAAATGCATATCAGGAAAGGAGAAAATAGACATAAATGATTACTTAACATACGGAGAAGCATCAGCAAGAGGACACTGCAAAAAACTCCGTAAGAAGAGAGGTGATAAAGACGTAAGGAAATTCAGTTTCCCAAACAGAGGAATTGATCAATGGAATGCACTACCGAATGAAATAGTGTGTGCCAAAACAATTCACAAATTTAAGGATATGTACGATAAATATGGTTTAAGACACGGGACAGTACGAGCTTGACTCATTCCTGTAAAGATACAATTAGGTAAGAACAATTAGGTAAGGTAAGAACACACACACACACACACACACACACACACACACACACACACACACACACACACACACGCACGTACGCACGAACGCGCGCGTGCGCACTGTGCTGAGACCCCTGCCCTCGATATGACTGAGCATGAGTGATTTTTTCCCCTTTGTTTTGGTTGCCTTGTAATTCTCAGTATCTAAAAACTAAAGTTTGTGCCAAATTATTTTAACCGATTATTCAAGAGAGTAGATTATATTATATATTCACTGAAGGAGGATGAAATGATAAATCAAATCAAAGTCTTCATGCCCTACCTCAAATACATACAGGTCTTAGTCAGTTTGGTGAATACCTACCTTAGCTTCATCCACACCATACTTCAGGTTGGACCCAAGGAGCTGCTGGAGTGTGTCTAGCGGTGGGGGAATGAAGGGCACTGCTAAATTGCTGGTGAGGGAGGTCTTGTAGTGGGTCGTTACCAAGAAGGCGTACAGGAACCAGAACCCGAGAAACACCTGGGGAAAGGTGGCAGTTTCTACACTGCTTTCAAAGCAATGCTACTAATATTCCTCATTACTTCTCTTTTTTTTTCTATATTTATCTTCTGCATTTTTTACACACCACCAAACCAACGTATAAACATGATATTAGATTAAGACCGTAAAGATTGGACGTCGTGACATCATGACATTTTAACTGAACAACAAATTATCTTGGTTGTGTTGTATAAATCTGCGAGACTCGTCACTGAGCAGTGTATAATAACCTTGCTTCCATCCATGCAATTGTAATAGATTGTGTGATCAAAAATCGGCGTAGTATTTTCAAATTGCCAGAAATTTTAATTGAATGAAGCGTTAGAAAAGTAAAGTGTCTATTCCATTATGTACTTACAAAACGGATTACATTAATAAGTACTTTACCACCCGGGTGTGGCCCCAGTTTCTTAAGTGACAGTTGAGAGTATGCCTTTGATGTGTGTGTGTGTGTGTGTGTGTGTGTGTGTGTGTGTGTGTGTGTGTGTGTGTGTGTGTGTGTGTGTGTACTATCTTTTTTTTATGCGAGGAAGAAGGAACCAAAGGCCATGAGACTGCAGTAACAGTTCCCTCCAAGAGAAAAACAAAATACAATAGAGAGCCAAATTCAAGATCCGATCATTTTGAGATGCCTGGACACACTGCGTTTGAAAGACTGGAGATCATAGACAGCAGGAAATACAGACAGAAGGAGACGTTCCAGAGTTGACCTGTTGCATAAATGAAAGACTGGGAGTAACGGTTAACTCTTGCATTAGAGAGTTGGACAGAAAAGGGATGAGAGTTTGCTGGCAGACGGGTGCTACGCGCCCGTCGTAGAGGTGGAGGAATGCAAGCAGACAGTTCAGAGGAACAGTGACCATTAAAGCAGCGATAGAAAAGAGATAAAGATGCAACAGTGCAGCGAACAAACAGAGGTTGAAGGGAGTCAGTAAGAGGAGGAGAGTTAATGAGACGAAAAGCCTTTGACTCCACCCTATTGAGAAGAGCTGTATGTGGGGAGCCTCCCCACACATGAGAGTTGTACTCCACACAGGGGCGGATAAAACCCCTGTATGGAGTCAACAATTGTGCAGGGGTAAAGAAAGAGCGGAGTCGGCTTAGCACACCCAATCTATTGGAAGCAGATTTTACAAGAGATGTAAAAAAATTGTGATCTTTACAAGACAAGTCACGAGTAAATGAAACCCCAAGCATGTTCAAGGATGATGCAGGATTAATCTGAATATTATTAAACATTAGTGGGTATACCTGTGGAAGATTTTGTCGGGTTGATAGGTGTAAGAACTGAGTCTTAGATGCATTAAAAACAACCATATTATTTTTACCCCAGTCATACATTAGGTGTGCCATAGCCTCATCCCTTGTTTGTTGAAGTAACTGTTGAGATGGGCATTGCGGGAACCGAATGGAAAGGTGAAGGGTGGAGTCATCATCTTATGAGTGGATAGGGTTAGATGTACAGCTTAGAAGATCATTGATGAATAAAAGGAAGAGAGTTGGTGATAGGACAGAGCCCTGAGGAACACCACTGTTGATAGATCTAGGAGAAGAACGATGGCCGTCTACAACAGCGGCTATAGAACAACCAGAAAGGAAGCTAGCGATGAAGGCACAGATAGAAGGATAGAAACCGTTGGAGGGCAGTTTGGAAATTAAAGATTTATGTCAGACTCGATCGAAAGCCTTTGAGATGTCAAGTGCAATGGCAAAGCTTTCGCCAAAGTCCCGAAAGGAGGATGACCAGGAGTCTGAGAGGTAGGTGAGAATATCGCCTGTGGAGCGTCTCTGATGGAACCCGTACTGATGATCGGAAAGAAGGTTGTGATAGGAAAGGTGCCTTAAAATTTTTCTATTGAGAATTGACTCGAAAACTTTTGAAATACAGGACGTTAAAGCAATTGGACGATAGTTGGAGGGTTGGGAGTGGTCACCCTTCTTTGGGACTGGCTGAATGAGAGCAAACTTCCAGCTAGAAGGAAAGGTACAAGTTGGCAGACAAAGACGAAAGAGTTTGCCTAGGCAGGGTGTAAGCACAGAAGCACAGTTCTTGAGAACAACAGGAGGGACCCCATCAGGACCATATGCCTTGTTAGTACTGAGGCCAGTGATGGCAGAAAATACTTCAGCTGAAGAAATTTTAATGTCAGCCATGAGGAAGTTAGAGGGGGGAAGTGATGGAGGAACAGCACCGGAATTGTCTAAGGTGGAATTGGAGGACAAAGTCTGTGCGAAGAGATCTGCTTTATCAGTAGAAGAAATAGCTACAGAACCATCAGAGTAGAAAAGAGGAGGGAAGGATGATGAGGTAAAGTTGTTAGAAAGATTTTTGGCAAGGTGCCAGAAGGAGAGGAAAGAATTCGAGTTGGAGAGTTGAGAGCATTTAGTATGGATGAAATTATTTTTAGTAGAGCGAAGAACAGTCTTAACACGATTCCGGGCAGAAACGTAAAGATGATGTGATTCAGAACTGGGTTGGCTCTGGTACCTTTTGTAGGCCCTCTCCTTGTTGCGGACAGCATTAGAACAAGCGTGATTAAGCCAAGGCTTTCTTGCGTTAGTCAAAGGATATGAGAAAGGAATGTATGCTTCCATGCCCGAGAGAATATCCTCCGTAATGCGCAAGGCACACCCAGATGGCTCACGGCCATGGAAGCAATAATCATTCCAGGGAAAATCAAAGAAGTACTGCCTGAGGGCCTCCCAGTCCGCAGCTCCAAAATGCCACAGACGACGTTTCCCTGGAGGGTCCACAGGCCGTACCAGAGTGATAGGGCAGGTTAAGGTGATAAGGTTGTGATTGGAGGAGCCCAACGGAGAGAAAAGATTAACAGTAAGCAGAAGGATTAGTTGTGAGGTAGAGGTGAAGTATGTTGGAGCTCTCTCCAAGGCGGTCAGGGATATGGGTAGGGTGCTGTACTAGCTGCTCTAGGTCATTAAGGATAGAAAAGATGTAAGCTTGTTCACCAGGTGGATCAGTGAAAGGAGAGGAGAGCCAAAGGTGGTGGTGAACATTGAAATCTCCTAGAATGGAGATTTCAGAGAAAGGAGAAATGGATAGAATGTGTTCCATCGTAGGAGTAAGATAGTCGAAGAATTTTTGATAGTAGAATTAGGGAATAAAGTAAACAACACAGATATATTTAGTCAGAGAATGACAGGAAAGCCGAAGCCAGAGTGTAGAGAATTCAGAAGAATCGAGTTCAGGAACACGAGAGGAAGATAAGTCGTTGCGTATATATACACAACAGACACCTTTGGCTTCGAAATGAGGATAGAGAAAGTAGGAGTATACAGAAAAGGGTTTGCTGTCAGTTGCCTCAGACAGTTGAGTCTCAGTTAGAAAAAGAAGGTGAGGTTTAGAGGAGGAGAGGTTGTGCTCAACAGAGCGAAAGTTAGAGGAAAGGCCGCGAATGTTGCAGAAATGAAGAAGAGAGTCAGACAGTGGTTCCAGGCACCTTGAGTCGTCACCGGGAGAGGGGCGGATTGTGGGGGCATTTATGGTCCCCCCCCCCTGGGGACTCCGAGGCTTGGTGATGAGATGCCATAATTTTTGGCTTTTGGAAAAGGAAGTGTAGTGTGTACTGTGCATGTAGTTTGGTGTAGATAGTTAGAGAAATTTGTACTGGAGAGCATGCTGGCCTACTCTTTGTGTAACTGAGACACTGAAAAAGTTCAGCAAAGGGGGATGGTCAGGAACTAGTCCTGAGGGCTGATGAAACGGGAGCTCCAGCACTCCCTGTTATCAGCTTTCCATCCACCTCGGGAGTACTGCCCTGCTCGACTGGTGCTACAGTCTACTCCTCGCATTGATAAGTGCAAAATAAAAGCATATGATGCTGAAAGGTAGTGAGACTCATGCTCACCCTGCCCGCAGAGAGCCAGAGGTACTGACAGAGGGACTGGCTGAGGAAGGAAGCCAGGATCCGCATGAAGGCATCGGAATCCAGGAGGTGGGAGGAGGAGATGGTGGTTTGGATGTGGTAGAAGACATGGTAGAGCAGTACCCCACCACTCACAGACACCACCACACACACCCACACCTTCACTGGAATAGAAGTTGGAAAATAATTAGGTGTTACGTATATAACTGAACAAAAAACTAATGATAAAGTACGGTACCGAAACTTAAAATTGAACACAATCACACAAAATTCACCACATACACCCACACCTCCACTGCAAGGAAAGCTTCATAGGGTATACTGTGGAAAGTTTTTAACGCTCCAGCAGGGAATTGAACCTGAGACCTCTAGACAGAAGTTAAGCACTGTTACCACTATACCATGGCGTGAAAAAGGCTATGCCACCTGAATTCAACAGTGAACCAGGTAAATCCGATTTAGGAGTTAATATTTCAACACCAACCCATATGATGATACACATTTCACACGTATCAGATTTTTGTTTAGCCCCACGCAACTCTGCAAGTGACAGAGCAGTTTTAATTTATCCCAGCCAGTACAGAAGCGTCTTCCATTTCATATTTTGGAGAAACGCACATTACACATACATATGTGTACATATGTGGGAAGTTTTCAATGCTCCAGCCGGGAATCGAACCCGAGACCTCTAGACAGAAGTCAGGCACTGTTACCACTACGCCATCTAGAGGTCTCGGGTTTGATTCCCGGCTGGAACGTTAAAAACTTTTCACGTATGTACAAACGTGTAATTTTTGTTTCTTCAACATAAAAGGTAAACTGTGTAAACGAAGAAGACTATGGTGGTCTGAATACGGTAGAAAACTGATACAGCAGAACCCCAGTGCAAACAGGCACCTTCTCCACACATTTATACGTTCATTGCATTGGAAGTTTAATTAGTTAATATGAAATGAAGAACTGATATACATAGATAAATTACAGTAAAAATCTCTTCATCCCCTGTATACATCACTGCACAAATTCAAACATCTACTGCACTTCATGTACATAGAGTTAAATCTGCAGTAAAGGAAGTAACCGAGATTAGCTCATGTAAAGATAATAATATAATGTGGCACAGGAAGACATTCTGGGACATATTACGTTTGCACAGGAAATAACAAAATGCAACTCAGTGGCCACTACAGATGTATGAGCTGACCTTATCTCTACGAGGAATATCTCAGCAAGTTTTGTATGCACAATCACAAGACCATTCATCATCATCAGACATCTGCTCTTCAGATCCATCCATCTTCGTCTTGGTCTTTCATGGTACTCAGGCGTGACAGATCAAGACAAAGATGGATGGATAGGATATGTATGTGTGTGACCAAAAGACAACGGGTGCTTGATGGTTTTGCAGTCATGTACTGTCCCCACTGGAAGCAGGCTAGTGAACCATCCTTAATTTATTTAAGACAGGAAAACAGTGGCCTACCCTCAGGCTCCTACACCTCCAAGAAGGGTAAAACTATTATGAAGCTCGGCTACTACCGTTTGTTTTACGCACTTTGACTCATGTTGAGAAAGTATATCTTGACCAATGACTGTGTACAACTGACTCACGATTGTGTTTGAATAATTTGTTGTCAAAGCTGCAGCTACTTGGCTTCACTCACGCTGGAATACTCTGACTTACTTTGGGATCGCCTACTTTGATTAACTTTGAAATTATGGTGTAAATTTCTTACTTTGACTCACTCTAGAAGTATGAAAGAATTTCTAACTTTGACTCGCCATGGAATTTCCGTCACTGATATCAAATAGGTGTTTCCTACACTGACTTACGCTACCAATTCCTACACCGTTTTGCACTGGAATTACACACATGAAATTCAACATCATACACTGCCTTACGGAGGAATTATTTACATTAACGTTACATTTTCCTGCATTGACTTATGTTGGAAATGTGAGACTGAATTGCACTGGAACTTTCTATATTCACGTATACTGGAAAGTCTTACACTGATGTGCCTGAAAATTGCTACTATGATTTACATAGGAATTACCTATTCTGACGTATGCTGTCATTTGGCTGAAATGCCCTAGTGAGACTCACTTCGGAAATTCTGATTTTGCCTCATGTTGAGGTTGAACTGTTTACTCTGACTCATGCGACTGACAAGGAGAGCACCAAAGTACTGTAAGACTTGCTGCTGAGTCTTAAGGATGGAGGGGGATATAGGATGAAATAACTGGCAAGGTGGTGAATTCCAAATTGAATACGAGTCGGGGCACAACCCACCATATTGTTTATGCTGGAACATCCTTCTTTAACTCACGCTGGAAAGGAGTGATGAGCTTCTGCCAGGGCACACTCGGGGGACTCTTGGCTGTGATGAAGGTGAGGGCATCCATGAAGTACATCGTGGTAGGATCCAGTAAATTGGCTCGCTCATGCATCATGACTAGGCCTAAGGAGAAGTTGGCTCGCCCAAATTCAACGTCGCCCATTATCCCAGTCCAGTGGCCCTGGCAATGAACGAAACAGGTAGAGAAGGATGGGATCTACGTATTTTTTACATTAACTTGGCTTAAAATTAATATATAATTATTTGGAGTGCTAATTTTGTAACAGCAGATTAATACTGAAATACGGTGCTAGTCACCAAGAAGTGCAATGGAAAAGCTTAGTGTTGTCTTCGACAACTGAGCTACGTGAAGTAACCAGAAAAATGACGAAAATCTGGGCCATGTTAAGGCGAAAGAAGTATGGCGAATTCGTTGGTATCATGCCGAGCACAAGCAGAAGTTGGCTTTCAACATTACCCATGACGCCAATGGTCTTTCTTGATGGAAGACAAGATTGAACTGGAAGTTATTGTCGTATACTTAAAAATTAAACAGTGATAGGGAAAGCAAGCTACGAAAATGAGAGATGAGACATAATAAGATACGATGAACTTGGTGGCTCCGAATAATGACCAGGCTAGAGGAAGTAACTTTGATGAGAGACACATTTTGCAGACCTGTGTAATGAGTAAAGAGAGCATACAGATTGACAATGATGGGGTTCACTGACATGATTTGCTCCTGGTTCATGGTTTTAAATTCATCGTCACTTATAACGTTCATCCATATGCCCCGAAAATGAAGGAAGAGACTGGTTCAGGACTTACGGCCGTATCCTTAAAACTTTAATGGAGAAGATGACAAGCCTCCAGCATTTTGTAATGATTTTCGAGTGCTTGACAAAGACAGAACATCACCAATAACCCAGTGAATTTACTCGTTCCCGTACCATGACTAGGCATAAGGAGAAGGTGGCTTGTCCGAAGTCGACATCATCCATGACTGTTCAGTTGGCCTTGAAATTAAGAAAGGAGACTGGTTCAGAACAACAGGATTCTATAAGCAAGACATTTGATTTATCCAGACTCAGTGTAATCCATGTTCCCAAACCAGGTACTCTTTTGGACGAGTAACAGAAGAAAGAAAATAATGGGATCCACTGACTTTGCTTGTTTTTGAGTCATGACCAAAGTACAAGGAAGGGTTGGCTTATCCGAACTCAATATCAGCCATAATGTTTAGTGAAGATAATGTCTGGTGCAGCTAATGTGTGTTTGGTGCAACTAATGTTTGATGCACTTAATAAATACTGCACCTGTTATAAACTAGGTGCTGCCAATTTTTGGTGCTACCCCTCCTGGGGGTAGAGGGGTTTGAAGAATACTCCCCCAGTATCCCTGCTTGTCGTACAAGGCGACTAAAAGGTTTGGTGGTGGGTTAGTGCCCCACCCAGTAAAAAGAACTTAACAAGCGAATAAAGCGCCTCTGACCAGGACGGACCCTACGTTGACGACTAAGGAAAGGACAAAGGACATTCTGAGGGTGGGGACAAGGAATGTGAGAGGAGTGAATGATGAAGTGAAAGATAGAGATTGTTCAGGTGCTTGAGGATGCAAAATGGATATATGTGGACTGACTGAAACTAAATGGTAGGGTGAAAGGGTGAGAAAATGGGAATATGGTTTAGGAATATGTGTGGGAGTTAATGAGAATGAGAGGGCAAGAGAGGGAGTATGTCTGATGATAAGGAAGACGTGGAAGGAGAATATAAGAGAGTATGGAACAGTGGGTGCAAGGATTGTATGGGTGAGGATGAAAGTAGGTATACAAGTGTGGGCGATTGTAAGTGTGTATGCTCTGACAGAGGACCGAGTGGCAAGAGTGAAAGATGAGTTTTGGGCGAGAGTAGAAGCATGTATGGACAAATTTGAGAGGAGTGAGAGAGTGCTTTTGATTGGAGACATGAATGGCAAAGTTGGGAATGTACAAGTGGATTGAGTGGTTGGTCAGTGGGGTGTGCCAGCTGAATTAGATGGGAATGGTAGTGCTTTGGTGGACATCTGTGCTGGTAAGGGGTTGACAATAGCCAAACCCTACTTTCGGCATAAGATGATCCACCGGTATATATGGAGAGCAATGAGGAGGATGGATGGTGAACTTGTTGAACGAAAGGCAATGATAGACTACGTGATGAGCGAATGAGAAGACAAGTGTTGGATGCAAGAGTGTGGAGAGGGTGGGGGAACTGAGTCTCGGACCATCACTTAGTGATGGCCAAGATAAAGCTGCAACGAAAATGGTTAAGGAGACGAAGGGGAAGACAGAAGGAAACAGCTCCTGTGAGGAGAGTGGAGAATTTGCAAGACAGTGAGAAAAAGGCAGAGTATAAGACTATAGTGGAAGAAAAATTGGGAAGGTATGAGCTAGAGCAGATGGAAGGGGTGGAAGACCTATGTAAGATATTCACGGAAGAGATAGGCGCAGCATGTGAGGTGGTTTGTGTAGTGAGGAGGAGATGCAAGGGTGTGCAAAGGACAGTATGGTGGAATGATGAGGTGAAACGAGCTGTGGAACAAAAGAAGAAGGCATATAGTGAGTGGTTAGCGAGTAGAGGTAGGGGAGAAAATGAGAGAGAGAAGAGAGAGGTATATGTGAGCAGGAGAAGGGAGGCGAAAAGACTGGTGAAGAAGAGTAAGAAGAAAGTGGATGAAGAATTTGGGAGGAATCTGAGTGTGAAATGGAGGGAGAGTAAGAAATTGTTTTGGAAGGAGGTGAAGAAAGTAAGGCAGTGTGAAAGGGGATATAGTAGAGGAGTGAAAGATAGGAATAATAGATTGTTGGTGGAGAAGAGAGAGAAATTGAGGAGATGGAAGGAGCACTTTGAGGATTTGTTGAATGTAGAGAATGATAGCAATGAGAGTATAAGTGGTTGGGGAATGGCTGGGAGAAGAAGAGATGAGAGGAGGGAGGAAGAAATCAGTAGGGCGGAAGTAGTGGAAGCAATGAAGATCAAGATGGGAATGGCCCCAGGAATTGATGGAGTGTGTGGTGAAATGATCAGGTATGGGGGTGACATTGTTGTGGAGTGGATATGGAAGTTGTGTAGATTGGCTTGGGAAGAGGGAAAGGTTCCAGACGACTGGAAATCATGTATAATTGTTCCTTTATACAAAGGAAAAGAGGAGTGAGAAGTATGTGGTAACCATAGGGGTATTTGCCTTCTTAGTGTGACTGGTAAAATATATGGTAGAATACTCGTTGATAGGGTTAGGCATATGACAGAGGAGCTAGTTGGAGAAGAACAAGGGGGATTTAGGAAGGGAAAAGGGTGTGTAGACCAGATATTTGTTCTAAGATGTTTAGTGGAGAAGTATCTAGAGAAGGGAAAGAAAGTGTATGCTGCCTTCATGGACTTGGAGAAAGCTTATGACAGAATAGATAGGCAAGGTATGTGGAAGATATTAAGAATATATGGGGTGGAGGGGAAATTGTTGAATGCTGTGAAGAGTATTTACGAAGGAGCTAGGGCTATGGTGCGAATGGATGGTGAGCTGAGTGAGTTCTTTGATCTCAGTGTGACTGAAACAGGGTTGTGTGATGTCTCCATGGCTGTTTAATATATACATGGATGGGGTTGTGAAGGAGGTGCAAGGTAGGGCAGTGGATGTGGGGGTGGCTCAAATGAATGAGGGTGAGATTTGGAAGATTCCGGTGTTGCTGTTTGCTGATGATACAGTATTGTTGAGTGAAGATGAATGGGAGCTGCAAGGTTTGGTGAATGAATTTGGGACAGTGTGTAGGAGGAGGATGCTGAAAGTTAATGAAAACAAAGTAAAGTTATGATGTTTGAGAGGAATGAAGTCACAATGTACAGTGAGGTTGGGTGGTGAGGGTATGGAGAATGTGAGTGCATTCAAGTACTTGGGTAGTGTGATGAGTAAGGATGGAACTTTGGGGGATGAAGTGCGTGAAAGGGTACATCAGGGAAGAAAGGTTGTTGGTTCACTGAAAGCAGTGATGAGAAATAGGGAGGTGAGTATGGAAGTTAAGAAGTCACTGCATGATAGTATTGTGATTCCTACCCTGACGTATGGAAGCGAGGCGTGGACTTGCAAGTGGGAAACAAGTCAAGAGTGAGAGCAGTGGAAATGAGTTACTTGAGAGGAGCATGTGGAGTGACATGGAGGGACAGGTTGACGAATGAAGAAGTGAAGGAACGTTGTGGGGTGGATGTGGATGTTGTTGAGAAGATTAGGAGAAATACACTGAGGTGGTTTGGACATGTGGAGAGAATGGAGAATGAACGACTGACTAAGAGGGTGTATGTAGGTGAGGTGGAGGGAGGGAGAGGGAGGGGTAGACCGAGGATGAGGTGGAGGGATGGAGATGAGAGGTATATGAGGGAGGGGGGGTGAGTTGGGGGGAGGGTAGTCAAATGGTGGGTGACAGAGCGACTTGGAGGCGTTTTGTCTGCGGCCACCCATTGCGGGATTTGGGCGTCGGGCTATAGATAGAGAGAAAGAATTAGATGCAGCCAATGCTCTTTTCTTGCCGTTAATGTTTGGTGGAGCTAAAGTTTGTTTGGTGCAGCTTATGTAGCTGCTATGATATTTAGTAAACATTTACCCGAATATGAGGGTACGCGTTTGAGTTAAAGGTCATCACTGTATGCATGATGGTTAACTATGTAGGGCAAATTAATAAATAACCAGAATCTGTACAAGCAAGCCATATTTCTGCATCAGCATGTCTTGTACAATGCCATGAAACACGTCTGTCTTTATTGACATCATGTGTACTAGATGTGAGGAAAAACAGGACTTGCCAGAATTTTTATTTTAGCTTTTGACTGAAATCACACACACACACACACACACACACACACACACACACACACACACACACACACACACACACACAGAAATAAGTATACATATCAGGACTCCATATTATAATAATACAACTCATAGTATGATCGATAGATAGATGGATAGACAGATAGTAGATAGGAGAACCAGCTAGGGTGTGGGAATGGGAAATGTGTCAGCAAGAGTTGACCAATGGAAATGTGTTTGCGATTTCAGTGGGAAAGAAAATGTGTCTGCATTTATGTAAGCAATGCCAGGCTTGCACTATGTCACCGGAAATGCTAGATACACACAGACACACGGGCTTCTCAAACATTCACATGTGTCTTGCACACGTGACACTAGCCCTCCTAGGGAAGGAGGGAAGAGTTAGAGAGTCAGAAAGGAGCTAGCCATAGAACCGAAAGGTTGTACAGAGAGGATGAGAGAGAAGAGGGGTCCGACGAGACTTAGCTGGTAAATTACGTTCCTGTGTAATTCATACACTACCCAACTTAAACTTTTCCTTGAACATAATAAACTACGATCAACACTCTGTATCCATGTTTAACATCTCCTGCCTTCGACTACACGATAACAAGAACCAAATCTCAAGATTTGCATATTATATGGTCAATATACCACACATCATAGTTGATGACAGTAACGGACGAACCAACGCCTTCAAACCATCACTTATACAGTCAATTAAAGCACAGTCGAGTATACAATAAGAAGGACGAGTTGAATAAGGAATAACAAAACAAGCAAAGAGAAGCAAGTACACAGCAACAACCACCTGACCCGCGACGCTGTCGCCAACCGTCCCCCAACCTCCACCAAGCTGACGCAGGAGTGCAGGAGGACAAAGCAAATACCAAGCCCAGATTCACAACTCATGTTTCTCACCTTTCTTCACTCAGGTTACTCACCTGTACTCGTTTACTCACCACAGCTACCAGAGGGTGGGAAGTCGACACCACTGTGCGTGTTTGCTGAGACGACGCCACGTCAATCATGTGTGTCTGACACAACACACCTCTCACTCACTGCTCTTTACTCATCCTTATTCACACATTCCTACTCATACTCATTCATTTCCAACATCTATTGAGTGGGAATTCGATGTGCATGGTGAGGTTCGACTATGACTAAACATGTTGTGCACTACAATCAACACTGAGATCACCAAGCCCTGAAAATTCAAGGAGTAATATCATCTATCAACACAGCCCTAGACTTACCGAGAATGAGACCTTCTATCAACACTGCACTTACCTTCCGAGAGTGACATCTCCATCGACAAGCCTCTCCGAGTGACATCATCTGTATCAAGTGGGTGTGATTATGCGTTACTTATTTCTTCCCAGTGCTTTAAATTAGGTACAATCGCCTCCTTTACATATTTTTATATACTTAATATCTTTCATTCATTTTACCTCATTTACTCATTTATTCAATTAAGACATAAATAAAAGAAGTGTTTCATAACACCATACCCTAGCAACATAAGTCATTTTAGCTAAGTGATATGACCGGGATATTTTCGCCACCACCCGTGTTAGTAACAGATGATACACAGTTAGTGGCCACTGCAGATCCACAATTAGGAAAACAACAGGACAACACACCCACCCTACAAAATTCAACTCAAACTAAAGACAAAGAGAAAAATACATCATTTCTAGATGATAATGATGATTCTTGGGAAACTCTCTCTGATGTAGGAAGTGAGGACTTTGTCTATGACTTGCATGTCTATCAAAATTTACTTAACAGAGTTCATAGCTCAGGTAAAACCTATTCTATTATTCCCGCACACAACGATAAACATGTCCAAGTTAAATTAACAAAGCAACCAGTCAAAGTGAATAACGCAAGCAATACCATAGATCAAACATCCCATCCTCATGTTTACATTTATCATGATGATAAAAACATCCTAAAATTCTCGGGCACAGAAAAAGATCGGATTGATGTAATGTCTTTCATCAACCAGTGTGAACAAATCTTTGTAAAGAGGCATGTAACAGATGAACAAGAGAAAATAACATTTTCCTCCGGGATTAATCAGGAGAGATGCCCAGCAGGTGATTTGCTTAGGTCAGATAAGCATCTTAAGGCTAAGACATATGATGAGTTTAAAACAGATTTCCTGAAAAAATTTCCTGGAGGCATAAACTTTCTGCCAGGCATAATCCCAGAATTACATAAGATTGTGGATCTTGTAAGGGAGCACACTACAAATCATGTGCATAGTGAAATAACAGCAGACGTCGCTGCCACTAAAAGAACATTATTAGCTATCTATCTATCTCTATCTATATACCTAGGCTGCTTCCCCCAAGGAAAGGGAGGTAGCCGAGACAGGACGACACACTCCCCATTTACTCATCCATTCAGACACATTCATTCGCATCTTAGCCCCAAAGGGGAGAACGGACAGATTCTCACCGCACCACACCGCACAAGGGTCAACTGCACAATGCAATCAGTGACATCCACAGCAGGGTCCGACAGCAGAACTGGTTTACCCCTGCCACATCATAACAGACCCATCCCCTTACCTGCACCTGACCTGACTAGCTGATCAGATCAAATCCGGGAGAATATCCCCTCAAGGCTCCGTCATCACTTATTCATTCACAATTTCTCTCCACTTATTTCTGTCACTCACAGCCACTCTTCCTTGCACAACAGACATCCCTGTCGCATCCAGCGCTCTCTTCACACTGTCCATCCATCTTATTCGTGGTCTTCCTCTCAGCCTTACACCTCTCACATCAGATCTAGTTATCTTTTTCATCAATCGGTCATTATCCATTCTCTCCATATGTCCAAACCATCGCAACACCCTCTGCTCAACACTACCAGCCATCTCCCGAACAACACCAGTTCTCCTTCACACTTCATCATTTCGCACTCGATCCATACGCATCACTCCACACATACTCCTCAGACACCTCATCTCCATTACATTCAAACTTTTCCTCTCTGCTACACCCATATTCCATGTTTCAGCCCCATATAACGCAGTCGGTACCATAACGCCCTCATACAGCCTTCTCTTTACATCCATTCTAAGCGAACGACATCCAATCACTTTTTTCATTCCTCCCAGCACCTTTCCTACTTCATTTATTCTAAACTTCACTTCTGCATCTATTCTTCCATCCACGGCAACATGTGACCCTAGATATTTAAAACACTCTTCCTCCTCAAGCAACTCACCATTCAAAACTATATTCATTCCCCTACCATCTACCAACCTCGTACACTTCTTCACTTTACTCTTATTCTCATTTACTTTCAATTTCCTCCTTTCAGACACCCTTCCAAACTCCTCTACCAACTGTCTCAATCCCTCCTCTGAATCAGCCACCAGTGCAGTATCATCTGCAAACAGCAGCTGCTTCAGATTCCACTCTCCACCATCAACATTCACCAGACTCAGACCTCCACCTAAAACTCTTGCATTCACCTCCCTTACAACACCATCCATGTAAATATTAAACAACCAAGGCGACATCACACATCCCTGTCGCAGCCCCACTCTCACGGGAAACCAATCACTCACAGAATTTC
Organism: Coenobita brevimanus; assembly: GCF_032717465.1. Lineage (NCBI taxonomy): Eukaryota > Metazoa > Arthropoda > Malacostraca > Decapoda > Coenobitidae > Coenobita > Coenobita brevimanus. The sequence continues at coordinate 10,637,339 of NC_137009.1, forward strand.
CCACTCTTACACATGCTCTACTATTTACATAAAAACTTTTCACCCCTTTTAGTAACCTATCATCAAGTCCATACAATCTTAAAACAGTCCACAAACCCTCCCTATCAATTCTATCGTACCCTTTCTCTAAATCCATGAATGCCCAAAACACATCCTTGCCTTTCGCTAAATACTTTTCACACACTTGTCTCACAGCAAACACCTGATCCACGCATCCCCTCCCTCTCCTAAAGCCACACTGCTCATCACCAATCACTCCCTCTGTACCCTCTCTAACTCTCATAATTAACACTCTACCATACACCTTACCTACAACACTCAACAGACTTATACCCCTAAAGCTAGTACATTCATACTTATCACCCTTGCCTTTATACAACGGGACCACACAGGCACTTGCCCAGTCAATTGGCACCATACCTTTCACAAAGCACACATTCAACAATCTTACTAACCAGTCAACAATAGTCACTTCACCACCCTTCAGGCATTCCACAGCACACCCATCCATACCCGCGCTTTCCCTGTTTTCATCTCCTTTACTGCCTTCTCCACTTCCTCCTTCGTGATCAAAGAATAATTCAACTCTCCCAATACATTTATTCCTTGCACCCTTCCATCTCTCACAGTCTCAGCCACCCTTTCCTCCTCTACATTTAACAATCTTTCAAAATACTCTGCCTATCTCTTCCTTACTGCATCCATCTCAATTAACATCCTTCCATCCTCTGCTTTTACTCGTTCTTCCTTCCCAGACTCTCCCTTTTGCACCCTTTTCACCTCCTTCAAAAACATTTTCTTGTTCTGTTGAAAATTCTCTGTCAGCCGCCTACCCCACCTCTCATCTGCTGCCACTTTAGCATCACGCACAGCCCTTCTCGCCCTATTCCTCTTTTCCTTGTACCTTTCATATGACATCTCATCCTTCCTCTGCAGCCACACTTCATATGACGTCTCTTCTCAGCCACAGCCATACTTACTTTCTCGCACCACCATTCACTTCCTTTTCTTACACCACCACCCACACGTCTCGCACCACACACCTCTTCTGCATGCCCCACCACAGCACTCTTAAACAACTGCCATTCCTCCTCCACACTGCCATTTTCCCGATCTTTCAATGCGTTCCACTCATCTTTCAATTTTTCCTGATACTCTATCTTTTTCTCTCTTTTATTCAACTCACTCACTTTCAAAACCTCCCTGCCACATCTAACCCTCCTAGCTCTCACCCATCTCTTACCTACTCTTAACTTTCCCTCCACCAGGCAGTGGTCAGACATACCTCCACCCTCCCCTCTCAGAACTCTTACATCCAACAATCTTCCTATTACATTCCTAAACACAACCACATAGTCCATCAAAGCTCTATCAACAACCCTTCCACCCTCCTGTCTCAGCCATGTATACTTACAAATATCTTTCTTCTCAAACAGCGTATTTCCAATCACCATCTCTCGCTCAACACACATCACTATCATTCGTTCCCCATTTTCATTTCTTCCAGGCACACCATGCATACCAACTACACCTTCAACTGCTACATTTCCCACTCTAGCATTCAGATCTCCCATCATTACCACATTCACATTCGCTCCAAAACTCTGCAGACACTCAGCAACATCATTCTAGAAAGACTCCCTCTCTTCTTCATCCCTTTCACTACCAGGCCCATATGCACTCACAAACACCCACAACTCACGTTCAAATTTCGCTTTCACCCACATCAGTCTCGATGACACCTCCTTCCATTCAATCACACACTGCTGTACTTCTGGACTCACTAACAAGGCCACACCTTCTCTTGCCCTTCCTCTATCAACACCTGACAATCTTCCATTCACACTTCCAAACATAGACTCACCCTTCCCTTTCATCTTCGTTTCACTCAAAGCTAACACATCCAACTTTCTTCTCACGAACATTTTCCCAATCTCCTCTCTTTCAGCCTCAATCGTACTACATCCACGCACATTCATAGATCCAATCTTCAGGGTACGTGGATAACTCCATCCCCCATCCCTTTCTCTGGCCTGTCTCTTTTTAGGAACTAAAAAAACAGAGGAAGGGGTCCCTAGTCCCCTCATCCCGCCCCTTTTAGTCGCCTTTTACGACACGCAGGGAATACGGTGGCAGTATTCTTCGTAACACAACATGCCCGCAGAGTAGTAGTACCACCCCATAGTGCGGCCAGGTTGTGTCCCCCCCGCCACAGGGGGGGGGGACACAATCTACACAAGCTACTTTAGAAAAAGAATGACTGCTCCATCAAAGCAAAAGAAGATAAAAGACACAAGGATGTGATCCATACTGTAAACATCATCGGTCTCAAGGTCGTTGGACCAGCAATTGTCAGATAGCAGAGAAAGTAGTTTCTATATTCAAATCGGGGGAAGGCCAAGTCACGACAAAAAACGATCAATCGTAACCAAAAGCAAGTCTAAAGTACACATAGGAGGCATGTTGGGAAGTGTTTGTATCTTGATACCAGCTGTATGTGAAGGTCAAACAGTTTCATTGTTCTTAGAGACAGGCTCTCCAGTGAAAGTAATAACACAAGAAAGATTAGATAGAATTTTTACCAAAAAGAAGAAAGCAGCTTTTCTGGAAGAATCTGATTTAGACTTATATACAGCAGATGGCAAACAAATTACAGTAAAAGGCATGATACGGTTAAACATCAGTTTCACAGAGATTACAAGACCAATTTCTGCATTTTTTTTTATAATGTTGAAAACTTAGCAATAAAAGCTGATATGTTACTGGGCTTACGATCCATGAGAACAGAGAAAATGACTTTACTCCTACAAATGAATTGAATAAATTTTGATAATGAATTCATAGAAAAATTGCCGGTGCCATCAGATTTCTTACCTTTTAGTAAAACAGAACTAACATGAATTGGAAATATTAAAAGCCTAAAATTATTAAAAGCCTAAACAAACATACACAAAGAGATGAATGTATAGATCCACTCACACCACCTCCCCCAGCCTCATGCACTAGTGACCGAGGTAACAATACTGACTCTTCAGTTTTTCCCGCCCATCTCACCAGTGATTTAGTTATTCCTCCTAACTCATACATGAAAGTTACCATAAAGAGTAAATTGAAGGATAGCACTGTTCTTGTCTTGGAAGAATTATGTAAAGTGAAAGGATTTTCAGTAGAAAACGCATTGTCAGATGAATAACGATAGGCAAACTCAGATCCTCCTAATTAATCACATGAATGGGGAAGTACGGTTGAAAAAGAGGACTGGTATAGTTAATATTGAAAAATGTCCCGCCCCCGTGATGGAAATAACTTTAGCTGGAAGAACAAGTAAGATCAAATTTACGGATAGATAAAGCATAAAAGATTATTTAATTCAGGTGAATTTGATGAAGACACTAATTTGTTAAACCTGTTACAAAAACATAGGCAAACAGTAGCTTTACCTGGAGAACAATTAGGGTGTACTAACCTGATCAGTCACAAAATTAACGTGCACCCAGACACACAACCTGTTTTTGTATCTGCCTATAGAGTTCCATATTCACAACGTACACTTGCAAACAACAATGTCGATGAAATGCTAAAAATTGGCATTATTGAGCCATCAGTCTCCCCGTGGAATGCTCCATTATTTGTCGTGCCCAAAAGAAATGGAGAAATGCGTGGGGTAGTAGATTACCGTAAACTAAACAATCACACAATACCAGACCGGTTTCCCATGCCATTCCTAAGTGACGTCCTGCAAAATATTGGACCAGAAAATAATGTATTTTCCACAACAGATTTGCTTAATGGATATTACTAGTTACCATTAGATGAGGACTCACATAAATACACTGCCTTTTCCACAAATACAGGTCATTATCAATACAATGGAGAGGATGGAGGGTGAAAGACTGACAAAGAGAGTGTACGAGTATGTGAGTGAGGTGGAGGGGGGAAGAGGGAGGGGGAGGCCGAGGATGAGATGGAGGGATGGGGTGGAGAGGTATATGAGAGAGGGGGGTGTGAGTTGGGAGCAGGGCAGTGAAGTGGCGGGGGACAGGGCAACTTGGAGGCGATTTGTTTGTGGCCACCCCAAACGGGATTGAGGCGTCTGGCAATAGATAGATAGATAGATCAATACAAAAGAATGCCAATGGAATTAAAGACAGCACCAGGCACTTTGCAATGTTTGATGAATTACATATTGCCCGGACTTCTAGGAGAAGGAATATTCGTCTATCTTGATGATATAATTATCGCAACGAACGACATAAAGGAACATCTGAAATTATACCAACTCCTATAAAAGCTTGGTGATGCTGGTTTAAAAATTAAGCTGTCTAAATGCAAATTTTGCTTTAAGGAAATAACATTCTTAGGCCACAAACTGAATGCAAAAGGCATACACACATCCGATGATAAAATACTAGCAGTGAAAGACTTCCCTGAACCAACTACTATAGACGAAGTTAGACAATTTTTAGGTCTAGCTGGTTACTATAGGGCATTCGTACAACAATTCTCTCATATAGCTATTCCTCTACTTAAACTGCTAAAAAAATATGCTATATTCCAATGGGAAGAAGATTAAAAACAGGCATTTAATGAATTAAAGGATAAACTCACATATGCCCAATGCTTAGCCTACCCTGATTTCACAAAACCATTTATAATTTCCACAGACGCATCAATTAAACGATTAGGGGCTGTATTAATGCAAGAAGATAAGAGAGGAAAGAATCAGCCAATTGCATTCGCCAGCAGACAAATAAAAGGTGCAGAAACAAATTATTGCACTACAGACTTAGAGGCACTAGTAGTCTTTGCATTACAAAAGTTTCGAGATTTGATATATGGCCACGAAATTCACTTATTCACCAACCATAAACCGCTAGTGGGTATGTTTAAAGAAAAACTCCTCTCTGGGAGGAGAGCAAGATGGAAATAAACAGTCGAAAACTACAATGTACACATTCATTACATACAAGGCAAAAGGAATCTAGTAGCTGATGCTCTATCTAGGAACCCGAATATACTTCCTGTCGCGGCATTAGATCTCGAAGGAAACATCCCAGACCATGATGAAATCACGAAAGCACAGAGACTTGATCCAACGTGATCTAAAGTTAGAAAGTGGAGATGACATACAATTACCCAAGCTACATGTACCACTCGAATAATTCACAATAATCAATAATGCCTTATACAGGATCAACCCAGGACAAATGAAACGCCGAAGAAATAACAAACAATTAATGGTCCCTAATGACATGATACCCCAAGTATTATGAACGATACACTATAGCCCACATGCAGGCCATCCGGGAAAAGACAGGACATTTAAACAAGCCCAGCTGTTATATTACTGGCCATCATTACGAAAAGATATAAACAATCATATAGACAGATGCGAATCATGTGCAAAACATAGAGGGTACCCAATCACACCTGCACCTATAGGTCATTACCCTGTACCACATCAACCGTGGGACGTTGTCGCGGTTGATTTACTCAAGTTGCCGTTATCATACAATAATAACCAATACCTATTCGTAGCAACGGATCATTTCTCCCGCTATGTAATCTTAGCCCCAATTAAGGATAAAACAGCAGAAATAGTAGCAAAGGCAATAATAGATAATGTAATATGCCGCTTCACTACCCCAAAGGTACTAATAAGCGATAATGGAGGTGAATTTAATTCTATCTTTCAAGAAATATGTAAACAATACAATATAAAAAAGGTTAACGTTTTACCCTATCACCCAGCATCCAACAGGTTAGTAGAGAGACAAAACAAAAAAGTATTAGATGTACTACGACACATTCTAAACTAAAATTATGCAAGCTGGAATGATTGGATTCCCAGAGTAGAAGCATCAATTAATGGATCTATAAATAAGTCTGTTGGAGACAAACCACGTTTCATTATATATGGGACAGATAAAAAATTACAATATGAAATTTTAGATGAAAATCTGTCCATATACAACTACGATGATTACCTCAAACTCCGTTTACGTGAATTCCAGGATATACATAAGAGAGTGAAAAAACAATTATCGATATCCAAGGAAGAATTTACGGAGGCATTGAATAAAAAGGCAAAAGAATCGCCCATCAGCTTAGGAGACACTGTCTATGGTATCATTCATACGAGACAATAAATTATCTCCGAAATTGGAGGGCCCATACAGAGTAATCAATAAGACAGAAAACAAAGTTGTAATTAGGTCACTGTCAAGTGGTGAAGAAAAATGAATTCATGCTGATCATTTAAAACAGGTACCAAGAGAATTAGCCAGCAATTATACAACCTTGGACACCACCGGAAAACCGAAATTACTCATGAAACCAATCAAGAAAACAACAATTACAAAAATAAATTAAGGTCTCATACCAAACAAACAAACATAGGTGAAACTGTTCCTAACAATGCTACGGTACAACATTTACACGCTCTAGATATCGATTTAAACTCCTTCTGTAAGTGAAACAACAAGCAAATTATTGTTCTCCATGGGCCAACCGTAACGCACATCATCACTATCATTGACCATAGCATGACTGGATTTTGAAATTAATAGATTTTGTTCTTTTTTCGGTAGGTAACAATGAAGGGACTTATACCATGGATTCTCCTCTACATAGCAAGAGGATATGCTCAGTTAGATCCTCAACATACAGTACGACAAGGATGCCTCATAGCTCCAATGGCCACGACGTCAATTGTGAAAGATGTGATGAGTACTGAAATAAACTTAGACTATTTATACGAATTACCTACCTATTTAGAGAGTGTTGTCAAACAAATGAGAAACCTGGACCTCATGACAGGAGGCTATGCTTCACAAGCACATAACACAAAGGAAGTGACTGAAATAGTGAAAATAGCGAAATGGAAGATAGAACAGGCTAAGTCAATTATGCTCATCATGGTCCAAGATCTCCATTCTCATGGACAGTGCTAGGAACGCTACTAATAAAAAGTAGCGGCGCTCCCATTCCCGTTACTAGCTCGAAAAAGTAGGTGCGTTACTGGTTTCGCTACTTGATACGAAATGTAGCGGCGCTCCCACTCCCGCTATTCTGCATAAGAAAAAGGTACACGAAGGAAATGTTAACAAAAATCTGTGATATAGCAATACACTATATACTGCTTTGATAATATTAGTCAGTCTGAGTGGTTGTGTACCAGTAATGTCAGTATATTCTTATATTGAAAATAAAAAACATCATATACTGTACATGTCGGTGTCACTTTAATGAAGCTTAGAGCCGAAGGTACAGGAAAAAGCTATTTACTGTATAATGCAACAAATGTTCTTTTACATTGTTACCTAGTATATCTACAAAAAGTAACACATGTAAATAAAAGGCAAACAAATTTGGCCTACCATTGATACATATTATACAGATTTATTATATTTTCTATGATACCTATTTAAGATAGCCTATGTACGAAAACAAAAGTAAAAATGAACTGGGGCTTTCTTTTAAAGCTTATTGATACAATAGCAATATTTTTTTCCATTACTAAAAACTGAAAGTAACATACTGTTACGAAATAATAACACAGTAGTAAGTAAGGATTAGTCTGAAAGAGAGAGGGAGAAAGCGAGAGTTAGAGACGGGGAGAGTTAGAGGTGTGTGTGTGTGTGTGTGTGTGTGTGTGTGTGTGTGTGTGTGTGTCAGCATTGCCTACATCTAGCTGACATCCAAAATTGACAGAATTGACGAAAGTATTATTTTTCGGCATTTATAAATACAACCAAACCGTCGGCATATCTGTATGTACTCACCGACTCCGGACCCGTATTCGTCGCCTGAGCAGCGAGGAGCGCGGTAACGCGTGGATACGGCCAACAAGTAGCGGCGCTCTCAGTTCCGCTACTGCCTAAAAAAAGTAATGGCGTTAACACCATCACTATTAAAATAGTGGCGGCGCTATTCCCAGTTTTGCACATGGAACAGAGATATTGGGTGACAAGAACAACATCAGACATACTCGCCAAAGGCGTGGTTTGTTTGCCCTGGGTAGTGCAACTCTTGGGTACATCTTTGAATTGGCTACAGAGGAAGACCTTCAAGAAATAAACAACAAATTTAATAAAATAGCTCAGGTACTAACATATTAAAACAAGTTCGTCGCTGGACAAAGTTCAGCAATGATGATAATCGTGAAAAATCTTAAAAAGACAGAAAGTATAACTCACCAGAGTGTAGACAAAATAAATGCCATGGAAGGGAACAACATTTTTCCAACACTTCTCCATCATCACGGAACATATTGACACAATTATACTCCAGCTAGATAACACTAGAGTTTGTTACAGTGCACTTATGCAAGGAACTGCAAATGCTGGTAATGGTAGAATCACAATTGACCTACTTCCAGTTCATGAGCTACGTCAGATAATTAGTCAAGGCATAAATAAACATGGTTTGAAGCCTTTGTTCCAGGGTAGAGATTTCATGTTATATTATCCATATTTAGAAGCAACACTAACACCAGCATCAATAGCAGTTCATGTACCATTTATAACTGACCGCCTGTTCACTGTGTATCAATTATACCCCTTCCCTTCTAAGAATGATGACACCTTGGTCATCATCAACATCGACACAGGTACCAAACTCATCATGGTCTCCAAGACACGGAACACTATCACTTTCCCCAGTGAATCAACGATTGAACGAAAGTGCTGTACATCCTTACATGCTGTTCACCTTTGGCATGCGTACATCTTCACGTTTCAGCCTACTGGAACAGTCCCTTGTGAAATGGCTATCATAAGAAATCACGACATTCATCACCACTGTAACTTCACTTTCAATCCAGATAAGCTTATACACCATCAGCGTATCGGACACTCACAGTTTTTTTATTTCACTCATAAGACATCAGTTTACATAGTCTGTCCAGATAAACCACCATCTCATACTCTCATACTTCAGCATCAGGATTATGCATAGCACCAGACTACTGTGTGGTACTTTCACCATCCATGTCCACTTTATCCACCATCAACCACAACGCCATTCTCAATCATACGCACAAACATTTCCATCCTCTGCCTAATATGGACTTAAACATGAGCACATGTATTGAGTTCAGCTAAATTTGAAACTATGCAACTAATCAATGAAAACAATGAAGCCCTGGGAAGATTTGAGTTTGAGTATGTTCAACCCATATTATGTGTATAGCCCAGCACCTACTGTCTTTATAATCTTCTGTATTGTATTTGCAGTAGTGCTGTTCGCAATGCACAGAATGCATGCAAAAATTGCAAACTTGGAGTCAGCATTTACTGCAAAAAGAGTATACATTCAAGTCAGACCCCCTGAGTGAAGTGTAAATATTTTGTAAATATTATTAATTTAATATAAAAAAAAAAAGGACAACAATTGAATTAATATGAGGCCCCGCATGCAGGAGTATACCCATGCACCAGTTTTTAAAAGTGGCAGAAATCGCGTTTAAAGTTTTTACAACTTTGAAGAACGATACCGCAAAAACTATTATACCTAGGATAATGGCATTTACATCATTTTAAAGCTGATTGTCTCTACTTTATCCAAAAACTTTTTAGTAAAGGTACTATTGTTTTTACTCGAAAAAAGAAAAACAAACAAAAAAAAATCAACATATTTGCATACAATGCTACTACTTTTATGCATAAACTAGTACCGCAGGACAATACCTAGGGAGTTCCTTTATGTTGTAAGATGAAGTTGAATGTCTGTAGAGTGGTTGGTTATGAATTTGCCTTGTTATTATCATAAAAAGTAAGTTTTATAAGTTTAAAAAAAAAAATTTCAATACAGAACATTTTTTTTTTTTTTTAACTGGTCCTTGTTGTTCTATGTTTTCATGTGAACAATAGACACTTTACATATATTAAATGCGGTAACAAACAAAATAACACCAATAACACTAGGAATAATGATATTTTATATTAATAATCTTATTAATGAATACAGTGGCTGCGCTTGATAAAGGGTGGCGATGTAAACACAAAGTTATTTCTATGAGTTTTCTCCCTTATGTCTTGGGTCATACATCACACCCACCAAGTCAACATGAAAGTACATACTCTCAGGGACTGTGGGATAGTATTATCTCAGTTTTTGACAAGGGGGTGCATGGGTATATTCTTGCACGTGGGGCCTCATATTATCATTATATCTATATAAAATATTTTTTTTTTAGTAACTCTTACTCTAATCTCAACTTTGAACTATGTTTTGCATATATGTGCATATTATACCTACACATTTTACAATATGTTATACAATATTCCATACTCAGTTTAACTATATTGCATTTGCTCCATTATGTATACAATATGTTTACAATATAACATGTTTCTAGAATATTATTAGGTCATTACAGTATTATCATGAATATTATGTCTATTCAGTATTATAATCAATATTATGTATTAATAGATTAGAGCATGTCAGTGATGAATGCTGTCGGATAATCGCCAGCTGGCGTGACTGAGCGATGTCAGGACTCCATATTATAAAAATACAACTCATAGCATGATTGACAGACAGATAGATAGATAGTAGATAGGAGCACCAGCCAAGGTGTGGGAATGGGAAATGTGTTTGCGATTTCAGTGGGAAAGGAAATGTGTCTGCATTTCTATAAGCAATGCCAGGCGTGCACTATGTCACCAGAAGTGCTACATACACAGAGACAAACGGGCTTCTCAAACATTCACATGTGTCTTGCACACGTGACACTAGCCCTCCTAGGGAAGGATGGAAGAGTTAGTCAGAAAGGGGCTAGCCATAGAACCGAAAGGTTGTACAGAGAGGAGGAGAAAGAAGAGGGGTCCGACGAGACTTAGCTAGTAAAGTAAGTTCCTGTGTAATACATACACTGCTCAACGTAAACTTTTCCTTGAAGATAATAAACTACGATCAACACTCTGTATCGATCTTTGACTTCTCCTGTCTTCGACTACACAATTCCTGATGTCACTAACCAACGAAAAATTTCCACTCTTCACCAGATTATTTAATTTTCGACATCAAAGTCGGACAACTAGACCCTGTACATTTTATATGCCCTCTTTGTTACTAAAAGGAAGGAAAAATTTATAACAACATTATTTCACTCACTGCTACTAGGAAGAGAGGCTGTAATATAGTCAAAGAGAATAAAAAATTGGTGGGCTGAATCTACCATCTTGGTTTTGGGATGGTTATCTTTCTTTCCTTCCTTAACCCGCCCCGTCCCGTCGACGTATGGGTACGTTGCAACGATTTGCATTTGCCAGTCCCGGCGACGTACCAGTACGTCGTGCAATTGCAAGGTCCCTAATTTACACAATTTTCAATTTTCACGTGTGATTTTTCGTATGTATACATGGGACACCTTCCTCTATTCCTCTACAAGGTGCCAAGCAGGGACAATGCCTTACACCGCATAACCTACCCCCTCCCCCCCCTCACGCCATTGTCTTGGCAAAAGACCTGTTACCAGTGACCTGGCTAGTACAGATATTCAGGGCCAGAGTGATTCCCCAATCGATGACAATTTGGAGGACAAAGTTTACATAGCATTAGAAGAAGAAACAGCCAGAAATAATGATCAGGTAATGTGGCAAAATAAGGCCAGGTATAGTGATTAGTTAGTGAGTGAAACAATGCTTATAATGCCTTTATTACTGCTTGAAAACCAATATACTCTCATACTACATATACATTCGTACCAAGTAAATAAATAAATACCGTTTATGAGTGGATAAAATAGTTACCCTCCCATAGAACTCGTTTTCTTTGGTGCCAGCATGTTAGAAAACCCAGTTAGGTAAGGAGAAACTCCTAGCTGGATTGGGTATTTTAAACCTCAGGTGAGCGATTTCTCTATGAATTTTCGATGTTTCTCACCAAAAGCGAAGGTTTTAGCCAAAAATTTTTTTTTCAAAAATACCTCGGGACTGGGGGATGTCGGAGGTGCGGAAAACCTCGGGACGTGATGGGTTAAATATCGATAAGCTTTATTTTACATCCATTTTATGTATTTGTCCATCAAAACAAAAATAAATGGTGTTATGAAAAACATGTAACGATTATTCGTTAAGAAACATTAGCATGACATGGCTGAAGATTGTACGTTAGGATTATAAACAATAACAAACTCACGTGTGTCTACTGCCCCACTGGACCTGCTGTACAAAGATGTTGGAAAACCATTGCATAGAAATATGAGCAGTGCCTAGACTGAAGCATTTTCTGAAGTCTGGAGGAATACTCTGTTCAGGGTACACCACTGGCGTGTTGTTTTGACTTCTTGTGCGGTATTTTGGAGCCCTCAGTATTCTCGGATTTCGGCCGGCGGTCTCGTCTCTGTACGATTTCGGCTTTAACCATTGTACAATTTTTATATGAAAAACTTTGAAGGTTTTCTTCAGCACTTTGGAGATGAAGCATTATTCTTTTAGAAAAATTAATTATATGGGTTTCAAACAAATGGTGCAGCTAGAGACTTGTACATATGTGATGAATGCTGTCACACCCAGTGTGCCTTCACGGCTTCTATAGTAACACTTCCTGCATTTATCGCATTAAAGCATATCTAGGAAAATAGTAAATCTACTAAAGAATAATATCATGAAGAACTGACGTGCAGTATATCAATAACTATCATGGGAGAGATTTTTGAAGATATGCGACTTCTGTGGTCTCTGCATGAGTAGCCCGACTTCCATACTGAACTAGCTGGCTACCAATGACAACTCTTGAGTTAGTGACGGTGGGAATTGAGGCGGTGGCTCAATCGGTAGAGAGGTGGCCTGCGGTCCTACCGGATCCAGGTTCAAATCCTCGCTGGGGCGGGGAACAGTTTAAGGATTTGAATTTCATAAAAAGCAGACTTTATCGATCTACCAGAAGACCCGCCGACATGTTGTAAAAATACCCCTGCTAATACCAATACACCAGTCCTGTATGAGACAGCCCTAGCATGTATTCAATATTTGACGGTGGGTGTTAGCAGTGAAGTGGTGACATGTAGAGGTATATGATATGTAGGAGGACTACTGGGCCTTGGGAGCAGGCTGTGAAGCCTATGCCCAGAGTCGAGCACATTAAAAAAAAAAAAAAATCTCAAGATTTATATATTATATGGTTAAGTTACCACATATCATACACATTATCTACCGTATCTGTCTATCCATGTAGCTTTTTATTTTTCTACCTATCTATCTGTGTACACACACACACACACACACACACACACAAGGTTGCCTGACAAAAACGTTGTACTATACCAAACACACACACACACACACACACACACACACACACACACACACACAAGGTTGCCTGACAAAAACGTTGTACTATACCACACACACACACACACACACACACACACACACACACACACACACACACACACACAAGGTTGCCTGACAAAAACGTTGTACTATACCAAACACATTTAAAAACTTTGGCCTCTTTCTGAAAGGTGGCATGAATACAGAAATACTTTGGACTAACTAGGTTACCTGAATACTTTCTAAACTGTCAACCTCTCTCTTCGCATGGTGCAATGGATGGTACTGTACAGGTACGCTGTTGAATTTTTGACGATTCTGAAATGCCCATTGCACCTCAGTATGTATGTTTATTTTATTAAGGAGGCATGAACTATTCTTTCATCGATTTATCTAACTATAGCCAAACGTCTAATCCCGTAAGAAGTGGCCAGAAACAAATCGCCTTTATATTATCCTAATCCAAGTCATTATTCTGCCCTCTCTTAAACCTCCAGCTCCTGAGTCCTATTACTTTCCACCCCATCCCGCCACCTCATCCTCGGTCTTCCCTTTCCCTCTCCATTATAGTCACAAACACTCTCCATTCTCTCTACATGGCCAAACCTTCTCAAGGTGCTTTTTATGTTTTCCAGCACATCCACATCAACAGGACAGTGTTCCTGCATTTCCTCATTTGTTTCTCAGTCTAAATGTATCTTTCCACATGCTCCTTTCAAGTAACTCATTTCCATTCCTGTCACCCATGACTTATGTTCTTTCGTACGGTAAAAATCAATTTTTCAAACACAAGAACGTCGGATAAAAGATAACTTGTCGATGTAAGTTGCCCTTGTTTTGAATACTTAGTCCCAATGGATGAATCACTGAACTTAACTACATGCTGTTTGACATAACTACCTCTTCAAAAACTGAACACACACACACACACACACACACACACACACACACACACACACACACACACACACACAGATAGATAGATAGATAGATAGAGAGAGAGAGAGAGAGAGAGAGAGAGACTTTCTTATACTCACATCATCTTTGAGAACACCCCATTCACCATCAGCGGGCATGACGATATCGTAGGCGAAGTTGAGTTTATAGGCAATTGCATCCAGAATGTTGATGTCAATGGATGGTTTAGGTATGACTACCCTTGATCCTTCAACAATCTCATAGTCCACATATGGCCTGCCGTGCAAAGCGGAACCTACAAGTTTGGTTCCATAGAAATTAGCCATCTGATCTGGGAATATGTCATTGATATTCGCAAGACCTATGCCACTTGACCATTTGTTTACATTGAGAACTTTTGGGGAGCCTGAAGGATGCAAGAGGTGGCGGATTAATACACGCCAGTAGGTATTGTTTTTATTCGTCTGTGGGACGACGGCTACTATGTTTTGCTCCTTCTTCAGGCGTTGATCCAGGAGGACGTGTTTAGCCTCAACGGTGTCTTTGGCGTGGACGAGGAAGTATTGTGTTAGCTTGTTGGAGGAAGCGTCTATTAGTATGGCCAGCAGTTGGGAGTCGGGTGGTTCTGGCAACATGTACGTTATGCAGGAATACGGAGTCACTTTGGCTGTATATTTCTTTATGTATTTCAGTGTTTCATGATTTTTCTGAGAAGCTCTCTCACCGAGGGTAATTTTCACATCTGTTTTTGCCTGGTTCGCAATTATATTTTCCACTGAATTTTTTGCATAAGGGTTGCCTTGTCGGCAGTGTGGTTTATTTCCTGGATATGTGTTTGTTCCATTATTTGACCAAGGGTTTGATTTATTACCTTCTTCAGGCAATATCACAGCTCTGAGACACTTTGGAGTGTACTGTTGAGCTAGAAGGTTCATTACAGTTGATGCCTGGATGGCTTCCATGTTTCCAAATGTACCCATCTCCGTAGCCACGGTAGCTGAAAGACGTCGCATCCCTGATGATGATTTGACGATAAGTAGACCAATCAATAATGCAGCTGCCAGATGAGTCGGTAATCCCATGCCAGTATGAAAACTGAAAAGAGCAGGAAATTATAGATATATAATGTAAGGTATGCCATACGCTAAAATTTATCTGATGCTGAGTTCTTACAGTAAATGAAAATATGAATAGGTGTTCTTAATGAAATAATATTGTCAAGATTATAATAGAATCGGTAGAATAATATAATTTCATTTTATAAATGACATGTTTGTTAGCCATCTTTCTTACAAATTAACTGAAGTAATGTGCCCCATGAAGGAGAGTTATGTACATCACTTTTTTGCTAGTAGAACCACCGGGTTATATATTATCTGCTCACTGCAAGATTTGATTACTAATTAAATGTTTATACATCCACTAAGAATACTGACACTGTCACTCATGAATTGTGTATACAATTTGTAAACATCTGTTTTACATAAGATTATCTTTTTAACAACATTTAGTTGACCTTTGCGCATGACCTTAACCTACTGTCTTAAAAAAAAAAAAAAAAAAAAAAAGGTCAAACCCTTCTTTACACTGAATCCTTCCACCAATTTTGGACCATCTCAGACAAAAATTGTTTTAGTTATTTTACTAACATACAAACAAATGGCTGGACTTTTGACTTTGCTCTGTGATCTTGACATTACTTGTTCTTATATCGAATCCCTTCGTTCTTTCCTTATCCTCAACCCTCCCACCAGCTTCGGTGTAAAGTGAATAAAAAATGTTCAGGTTGGCCTTCTAGGTCGAAGTGACCTAACCCAACAAAAACTTCAGTAACTTGAACGATTAAATTAAAACTTGTTCATGTTTCCGTTGTGCAACACACATGGCTCAGAGTAAAATTATTTTAACAAAGTATCTAAATAAAGGAAAATCTGATCACTCAGATCCTGAAATTTAACATTTTGAATGGAAAGAGTAGGTAGATAATTAAACATGCACCTAATTATGAAGAACTCATTTTTTTTTTTCAGTTATAAGCACGCAATTCCAGTCCCTTTTCAGCTAGCTTTGTATAAGAGGACATAATGGTTTTGTTCCCCAGAAAAAGCACTGGGTAAGAAATATATCACCAACTGAATGCTCTACTGTATACAATATACAGAAGACCTTTCTGCACAAGAGGACGGCTGGCATTCTCTGTAATCGAGTCAGTTTGTAGAGCCTATCTCGCGTACGAAATAATTTAGAATACCAAATTATTAACGGATGCCTACAATATGCAAGTAATGATAAAAAAATATCTTATAAATTAGTACACTTTGAACGCCTGAATAATCATGCTAGGCACAGACAAAAAAAAGTAATCCCCCTTTAGTAATACGGTAAACAAGATAATATAATACGCTACTCGTCTTTTATCAAATTAATTATGAAAACAGTAAACATTTGCATAGGAATTCCAGAACTTCCATCTATGCAATGTTTAAATCAAAATTTGTTGAATATTTCCAGGAGATTATAAGGATATTAACAACAGAGCTTTTTTTTTTCGTTTTATTCAATGAGTTACCTCAATTCAATTTATTGAAAATTATGATAAAAATATTGCCGAAGAGGAGCACGTCATATCCCATGTTATTAAACGTTCTTATAGACATAAATGAGCTACAAATATTATGCAGTTACATGAGATTTGTATTGGTTTGTATTGAAGTCTATGCACTTGACAGCTAGATAAAGGCAATGTACAGTAAAAACATTATTATATATGAGGAAGTTGGAAGAATCTCCCTCTCTCTCTCTCTCTCTCTCTCTCTCTCTCTTGCATAAAGAGGGAAAGAAGGAAGGAAGGAAGGAAGGAGCAATGAAGAAGTATCACCCCACCATAACATGGCTGTATGGCAACAAGGTAGAAGGATGTGAGGGGAAAATAATTTAAGTGCAAAATGTGAAGAGCGAAAAAAAAAGTGCTAATAATAGAACGAGAAGCAGTGGGAGAGTCAACTAGGAATTCAGTAATCAGTGGGGGCCAAAACAGTGAGAAGAGGAAATGAAAAGCTGTGAGACTGTGTCAGAGTGCAGTCGAACAATCAAGAAAAAGTGACGGTTAGACCTGGGGCACTTACAGTGTGAATGGAGAGACTGAAGGGCATGGCTCATTAAATGACCGTGAGTTAAGCGGGTATGACCAAGTGAAGACGTGCAAGGATAGTCTCTCAGGAACGGCTGAGGTGGATCGAGGTGTGTCAAGGAAAATTTGAGAGTTTAATACTGTGATTTTTTTTTTCACCATGGGGGAATGAGGGGAGGAGGCAAACGCCTTGGGGCGCATAGCCTTACTCAGTCTCAGACTCCACCCACAGGGGTCCACTTGTTCAACCCTCCAGCAAGCAACTCTTCCCCTTCTAAACATCTCTCGACTTGAATGGTCAACCTGCTCCTGCCATGACTTCCGTGACCTTCTCCTTGATCTCAATGACTCTCAGAGATCACCTTGAAGACATGGTCCGCCTCAGGAAAACGGGCCACGAGTCCATATAACTGGAGATGGGACTGGCGTAATATGTGGGCAACAGGACTTGTCTCTGTCTCACATAGTAGTCACTCAATACGTACCCGATCGTAGCAGACTACGAGGGGACTTAAAACTAAAGGTGCCAATTCGTCAGTTCAAGTCACTGTTTAATGTCCACATCTCATATACATTGAGTAAGACAGGGAGCACCAATGTCTTCTATCTATCTATATACCTAGGCTGCTTCCCCCAAGGAAAGGGAGGTAGCCGAGACAGGACGACACACTCCCCATTTACTCATCCATTCAAACACATTCATTCGCATCTTAGCCCCAAGGGGAGAACGGACAGATCCTCACCGCACCACACCGCACAAGGGTCAACTGCGCAATGCAATCAGTGACATCCGCAGCAGGGCCCGACAGCAGAGCTGGTTTACCCCAACTACACAAATAACGGCACTTAAGTGGAGTGAATTCATAACGTCATATGCCAAACAGATGTAAAGAGAAATCTCATCATTTGATGTATTGTTGTTATTTACAACACTACCAAGATAAGCGAATATCTCCAAGACCTCCGCATTCTCACCACATGCTTGGACAGACTTAACTGCTTCATCCAACAAACAATAAAATGCCGGGACCTTGGTTGTAGCCTAAGAGACCTTAAATCTCAATGGCTTAAATTTCTCTTGAAATTCCTTGGGAGCACTTAGATGTATCTCCAACAGCTCTGCTAGGATAACTCTGTTATTGGCAAAGTCAATGTGAGCTACTTTGAACTTGCCAACTGATACTCCACAATGACTTCGACTCACAGCTTGGCCAAGTACCCAATCCAATCACGTGTTGAGAAGCGTGGAAGCAAGGTTACATAACTGTCTTACTCCAGTATTTACTGCAAAGAAGTCGAATGTTCCTCCTCTGCACTTTACAGTAGTGTCTGAATTCAGGTCAGTTGTCAGTTGGATTATCCCTGCAGGGATCCCAAGGAGTCACAGGAGATCACGTAGTGCCTCCCAGAATACCGCGTGAGATGCCATCTTGAAATATAAATAGGCTATAATCAGACCTTGTTGATACTCAACATAGTGTTCCACGAGAACTCAAGAAGATAAAATGCGGTCAACTGTAGACTTCTTGGGCGTGAATCCGGATTGCTCAGCCTCTTAACTTTTGTAAATGGTTCCGGATACGCATCAGAAGAATGGAGGCAAGAACCTTGCCCAGTACACTAAGGACTGTAATACTATGGTAGTTACTGCAACTGCAATGGTCTCCTTTCCCTTTCTAGGTAGGAGTAACCAAATCTCTTATCCAGTCAGGAAGAATGATCCTAGTCTGCCAAATGGGTTCTGCATCATTAAAATAATGCCCTGATCATGGCCTAACCCACAGTTTTGATCAGTTTTGCCTGGATATCACAAACACCAGTTGCTACACCACTTTCAAACTATCCACTCCCTTCTTGACTTCCTCTGGAGAAGGCATGGTATCATCAGTAGTTGGTGGGAGAGCAGTCAGTGTTTGTGCACCAGTCGATACAAGCTCATCACTGGAAAGTTCAGCCAAATAGAGCTGCACAAGGTACTCAGCCCAACGAACCCTACACTCTCTCACCCCAGGCACTAGTCATTCATCTTCTGGCCAAATAGAATTAACCTGAGAGGAGGGTCCGAAACGGAGCTTCTTCAGGGCTCAGTAAGCAGGTTCAAGGTCATTTGTATGAAAACAGCCTTCTACCTCCTTAGCGATTTCCCTGACATACTTCTTGTCTCTTCTCAGCAATACTTGTGCCTGTCAAGACAGACGTTTGTGCTGTAACCAATCAGCAGCCATTCTGGAAGCATGACTGCTCAATTGTGTTCATTGTCCAAGCTAAGACAAAAACTGTTCTTGATCTCGGTTGCTGTCAGGCATACTCACCAGCTACAGCCATGGCAGCACATTTAAAGGTATCCCATTCTTCAGAAGGGTCCTAGAATACTGAGAACTTCAGATCGATTGAAGACTGCCACTGTATACTCAAAAACACACTTCTCATCCCTGAGTTTCTCAAGATGAAACTGTTTTCGATAGTATCTTAAACTTTGCTAAGCTCTGAATTATGGCTTCAGAGTAGCAAGAAGTCTGTGATCAGTAGCAATGAATTCTGCACTCCTAAAAACCGTGCAATTCTGAAGGATCCTCCAACGAGTACTAGCATGGATGTGGTTAGTCCCTTTGGTGACGTTTTCAGTACTAGAATACAAGGTCCAGTGATAAAGATCTGGCCACTGGGACCGGGATTCAATAATTCTCAATAAATGGGACTTTGCAAAATCCAAAGGTAAGAACTGTTGTGATTCCTGGTTCCAGAACCATGGGGACCTACGTTCATAGATTCCTCGAAGCCTTTCCTGTCAGTGCCAGTGATTGCACTGATGTCAACCAGGATCACGAATGTATCCAGCAAGGGTATTGTTCCACAAAAGAGTCAAGTTTAGTATATGAGTACAACAGCTTCTCTTCAAGAGCACTCATCACAGTTGGAACATACATGGCAATAAGTGAGATGAAGCCCAAGGAGTGCTTCACTCTCACCAGGAAAATACATTCATCAATTGGAGTAACCCTGTCAACACAACTGACAAAGCACACAGCAATTGCCATGGCAACAAGTCTACGTTCGCCACCATCGTCACAGTCAGAGCAGCAGTGTGTATAACCATTGTAACTGATCTCACAGTGCCTGGGGAGACTTTTTAGAGTCTAAAGTTTAAACAGTGCAAGTATGCTAACCCTAACGGCTCTAACTCTAGAGACAACAAAGACAGTTGTTCCTCCCTCAAAATTCTTAGAAGGTTCCAAGCCCCCACTCAGAATGAAGGCCAAACCCACATATGGATCTAAAGGTTCATGTGTCCTCTACCCCACCGCACGAGTCAAAAGAAGGACTGGAACCTGGGGATCCTCCCCTCAACATCCAGCTTTGGGGTGCAGTAGGCTTTACCCAGCAACCATCATAATTGGTGGCAGCATATGATGCCCCCAAAAGTTACGTTACGCTGGCACCTGAGGAGGGCATCCATGACACAACTGGGTTAGTTTAAGAAAGTCCACGCTGACAATCATCTTTCTTCCTCTAAGTACGTCACACAAGATGTAAGTTTTTCCAGGAAAAGCATGCAGTTCCCACCAAAATGTCCCAAGTCAAGAGAAAACTGGCCACTAGCCTTTGGACAGGGGAGTAGAATCCCTCAGCAGGTCTATCATGGTTTGATTTCGAGTTTTCCTTCTCCTAGGGGGACTGCCAATCAAAGCTATCGAGCACCACCCACCCTGATATGTTGTTGTCGGCATATTTTTTTTTTTTTTTATTATTTTTTTTTTTTATGTGTCCGACTCTGGGCAAAGGCTTCAGGGCCTATATCTTGGGGGCAGTAGCCTATCCCAAGGCCCAGTAGTCCTCCTACACCTCCACATGTCACCACTTCGGCGCTAACACCCACCGTCCATATTGAATACATGCTAGGGCTGTCTCATACAGGACTGGTGTATTGGTATTAGCGGGGGTATTTTTACGACATGTCGGCGGGTCATCTATGCAGCTCATCTGCCTATTGACAAGCCTTGTTTTTAGTTTTTGGGGTGTCTAACCATCTTCCTCACTAGCCTAGGCCAGAGGGTTGCCGGATTAGTCGACGAGAAAACGACCATAGTACTGTATTACATATTACCAATAGCGTATTGAACATAACAGTGGGAAAGCAATGACGATGAGAGGGGTGGGGTGCATGGGTTAACATAAAGACTTGCACTGGGATTTTACCAAAAAGCACCAATAGCTAACTAATGGCCAATATGTTTCATGGGATCAATATTTGAAAGGGTGCGAGTGGAGGCAGAGGAAAATGCTTGGCAACAATAATGGAGTTTAGAAAGAACAAGGGCAGGGGGGCAAGGAAAATGTGTGGCCCGATCAGCACCCCATGAATAATGAGACTGTGTTTCCAACAACTTAGTAAATTGAAGAATAGAACATTTAATCGATGAAACATGTGCATTCCAATTTAATTGGGATTCAAAGATGAGGCAAGAAAAGTGGTAGATGAGCTGTATGCAAGAGGGGTGTAATACAAGTACAGAGAAGGTTGAGGTTTGGTTCGTGGGTGAGTAAACACAGGACACTGAATAAAGAAAACCATGGGTTTTGTCCAAGTTGAGGTAGCATCAGTGGCAGAATGGTGGATTGGAGATGAGGTACGTTTGATTTTGCATTGGAAATGCAAAATTGTCAACATACGGAGGCCAAAACTGACGGAGTGTTGACAGATGATGCCATTTATAACGTACTAAGGACCCAGCCCTGGGGGACACCTTCATTGTGGGGAAATGCACAGGAAAAGTGTGCTTTCAGAGGCATGTAAAAAGTTCGAAGGAAAAGACATTTTTTAGCAAAATACAATGTTATCACGAAGACAAATGGAATAATGCCAATTTATGAATATGATTCCTCCAAGCAGTATAGTCAGCATTTTCTTAACTAGAAAAAAAAAAAAAAAAGACAACAATGACTGACTGGCAGTCAAAAAGCAGAATGGATAAAATATTCTAGTTGAAGGGGACGACATAAGGTGATACATGCTTGGTGATTCCTGAACTGTAAGGGAGAAAGAAGACAACATGATTCAAGGTGCCACAAGATTCGATTAATGATCACCCATTAATGAAGTTTACATAAACAACTGGTCAGGGCAATGGGATGGTAATTTTGTGGAAGGTGACCAGTTTTACCAGGTTCAAGAAATGTGTGAAAGATCGCAACATGTCAATCCGGATAAAGGATAACGTCTGTCCGTTTGTGATGAAAGTTTTTCTAGACGGAACGATATACACAGAGGGTCCTTGTACAAGCAGAAGTGCACCAAGGAACACACTTGGCAGTGGATGGTTGAGTATCACCGGGAATGGCAGGGAGGGCAGCAACTAAGATGAAGAAAGTTGGACAATATATCAAGTGGAAAGGAAAAAGAAGTAGTAGGAAAAGGCGAAAATAAGAAAACAACTCCCAGTCAACATAATGTAACTACCAACAGGGTGGAAGAGGAACGTGACAGAACGAGGTACGAGTGAGTTTGAGAGGGAAGTGATCACTAAAAACTGTCTTCCAACACCGACCAACGGAAAATCAAAGAAATTCAAGGTGAACAAAAAGATAGATCTAAGCAAGAGACGGAACGAGAGTGTAGCTCGAAGTGAGGAGGGGATCCAGAGTTAAAGCTGAGGATCTCTTGCTAAAAAAAAATAACTGTTTTGATAAGTCTGTCATAGTGCCAATTGCTGAGTCATCTGACAGGGAATGCCGGCAATGTAGTCACGATGGAGAAGAATCGAAATGGGGAGAGAATGAAGTAAGGTGAAGTCTGGAAATGAAAATGGATAGGAGAGTAATAGAGAGAGCTAACAGTGATCCACTGACGGAGGAAGACACGAGTATAAGTAAGAGGGATAGGAAAACAAGTAGAAAGATATTAAAAGAGGTCATAATTACAGATAAGAGGGGTGATGTCACATAAGGAATGGGATCCATGAAAAGTATAATCCAGAATAAGAACTGGCAATATCGAAGAAAGGTTTCCTGGAAGAGAGAGACAGAGACAGAGACAGAGACAGAGACAGAGACAGAGACAGAGACAGAGAGAAGAAGAAGAAGAAGAAGAAGAAGAAAACTGTGTGTGAGGAAATAAGAAAATGGATGCCTTTATGATGGGTAAGCATACCTCTGACACTCCACTGAAGAAACGCCATAATAAATGAAAAAGAAAATTAAGCCCAGGTGAAATGCAGTGGTTGTTTACAGCACTGAGTGTGAGAGTAACCAGGAAGCATAGGTAGATCATGAATGGAAGGGATTGGGGAAGACAGGGAGGCTGTGGTGATCATGGAGGAGTAGGGGGACTGTCTCAATAGCGTGGTCGTAAGTACCTGTATGGAGATAGGAAAGTCGATTGTGGATCGTTAGGCACAGCCAGAATAAAGTCGTGAGATGTAGTGTCAACGAGGTGAGTTACAGCACTCTTGGGTTACTGAGTTTTTATTCCAAGGTTATATCAATAGTGAGTTACAGCTTAACGGAGCGTGATGGCCTAATGACCCTAGTGTCGGGCCTTCTCTCTTGCCTCTCCCTCCCTTTTCTCTGATCTGAAGGGAATCTCTCCGACATTATATACAGCTTGGAGAGGATGTGTGTATGTGTGATGTAGTGTCTGGTAGACTCACGTGGACTAACTGACTAGGGCTGGTTACTCGACGTGTTTGAATACGTCTTGAAATTCTTGGTCGTCTGGACTACAAAGAGATTGTTTGAGATACATCATATGTTAAGAATTCTTGATGGTCTGGGACAGCAAGATTGTGGATATACATTATGTGGATTGACATTCCTAGTGAGAAATTCTGTATGTCCCCAGCAGGCACTACATCGTGTACATTGTGTTATGAGATATATACAAGTGCCTTTATAATAACTACATATCGTTTGGTCACGCCCACTTTCGTACCAACGACAGTAAATATTGTCATAACATATTAATGCATACTATATACACATTACAATCAACTCGTAACCTAATTTTGTGAAATACATAATACTGTAAAAGTAACATACTTGATTGAATAGTGTATAATGGCAGTTACGTTATGTTAATGCTAGTTACATCATTTTAATGCAACTGTGACGCAAATGTGACTGTAACATAATATTGTGTTACTACACCTGTTACATAATTGTATTGGCCATAAAACTGTAGTTACATCCTGTTAATGCAACTGTTACATAATTGTGTTGGCTATAAAATTGTAGTTACATCTTGTTAATGCAACTGTTACATAATTGTGTTGGCCATAAAATTATAGTTACATCCTGTTAATGCAACTGTTACATAATTGTGTTGGCCATAAAATTGTAGTTACATCTTGTTAATGCAACTGTTACATAATTGTGTTGGCCATAAAATTGTAGTTACATCTTGTTAATGCAACTGTTACATAATTGTGTTGGCCATAAAACTGTAGTTACATCTTGTTAATGCAACTGTTTCATAATTGTGTTGGCCATAAAATTGTAGTTACATGAATGTGGCAATTGTAACATAATTGCAGTAATCACAAGTGTGGTCATTGTAGCTGTATAACTGACACATATGTATATAATTTATACAATCTTAGCAATACAATCATATCATGAATCAGCCATATTTGATGTACTTGTTTAAGTGAAACACCATAGGTGTATTAGCTTAGTTATGTGAGACACCATAGGTGTATTATCTTAGTTATGTGAAACACCATAGGTGTATTAGCTTAGTTATGTGAAACACCATAGGTGTATTAGCTTAGTTATGTGAGACACCATAGGTGTATTAGCTTAGTTATGTGAGACGGTATAGGTGTATTAGTTATGTTAAACACCATAAGTGTATTACCTTCGTTATGTTGCACAGTTTGAATTAGAAATGACATTAAAATAATGTATCCACCCAAGGTTTCATTGGTAGACATCAGGAAGGGCATCCGGTCATAAAATGCTACACGCTCCAAACCAAAGTCCTCTACCCAGGGGCAACGCCTTAGCCCTTACCCAAAAAAGGGGTACCTGGCGTAAAACTCACTTTTTATTCACTTAGTTTCGTTTGTACCACACATTACTTGATACTATAGTCCTCCAAGGGTTGTGGAGTCAACTTGATGTGCTTACTGTTTTTTTTAAATTCATCTTTATGTGTTGGTTGCAAGTACGAAAGTGTGTGGTTTAGTATAGCACACTGTTGGTAGCTCCATTTGATTTAGTCATTTTCACTGGCTTTTCCTTGTTGCTGTAATATGAAGCATACATGTGTACTTATACAGTATTTTGATTCTCTGGTTTTACTAGATTTTCATATGTATGTATTATATGTTCATGCCAGGATATGTATTGTCTATCACTGTGTATATACGTAAGGTTGTATGTAAAAGACGAAGTACTATTAAACTAAGAGAGTAAATGTTCGACTCACCGATCTTAATTGTGGTGGGAATGCTGGCTAGGATGCCGCTGCTGATGACAGTGATGATGGATGAAGGGTGTTGGTAGTGTTTGGTTGTGGTAGGTCAGATCCTGGTATGACAGCGTCAGCACTTGGTGTCGTTCGTTTCGTTTCGTTTATAGATTCCCTGGACCTATAGTTGTCCCCACTCAGCTGATGATGACGCACTATTGAGTAGCTGCCTCACTCTGGTCGTCGTGGTGGAGATGATGGTGGTGGTGGTAGTGCTGGAGAGGGTGGAAGTCGTGGTGGTGGGTGTTGGAGGTTCAAGGAGGAGAAATGTGTTGATGCTACTTCATCATGCTGGGTCAGCATTATTGGCACAGTACAGACTCACTTCCGCTTTCCTCACTTTTGCTTGTTATTCCTTATCGTTTCTCACTTCTTTGTCTCACTTCTCGGTCATTTCATATTGTGATTTACTTGTTGTCGGATGCAGATTGCCGCTACTAGTAGGTGCGAGTAGAAAATTATAGGGATGACTCGTAGACTTCGCAGTTTTTTTTTTTTTCCTCACTCGTAACTCGTTCTTCTTCCTGATTACTCGCTTGTGGTTACTTGATCATAGAACTGTAGGCTTGTAGTCTTGTAGACTTGTAGAGCTGTTGATAGCCGTAGTTTATCACTGCTACTGTTTCTCGCAGATCGTTGAATTGCAGTTAAGGTGGTTAGGAACGAGTTTTGTTGTTTGTGTAATTGCTGATTGTTGCTCGAGAAGGAGTCATAGATTGTTTTGACTGAGACGTTAATCGGCTTTGTTTAGCAGCTCGCCACCACTCTCAGTGAACATAATGAGGCAGATATCGTAGTTTACCGTTGTAGCGGTTGTATAAACTCGTAAGGCGTATTTTGTCGTAGTTTACCGCTGTTCACTAATCTCGATGGTGCAGTTTATCGTACTTGGTTCGTTATGACCTCTTGCCACCAAACTCGATAGCGTGATTTATCGTAGTTCACGGTTGTAGCGGTTCAGAAGAGTAGTCTGCAGCATATATCGATGAACATATAAACTAATATCAGTGAGCGTTGTATAAACTCGTAAGGCATAGTTTGTTGTAGTTTACCGCTGCTGCCAATCTCAGTGACGGATTTAATCGTTATATAAACTATTAAAGCGAGTTTTGATTGTACTGTAGTTAGGTTCGTTATTACCGCTCGCCACCAATCTCGATAGCTTGGTCGTAAGTACTTGTAATGAGATAGGGAAGTCGATTGTGGATCGTTAAGCACAGCCAGAATAAAGTCGTGAGACATAGTGTCAACGAGGTGAGTTACAACACTGTTGGGTTACTGAGTTTTTATTGCACGGTTATATCAATAGTGACTTGCAGCTTAACGGAGCGTGACGGCCTAATGACCCTAGTGTCGGGACTTCTCTCAAGCCCCTCTCTCCCTTTTCTCTGATCTGAAGGGAATCTCTCCGACATTATATACAGCTTTGAGAGGATGTGTGTGTGTGTGTGTGTGTGTGTGTGTGTGTGTGTGTGTGTGTGTGTGTGTGTGTGTGTGTGTGTGTGTGTGTGTGTGTGTGTGTGTGTGTGTGTGTGTGTGTGTGCGTGTGTGATGTAGTGTCTAGTAGATTCACGTGGACTAAACGACTAGGGCTGGTTACACCACGTGTTTGAATACCTCATGAAATTCTTGGTCGTCTGGACTTCGAAGAGAATGTTTGAGATACAACATATCTTAAGAATTCTTGATGGTCTGGGACAACAAGATTGTGGATATACATTATGTGGATTGACATTCCTAGTGAGAAACTGTGTATGTCCCCAGCAGACACTACATCCTGTACATTGTGTTATGAAATATATGCTGTTGCCTATATAATGTCTACAACTGGACAGGGAAAGAGAGGGAAACAGAAGACAGAGAGGGGAAGGCTCAGGAAGGGTAGGAGGGAGTAGGAGAGACAGAGATGCGAAGGGAATGTATTCCTGTAGTTAAAAGGGTATGCAAAACTGAAGTACAGTGAAGGTAATTAAGGACTATGTAAGAATTCAACTTCCATAGCAGAAGACAAAGGCTGAGTGGAAACCGGTGAAAAAATCTCCATGGCATTACTGTTTGAACAAGGGGGAGTGTTGTGTAGGCAAGGCAATAGATGGAGAGTGAGAGAGACCAGGCATATGAGACAGGGAGGACGCAAGGGTACCTTTACCTTTGCCTTCACAGGGAGAATGTAATGTAGGAGAAGACCGAGAACATACCGAATGGGAAGGACATTGGGTAGAGTGGACACAGATAAGAAGAGAGGAATAAGAGGAAGAGGAATCAGAAAGGGAGACAAGAGCAGCGAAAGAATTGGAGACAGTTAGGGAAGCCGAGGCATTGGAAGAGCAGGACACAAGTGACACAACACGAGTAGTGCGGGCCACACACACATAGGAGATGCCAGAAGAATCATGTAAGCTACGTGCTTGGCGATGGACTTCTTGAAGGGAAAGGCCAGTTTTTCTGTGAAAACAATGCCCTCCTGTTTCAAAAATGTGGACTGGGTATTTTCTGCAAAAGGCTGTATGTCGACCTTTACAGTTCTGGAAGGCAGGATGCTGCAAGGACAGGCAGAGGAAGAATGTCAAGCCTGAGCCCCGCTGGGGAAGACAGCCTGTGATCAGCAGCAATTGGTCAGGTGGCCAAAGCGACAGGAGGAAGAGCACAGGCGATGGGGAGGAATAAGTTCAACAGAAAGGGCAATGCCCCAGTTGATGACAGAAGGGGATGATTACAAAAATCAGTTATCATATTGACAATGTTGGCTGGCTGTCAGTGGCATCCACTTGGAGGATTCATAAAAAAATGAACAGAGAATACTGAGTGTTGTTGTTCGGAAACAATGACTGGAATATCATCAACAGTCAGGGAAACTTAGGTTTCCAAAGGACAAAAAAGTGTGGAAAACGCATAGTGCCTTTAGAAGAATTAAACTGGGCATCTGGAGAGACTGAAAGAGAATTACCAGAAGGATTTTTTAAAAATTCATTATTATCTGCTCGGGCTACAATTAGCACTCTAAGAAGATGAGAGCCATTGGATCACACAGAGTACTGTATGTGGCGTCAGTGCCTACTTGGCTAGCCAGAGAGAGAGATGAAGGGGGAGGTTATCCATATTTGTGGTGGTTAGAATATTGCGATCACATCTAGGGCCCATTGAGTGAGATGGCTTTGGAAGGGTTAGTGGGTAAGGAAGATGGATGAAGATGGGACAAGGAAACAAAAGATAGGAATGGTAGACGTGGGAAGGAGTGGAGGAAAAGAAGGTTAGTCATTACAGAAGAAGACGAACAGTTGAACAGATTCATGGATGTAAGGGATCGTGAGGAGGAAGTTGGTGCAGGTAAATGTGAGGAAACAGCAGAGGTGAATAGAGGTTTAAAATTAGTACTGAGAATCAGAAAAGTAGCACGATGAGGAGCTTGGGTCGTCATTGAGGTCAAAATATCAGCAGGAACCAGGGAAGGGGAATTTGACACATTCTCCATAATCAGTCATGGAAAAGAAAAGGCTCATCGTGACTACCAAAAATCAGAAAGAACTGTGTGGGTGGAACCTGGAGTCACAAAGGCCAGCCAATTACTCAACCGAGAATTAAGTGCAAAATATGTACTCCCAACCCTACCCAAGGGAATAGCAACACACTGTGGGAGATCAGAGCCCCACATCACTATGCTGATCCAGCAGCAAATAGTCAAGAGTTCTACACCAAAGGCACAGCACCCCCGGATTAGCAGCTGCAGCCACATAGTAAGGCTCGCCTCTGCAGAGGTCCAGACACTGGGGAGGTGTAGAATGCATCATGGCCCCTACAATTGGTAAGATCAACAGTCCACGGGGTACACACCAGTCCTCGTTGTTGCAACAGTGTAAGAGCCACAGACAAGAATTCTGATGAAAGTGAAGAATTGTATACTGTTTAATGCCAAGGATATGTTAGATAGCAAAGGCAAAATAGGAAGAAAGAGGCAACAGAAAAGAAAAGACCCCGCAAAATTTAAATGAGGAAGTAATGGGGCCATAAGGGAAGGGAAGAATGAAGAACCGGGTGGAAAGACGTAAATGCGGCATCCAACCAGCAACCAAACCTCCATACTCTACAGTGGTGCCCGCCAAGGTATCTTGCGAGAGTTCCCCTACATGTCAAGTCCCGGTCATTGTCTTCTAAGCTGTCCATTGACAAGAACGAGCAAGGAAACAGAAGAATCATGCATAGTAAAACGCTTATAAAACTTTCTTGTACAATATTATATTCCTTAATAACAGTGTCTCAGTACTGTATTATCTTAGTATTAATGGAATGCGATATTCCAAGTTTCAATATTTATCATTCTTTATAATCAGTAGTAATAAATGAAGAGATGCAAAATGGTAGATCAGATTCAGTAACAAAATATTAAGCACATTTCCTTGGCTTGATAATTGCACTGTAAAAATAAAGCTAAGACCTTTGATTACTCACTTCCCATAACAATGCAAGCATCAAACACTCAATATTCTTGCCTGTATCTGCATCATGTATAAGTAGATATTACCTTTTTTTTTTCATAGGCTATATTGTTTTCATAATATTTTATAGTTAAAAATGAAGGCACAGAAATATATAAGCCTTTACAACATTATAAGTAGAAGATAGCTGTAAGACCATGCATTCGTTCTCATGATCATGATGGCTATTCATTCTAAAGGAATTTCAGGCTTGCCACACTCTCCCATTACCTTAGGAGATGGCAGATATCTCTGCTAGTGGCTGAATAAACAGCAGTGAGCTCCTTTTATACATTTTCAGAATGAAATGCCAGACAGGTAGCGGGATATTTAGGTCAATCTGTACTGGGGATAGAAAAAAATCACGGTTAAGTTATCAAGAGGCTGTCATCACCAATGTCCAGAACAGATTATGAAAATGCACAGGGAGAAGAAAATTTTCAAACTATTCTTGTACTTATTATATTTATTATGCAACAGTAATGCATAGCTTATACAAAATAATATTTCAGCAAAAAACTCTTTAAATTTAATCATAATACAGCTATCAACTTTCTATCTTCGTGTCTGTCTATCAATACATCTATCTCTCTAGACATCGATATCTAGACATACATATGCTGTATTATAACAGAGTTACAATAATTGCGTTTTATGGAGATAATAAGTTTCTGGTTCATATCTATCACTCGTTTAACATACATTAGATGCTGAGAAGTCATACCACAGCTAGTACATAGGTATTATATACATATTTACTTTTTGCACATACATTATCTTTTACAAGGCAGTGTTTCTCAATACGGAGATAATGAGAATGGTTTTGTATTTGAAAAAAATAGCGAAACTTTTTATGAAAATGTCAGAAGTAAGGGAAGATCATAGATAAATGTGTTCACGAGAATAGGCTGCTTCAGTAACAGTTTTGAAGACTTTTAACCCCCATCGGCCGGGAAACGTGTATACACGTCAAAATCGGGCTGCTACAGGGTCACCGGGTAGCAGCATTACATGCAAGTGTCTTCCCACCACCGTTTAAACTGGCCACCATTTCATCTCGCATACAAAGGACAGGGAGTCCCTCAGTACCACACAGGCGAGGGTCAGTCTGTCGCTTGCCTTTGCCAGGTGTACTATGCATTCTTCAGGTTCCTCTTTTTTATTCCAACTGCTATGCCTGTAGCCAATTCCATCATCCATCCTTGCCAAGCCTCTTCATAGTGCCATAAAGCATGCCCTGGATGAAACAGTGTCTAGTTTATCTAATAGTGGAGTAAGTTGCAATGTTGAAAGCAAAGCCATAGTCGGTACCACGGGAAGACACATGAATGCGTCCTGCTGTCACGCCGATCTCACGGTGAAAATTAGTTACCTTCCCTACGTCATTACTCATCAAAGCAAGAGATGGATTAGGTGAGTAAAATGGTCATTAATTCGTTTCCCTAAGTGCTATAGTTTCCGAGATGTTAAGGTTTGAAAACAAGTAATTTTCTGCAGTTTCTAAAAAAAATTACTGTAGTGAGGTGACGATTTCATATAATGTGGGCCTGCATTTGCGGGTTAATGCTACAGTTCATAGGTCTGCTTCCTGTTGCGTACAGGCACCTCACAAAATTACACATCATACAACTAACAAAAATACACATCAAACAAATATTACATTAAACGCAAAGCTAACAAGAGAAAAATACTGATAATTAATGACAAATTATACTGAAGTTCATATTCATGTATGTGAAGGGGCATAGCTTGTATTTTTTTTTATAATAAGGCCACTCTGGTGTAGTCAAGGCTAATTATGGCGTGGAATGATGTTGATGAGTGTCTGCAGAGTTTTGGAGCGAATGTGAATGTGGTAATGATGGGAGATCTGAATGCTAGAGTGGGAAATGTAGCAGTTGAAGGCGTAGTTGGTATGCATGGTGTGCCTGGAAGAAATGAAAATGGGGAACGAATGATAGCGATGTGTGTTGAGCGAGAGATGGTGATTGGGAATACGCTGTTTGAGAAGAAAGATATTTATAAGTATACATGGGTGAGACAGGAGGGTGGAAGGGTTGTTGATAGAGCTTTGATGGACTATGTGGTTGTGTCTAGGAATGTAATAGGAAGATTGTTGGATGTGAGAGTTCTAAGAGGGGAGGGTGGAGGTATGTCTGACCACTACCTGGTGGAGGGAAAGTTAAGAGTAGGTAAGAGATGGGTGAGAGCTAGGAGGGTTAGGTGTGGCAGGGAGGTTTTGAAAGTGAGTGAGTTGGATAAAAGAGAGAAAAGATAGAGTATCAGGAGAAATTGAAAGATGAGTGGAACGCAGTGAAAGATCGGGAAAATGGCAGCGTGGAGGAGGAATGGCAGTTGTTTAAGAATGCTGTGGTGGGGCATGCAGAAGAGGTGTGTGGTGTGAGACGTGTGGGTGGTGGTGTAAGAAAAGGAAGTGAATGGTGGTGCGAGGAAGTAAGTATGGCTGTGGCCGAGAAGAGACGTGCATATGAAGTGTGGCTGCAGAGGAAGGATGAGATGTCATATGAAAGGTATAAGGAAAAGAGGAATAGAGCGAGAAGGGCTGTGCGTGATGCTAAAGTGGCAGCAGATGAGAGGTGGGGTAGGCGGCTGACAGAGAATTTTCAACAGAATAAGAAAATGTTTTGGAAGGAGGTGAAAAGGGTGCGAAAGGGAGAGTCTGGGAAGGAAGAACGAGTAAAAGCAGAGGATGGAGGGATGTTAATTGAGATGGATGCAGTAAGGAAGAGATGGGCAGAGTATTTTGAAAGATTATTAAATGTAGAGGAGGAAAGGGTGGCTGAGATTGTGGCGGATGGAAGGGTGCAAGGAATAAATGTGTTGGGAGAGTTGAATGATTCCTTGATCACGAAGGAGGAAGTGGAGAAGGCAGTAAAGGAGATGAAAACAGGGAAAGCTGCAGGTATGGATGGGTGTGCTGTGGAATGCCTGAAGGGTGGTGGAGTGACTATTGTTGACTGGTTAGTAAGATTGTTGAATGTGTGCTTTGAGAAAGGTATGGTGCCAATTGACTGGGCAAGTGCTTGTGTGGTCCCGTTGTATAAAGGCAAGGGTGATAAGTATGAATGTACTAGCTTTAGGGGTATAAGTCTGTTGAGTGTTGTAGGTAAGGTGTATGGTAGAGTGTTAATTGAGAGTTAGAGAGGGTACAGAGGGAGTGATTAGTGATGAGCAGTGTGGCTTTAGGAGAGGGAGGGGATGCGTTGATCAGGTGTTTGCTGTGAGACAAGTGTGTGAAAAGTATTTAGCGAAAGGCAAGGATGTGTTTTGGGCATTTATGGATTTAGAGACGTATGATAGAATTGATAGGGAGGCTTTGTGGACTGTTTTAAGATTGTATGGACTTGATGGTAGGTTACTAAAAGGGGTGAAAAGTTTTAATGTAAATAGTAGAGCATGTGTAAGAGTGGGAAATGCTGTGAGTGATTGGTTTCCCGTGAGAGTGGGGCTGCGACAGGGATGTGTGATGTCACCTTGGTTGTTTAATATTTACATGGATGGTGTTGAAAGGGAGGTGAATGCAAGAGTTTTAGGTGGTCTGAGTCTGGTAAATGTTGATGGTGGAGATTGGAATCTGAAGCAGCTGCTGTTTGCAGATGATACTGCAC
Source organism: Coenobita brevimanus (assembly GCF_032717465.1). Lineage (NCBI taxonomy): Eukaryota > Metazoa > Arthropoda > Malacostraca > Decapoda > Coenobitidae > Coenobita > Coenobita brevimanus. The sequence goes on from NC_137009.1 coordinate 10,671,238, forward strand.
TGGTGACCGATTCAGAGGAGAGATTGAGACAGTTGGTAGAGGAGTTTGGAAGGGTGTGTGAAAGGAGGAATTTGAAAGTAAATGAGAATAAGAGTAAAGTGATGAAGTGTACGAGGTTGATAGATGGTAGGGGGATGAATATAGTTTTGAATGGTGAGTTGCTTGAGGAGGTAGATTGTTTTAAATATCTAGGGTCACATGTTGCTGTGGATGGAAGAATAGATGCAGAAGTGAAGTTTAGAATAAATGAAGTAGGAAAGGTGCTGGGAGGAATGAAAAAAGTGTTTAAATGTCGTTCAAGCTTAGAATGGATGTAAAGAGAAGGCTGTATGAGGGTGTTGTGGTACCGACTGCATTATATGGGGCTGAAACATGGAATATGGGTGTTGCAGAGAGGAAAAGTTTGAATGTAATGGAGATGAGGTGTCTGAGGAGTATGTGTGGAGTGACGCGTATGGATCGGGTGCGAAATGATGAAGTGCGAAGGAGAACTGGAGTTGTTCAGGAGATGGCTGGTAGAGTTGAGCAGAGGGTGTTGCGATGGTTTGGGCATATGGAGAGAATGGATAATGAGCGATTGGTGAAAAAGATAACTAGATCTGATGTGAGAGGTGTAAGGCTGAGAGGAAGACCACGAATAGGATGGATGGATAGTGTGAAGAGAGCGCTGGATGCGAGAGGGATGTCTGTTGAGCAAGGAAGAGTGGCTGTGCGTGACAGAAATAAATGGAGAGAAATTGTGAATAAATAAGTGATGACGCAGCCCTGAGGGGATATTCTCCCGCATTTGGTCTGATCAGCTAGTCAGGTCAGGTGCGGGTAAGGGGATGGGTATGTTATGATGTGGCAGGGGTAAACCAGTTCTGCTGTCGGGCCCTGCTGCGGATGTCACTGATTGCATTGCGCAGTTTACCCTTGTGCGGTGTGGTGCGGTGAGGATCTGTCCGTTCTCCCCTTTGGGGCTAAGATGTGAATGAATGTGTTTAAATGGATGAGTAAATGGAGAGGGTGTCGTCCTGTCTCGGCTACCTCCCTTTCCTTGGGGGAAGCAGCCTAGGTATATAGACAGATAGATAGATAGACCAAACAGAGTTCTGTAGTGCATCTCAGCCTTTTTCCCAGAAATCTAGGGTGACCACTGGGGTGGCCAAGGATATTCTACAAGCTCTGGTCACGCCAGTGAGTACATAAAATTGAACAACGAAATCATTCACATGAAAATAAAATTGCTCCATTGTGCTAGTTGTTTTTCCATGCATTAACTTGGCCATGTTTTTTAATAAACTGTGTATTATGAAGAACATCATATATATAAGGGGTCATAGTTCATATTCTATTAGTGTCAGAACTATACCTAACAAAATGTATTACTGTCATAAGAAGACGTAACATAGTCTTTAACAGACTATTAAATAAGCTCATTACTCATTTTTAGACTGTACTTTGGTTTTCTTACGTTTTGTTTGGACGAATGGCATTATACAATATCTTTTACTCGTATATGACGAATGTTGAACCGTGCAACATTAAACACACTATGGGATGAAACACTAAGTTTTAAACACTACACAAAAACTTCTAAACTAAAGGGAAGCAATTTTTGATGAGACTGCCATTTCAATTGTAGCTAGTTGCATATGTGCTGAGACATACATGGGGACTACCAGCAGTAAAAAACGCCTGAATAGCTCCTGGTTTAGGATGCATGGCAATGAAGGTCCTTTATGTGCTGCTGCTTCAATACACATTTGGAGAGACTCGTGGCTGTAGTGAAGATTGACAGCCATTGATATATTGCTCTCGTGGGACATGAATAGAAATGCTTCACTGGGGTAGGGATTCAGAGCCTGTGTTCCAAACATACCATGGACTGATTTAGTGGTAAATATAAAAGCTGGATTAATGGAGCATACTTCATCAGGTATGAAATGTGTGACACACTCCTGGTGAAAGTTTGGGTTTAAAGAAACCTTAAGTAGCTGATGTGCTCCTCCTCCGGGCAATACTTGGAGAAATTTGATAGTTGCTGCAGCGACTGGAAGCCGCTGGTGTTCTATCGTCCTAGGACGCATTTAGAAAAGATTTTGGGGGGCCAGTTTTCATTCAGTCTGCCAGCAACTGAACCAAGAGTAAAATCACAAATGAAGAGACTCAATCAAAACTGGAATCTGGATCAAAAGTGGAGATTTCTCGAACAACAAAACGCCTGAGCAGCTCCTGGTTTATAATGGGGCTGAACGACACTGAATGGTGTACATGTGCTCCCATCCCACGACATGACTGGAGGGACTCGATAGCTGTAGTAAGGATTCAGGGCCAACGTTCCTTCCCTCTGACAGCGTCGGATCCAGCGGTAGACAGTAGAGAGGCTGAACCCTGTCTCGAGGGTAATATCTCTTGCCGACTTACCTGTCATCCACAGCCAGACGATCATCTTGCGATTCGCCGTCACTGTTTCCGCCCAGCTCGGTCGTCTTTCCATCTCCTCTCTGTCTGTGTTAGTCAAGACGTACAGGTGTAGCTGTAGCAAGGTAATCATTTCAGTATAAAGGTTGTTCCAACTGTGGTACCAGCTGTTGCTACAATCAGCTCTTTTAATACAATGATGCTCTTGGTTGCTCTCCAGGTAATTTCCTTGACTTCAGACAAAGTCACAGTTTAGAAGATGGTAATAATTTATTATTGTAATCAGTGACAGATTAAACTATTTCTGCATATACAAATGACTTTTTTCATATATTATGGGAGGGAGCAACAAGAAATTAATCATGAGTTAAAAGGTGAATGCTTTTATGTCAAATTGAAAAGGGACAAGAAGATAAAGAAATGCAGTGCTAGACTGTGATTATTTAGCTTTCCATCACGGAATCCTTCAATGATCTACCTGGAGCATATGGGTCACTGAGGTAGGGGGTAGAATACTCAAAGCAGACATTGTATCGCATCAGTCCGATATTGCATTTTCTAGTTTATGCCAAACGATATTATTCAGCTTAGAACAAACCTCCTAGCTGTCAAGGAGTTAAGAAGGCTATATCTGACTCCTCCAGTTTGAAAAGTCTGTCTAGACCTGAATGAAATCGCCATATGACAAGAACAGAATGAAGAAGGTTTCTCCTGCCCTGAATGGATTATGGTGAGTTACCAGTCACTCGTCCTTTCCCCCTGCTACTCTTCTTCTGATATAGTGTGTCACCCTCTTGATACTCTCCTAATTGCATCAGTTCATTCCAGTCTAGGAACAACATTACTGGCTCTTTGCCATGCCTTGAGGTTAATATTAAAGTTCCAGCATAATGAAAAATAACAGCTCGGTTTCAAATTGGGGTTGGTCATACAAATAAATCTGAAGTACATTACTGAAAATGTAATATTGTTTTGCTGGTCTAAATTTGTCTTCATAATAGTGAGCTGTAACGGTTTTCCTTCAGAAGAGTTTACAGTAAAAAAAGGTTTAAGTGGGTATGTTATTATTACACTTACTGCTGAATTTAATGGCATTTATAGCATACTTTGCAAATATTGAACCTTCTTCAGGACTGCAATGGAACAGAGAGAGAGAGAGAGAGAGAGAGAGAGAGAGAGAGAGAGAGAGATGTTGTTGCTGTTGTTGAGATTTACCTCTCCTGGGAGGACCGAGTCAAATAAAGGCCCGCCATACAAAAGCTTGTAAATTAAGGAGGCTCTAAAAGAGCTACTGTAAACGTTTTAAATGGTGTGAAGCACGCCAAACTCCCAGCAGCCGATGGAGTAACCGAGGAGGGAGGCCCATCAGTGTCCAGGTCGGCACTGAGGAGGGAGGGCTGTCAACGTACAGATAGGCGGGAGGGACTGGAGAAGAAGCCCTCAGTCCCTCGGCTGCTGACGGCAAAGAGTTGGTTTCACCGAGTTCGGTGGTGGAGGTGTTGACTGGCGAGAGATGAAATGTGACCGAGAGAGAGAGAGAGAGAGAGAGAGAGAGAGAGAGAGAGAGAGAGAGAGAGGGAGAGAGAGAACTGTAGCGCCATTCTACACGTACAGTGCCTCATCAACATGTGAGAATAAGCAACCTCTTCTCCTCGAATATGTTGAATCAGCAAACTCTTGTACAATAATGATTTCACAAACATTAGAAATACTCTTTGACATGGACAATAATCTCTCTCAGTCATAAACACATACTTCAAAAAGTGTGTTTCATTCCCAGAAAAATAATATACTTGAGAAAACAGTGCGAAGTGAATAGTTTGAAAAACCTGAACTATATGTGAATACGGCTGAAGTATTCACACACTCATTCAATCATGGCCAAGATGCACCCAAAATCCTTCATTCACTCGTTTTATTATCCTTTGACTTGTTAATTAGTACCCATTGTGATCTGTAATAATACCGCTATATAGGTAAGCCGCAGACTAACAAAAGGTATTGATAGAACACAAAATCATGACAAGAGAATAAGAAGGCGGCATCATGGCAACTCTTCCTGTCAACTAGGCAGCCATGGCCACTTAATGCAGGGGCTTTGTATGGCACATGGCTGGAGTGCATTATTTATTAATTATTCTGCACGGTCTTTGCTCAGTTTCAGTGCGTTTTAGTGCAGTTCATAAAAAAAAAAAATGCCAACCATGGAGGATGATATTGAACGAGGGACACTTGCTGTTACGTTGGAAGATACGAGGCATTGTATCATTTGGGTGTTGGAAAGTTTATCAGAGATTTTTCTAATCTGATCACTGGGAGATCTTTGCTATGATGAATAAACTCATAATTATGACCGTAGAAAGACTACAAAATAAAAGACTTCTGTTGAATGGGATAATTCTATGGAATCTCATTTTGTCTGAAAGCATCCAATTTCGGACAGCTGTCGAAAGCTGGCCGTATTCTCACTGAAGGAGTAGGTTGGCTAACACTTCATTGTTGCTGTTTTTTTTTTTGTTTTTTTTGGAACTAGGCTTATTGGAAGTAAACCCAACGGACTGCAAGCTTAAGTTGTCCATGTTATCCATCTTTTACAGGGAACTATTGTATGATCTGGGGATGAGAAAGTATTTAAGGAACGTTTATATAACCAGGTAGTAAGTAGCCCGGTAATACTGATGCCACCCCATGAAGGCGTCCCTCTCCACACACACACACACACACACACACACACATCTCTCTCTTATCAGTTTATATTTGCATATGCAGACTGATTCTCATTATTTTATTTCTTACGCAAAAACCGTCGCCACGAAAGAAATGGCAACTTACAAGATTATGCTGTGTGTAATGTACAAAGTAAAACGAGGATATAGAAAGCCTCCTTAGCCCATGAGAGCAGGCCCCTTCCATAAGTTATTATTTTGTATCATAATCCTGCCATTCCCCAAACTTTTCCAAGTAAAAGAAAGGACATATATTCTTCATCAACCTTTTTACTACTAGGGTGTTCTTCTAGGCTGAATAAAACAATCTGATGACGTCAGTAATATAATATAACTTACGTTCTCTCACCGAAGGACTCAAGCTGCTATTAACAGTAACTGCAGGTAATTCCTCTACTATGGGAGCTAATAAGGCACACCCTCATTTGGTAGCACCGATATTATTGGTCGGCTCCACTGCCCGGTTATTGAAACGTTCCTTAGCCCCTCTCTTGATCCCGAAAGAGGATGGCAGACTGCACGAAAAGAGCAACTACAACCTTCACAACACCGGGTTCAAGTCCCGGACAATCCTAGGGCCACAACAACAGCAACCTTAACTGTAAGTCATATCCCTGACACCGACTAAAAGCGTGTGTCCTTGCAGTAAAATCGTGTACCTACAGTATGAATAAAATATCCATTAATCGTGGTGATTGATATAACGAAGCTACATCTTCCCTTTTTACCGTGTTTTCCTTGAAGCAAAAATAAAGGATGACTGCCATTTCAAATCTATAGTTCCTTATAGAATATTGTAGCTTTAACCTTTTCATCCTGTTTAATGTTAATCTTTCTACTCCCTGACAATTTTAATAAACTTGGGCGAGATACTTCGAACTGGTGCGGTTAAATATAGCCTTCCTCAACCCCTTCAGTACAAGGGGTCTCCCTTAAATGTACACCTCCGGACAGAAATTCGTGATACGGGGTAATCTGCCACACGGCTATCCCCCATAACTCCCTCTCCTTACCCCCACCAAAACACTGATTCGTTAGGCTGGTGGATCGGAGATATGAAGCTTCGCTCACTCTCTTGCCTTGTCATCTGGACAACCACATATGCACCCACCTACTTATCCACCTACCGACTCAACCCATCCAACACAACCAACCGACCTCATCCCTGCCACCCACCCAGCCCATCGATCCCTGCTATCCACCCTGCTAAACCCACGAATGTCAGACACGAAGTTCACCCAACGATGCCACTCAACTCATTTACTCATTCACTTCTCCACCCTGAACCCATCCAGTCACCTAGCCCAACCACCTGCTTAGATCATCCCGACCACGCAATCGTCTCAGCCGTCCTCCGACCAAAGGTGCCCACACACCCTGGCGACTCACTTTGTCCACACATTCCGACAACCTATCTTGCCCACTGACCCCTACCACCCACCCTCACCATTTACAAATTCCACCCACCCTTCCCACTCACGAATTCCACCCACCCTGGTCACCCAACAATGCCATCCATCTCATCTATCCACACAACCCTCCGACCTCTCCTGGAACACTCCCCACGCACTTCACCCTACCCATCCACCCATCCTGTCCACCCACTCCTCCCACCGACCCACTCGCCCATCCACCCTTATTACGCTATCCCATTTACTCCCTCACTCCATTTACCCATTTGAACCCGACTTATCCATCAAACTCATCTTATCCAAACCTAAGTTACCGACCCCTCCCAGACTACCCACATATCCAACGACCTACCCACCCAGCCCACCAAACGCATCCACTCACTAACCCATTTACCCCTACAACCCACCCAAAACCACTACACACACCACACCCAACAACTGTCCCCACCCCCTCTCCACCATTACCACAGTCCACCCACCCTGGCGATGCACCGAACTACCACACCCACTAATTCAACCTCATCAACTCCTCCCACCCAACCAACTGACTCACAGACAGACAGACAGACAGACAGACAGACACACACACACACACACAGATACTGTGTAAGCAACACAGTAACGACCACGCTGCAAACATGTTGGGAACAGCAGCGTCCAGATCATGTTGGCACCATCATGATGAAGTCTCAGCTGCCTGGTATGGATACACTTATCCCATCGCCTCTCCTGCAAGTGTTCGAAGGTGCACTGAAACATGTTTGCATACATCTCCCCAAATACTGCTACAAACATGTTCCCGAACATGTTGCCTGCCGTGTTGCCAATTCAAGAGCACGGGCGGACTCGCCCTAAGAGAAACAAAACACGCATAAACAGACAGACAGACATAAACACACACACACACACACACACACACACACACACACACACACACACACACACACACACACACACACACACACACACAGGGAGAGAGCAGCTCACAACAACTTCACTCACTAATCATCCTCAGTGGTTGTTTATCCCCGAGGATGATTGGCCCCTCGTCTTATGAATTACTGTTTGATGGTAGACTGTATAATTATTGAACAGTATGAACAGCATGTAATACTGAAACTAGCATTGTTATGATATTTAATATTATACCAAAGTATTCGCTCATTAAAACTATTGCCAATTGGATGGCATATCATGGAATCCTAATGGAAATACATCCATACTATAGCTGAATTAAAGGGTATGTCGGAGATAAGAGTCAATGTACTGTGCAGGCTGCTATTAGAACAGTACTGAACACTTCCACATCCTATCGGTCCCCTTCACCGTTCCCAAATCCTCCCTCCTTCCTTACCCACCCTTCCGCATTTTTTTTTTTTTTTTTTATGCTAGGAAGAAGGAACCAAAGGTCATGAGCCCGCAGTAACAGTTCCCTCCAAGAGAAAAACAATATACAATAGAGAGCCAAATTCAAGATCCGATCATTTTGAGATGCCTGGACACACTGCGTTTGAAAGACTGGAGATCATAGGCAGCACGAAATACAGACAGAGGGAGACAGTTCCAGAGTTGACCTGTTGCATAAATGAAAGACTGAGAGTAACGGTTAACTCTTGCATTAGAGAGTTGGACAGAAAAGGGATGAGAGTTTGCTGCCAGACAGGTGCTAAGCGCCCGTCGTAGAGGTGGAGGAATGCAAACAAACAGTTCAGAGGAGCAGTGACCATTAAAGTAGCGATAGAAAAGAGATAAAGATGCAACAGTGCGGCGAAGAGACAGGTTGAAGGGAGTCAGTAAGAGGAGGAGAGTATATGAGACGAAAAGCCTTTGACTCCACCCTATTGAGAAGAGCTGTATGTGGAGAGCCTCCCCACACATGAGAGTTGTACTCCACACAGGCGCGGATAAAACCCCTGTATAGAGTCAACAACTGTGCAGGCGTAAAGAAAGAGCGGAGTCGGCTTAGCACACCCAATCTCTTGGAAGCAGATTTTACAAGAGATGTAATATGATCTTTCCAAGATAAGTCCCGAGTAAATGAAACCCCAAGCATGTTCAACGATGATGCAGAATTCAGCTGAATATTATTAAACATTAGTGGGCATACCTGTGGAAGATTTTGTCAGGTTGATAGGTGTAAGAACTGAGTCTTAGATGCATTAAAAACAACCATATTATTTTTACCCCAGTCAGACATACGAGCCAAGTCAGACATTAGGTGTGTCATAGCCTCATCCCTTGTTTGTTGAAGTAACTGTTGAGATGGGCATTGCGGGAACCGAATGGAAAGGTGAAGGGTGGAGTCATCAGCGTATGAGTGGATTGGGTTAGATGTACAGCTTAGAAGATCATTGATGAATAAAAGGAAGAGAGTTGGTGATAGGACAGAGCCCTGAAGAACACCACTGTTGATACATCTAGGAGAAGAACGATGGCCGTCTACAACACCGGGTATAGAACGACCAGAAAGGAAACTAGCGATGAAGGCACAGATAGAAGGATAGAAACCGTAGGAGGGCAGTTTGGAAATTAAAGATTTATGCCAGACTCGATCGAAAGCCTTTGAGATGTCAAGTGCAATGGCAAAGCTTTCGCCAAAGTCCCGAAAGCAGGATGACCAGGAGTCTGAAAGGTAGGTGAGAAGATCGCCAGTGGAGCATCCCTGATGGAACCCGTACTGACGATCGGAAAGAAGGTTGTGATAGGAAAGATGCCTGAAAATTTTTCTATTGAGAATTGACTCAAAAACTTTTGAAATACAGGACGTTAAAGCAATTGGACGATAGTTGAAGGGTTGGGAGTGGTCACCCTTCTTTGGGACTGGCTGAATGAGAGCAAACTTCCAGCAAGAAGGAAAGGTACAAGTTGACAGACAAAGGCGAAAGAGTTTGCCTAGGAAGGGTGTAAGCACAGAAACACAGTTCTTGAGAACAACAGGAGGGAACCCATCAGGCCCATATGCCTTGTTAGTACTGAGGCTATTGATGGCAGAAAATACATCAGCTGAAGACATTTTAATGTCAGCCATGAGGAACTCAGAGGGGGGAAGTGATGGAGGAACAGCACCAGAATCGTCTAAGGTGGAATTGGAGGAGAAAGTCTGTGCGAAGAGATCTGCTTTATCAGTAGAAGAAATAGCTACAGAACCATCAGAGTAGAATAGAGGAGGGAAGGATGATGAGGTAAAGTTGTTAGAAAGGTTTTTGGCAAGGTGCCAGAATGAGCGGGAAGAATTTGAGTTGGAGAGTTGAGAGCATTTAGTATGGACGAAATTATTTTTAGTTGAGCGAAGAACAGACTTAGCACAATTCCGGGCAGCAACGTAAAGATGATGTGATTCAAGGGTGGGTTGGCTCCGGTACCTTTTGTAGGCCCTCTCCTTGTTGCGGACAGCATTAGAACAAGCGTGATTAAACCAAGGCTTTCTTGCGTTAGTCAAAGGATATGAGAAAGGAAAGTATGCTTCCATGCCCGAGAGAATAACCTCCGTAATGCGCAAGGCACACTCAGATGGCTCACGGCCATGGAAGCAATAATCATTCCAAGGAAAATCAAAGAAGTACTGCCTAAGGGCCTCCCAGTCCGCGGCTCCATAATGCCACAGATGACGTTTTCCTGGAGGGTCCACAGGCCGTACCGGAGTGATAGGACAGGTTAAGGTGAAAAGGTTGTGATCGGAGGAGCCCAACAGAGAGAAAAGATTAACAGAGTAAGCAGAAGGATTAGTTGTGAAGAAGAGGTCAAGTATGTTGGAGCTCTCTCCAAGGTGGTCAGGGATACGGGTAGGGTGCTGTACAAGCTGCTCTAGGTCATTAAGGATAGAAAAGATGTAGGCTTGTTCACCAGGTGGATCAGTGAAAGAAGAGGAGAGCCAAAGGTGGTGGTGAACATTGAAATCTCCTAGAATGGAGATTTCAGAGAAAGGAGAAATGGATAGAATGTGTTCCATCGTAGAAGTAAGATAGTCAAAGAATTTTTGATAGTAGAATTAGGGGATAAGTAAACAGCACAGATATATTTAGTCAGAGAATGATAGGAAAGCCGAAGCCAGAGTGTAGAGAATTCAGAAGAATCGAGTTCAGGAACACGAGAGCAAGATAAGTCGTTGCGTATACATACACAACAGCCACCTTTGGCTTTGAAATCAGTATAGAGAAAGTAGGAGGATACAGAAAAGGGTTTGCTGTCAGTTGTCTCAGACAGCTGAGTCTCAGTTAGAAAAAGAAGGTGAGGTTTAGAGGAGGAGAGGTTGTGCTCAACAGAACGAAAGTTAGAGGAAAGGCCGCGAATGTTGCAGAAATGAAGAAGAAGAGAGTCAGACAGTGGTTCCAGTCACCTCGAGTCGTCGCCGGGAGAGGGGCGGATGGTGGGGGCATTTATGGTCCCCCCCCCCGGGGACTCCGAGGCTTGGTGATGAGACGCCATAATTTTTTGAATTTTGGAAAAGGAAGTGTAGTGTATACTGTGCATGTAGTTTGGTGTAGATAGTTAGAGAAATTTGTACTGGAGAGCATGCTGACCTACTCTCTGTGTAACTGAGACACTGAAAAAGTTCAGCAAAGGGGGATGGTCAGGAACTAGTCCTGAGGGCTGATGAAACGGGAGCTCCAGTACTCCCTGTCATCAGCTTTCCATCCTCCTCGGGAGTACTGCCCTGCTCGACTGGTGTGTGTGTGTGTGTGTGTGTGTGTGTGTGTGCGTGTGTGTGTGTTCTTACTTAATTGTATCTTTACAGGAATGAGTCAAGCTCATATTGTCCCGTGTCTTAAACCATATTTATTGTACATATCCTTAAACTTGTGAATTGTTTTCGCACACAGTATTTCATTCGGTAGTGCATTCCACTGATCAGTTGCTCTATTTGGGAAACTAAATTTCCTTACGTCTTTATGACCCCTCTTCTTATGCAGTTTTTTGCAGTTTCCTCTTGCTGATGCTGCCCCATAGGTTACGTAATCATTTATGCCTATTTTCTCCTTCCCTGATATGCATTTCTATAGCATAATCATGTCACCTCTTTCCCTTGTCTCCTGTAGTGTTGGTAGATTCAGTTTATTAAGTCTTTCTTCGTAGCTTAGATCACTTATGCTTGGTACCCATCTTGTACCAGCACTTTGAACATTTTCAATCTTGTCTATGTGTTTTTTGAGATGAGGACTCCAGACTACTGATGCATACTCCAGGGTTGGTCTGATGAATGATGTTATTATCTTTCTTAGCATGTCTTCATTTATGTATGTGAACAGTATTCTCATATTGGCAAGCAGTGTATACTTGTTCCATACCTTCTCACTGATGTGGTCAGCCGGAGATAGTCTGTTATTGATAATTACACCTAGGTCCTTCTCTCTTTCTGATGTGTGTAGGGTTTTATTTCCTAACGTATAATCCCAATCAGGTCTTTTTCCACTTTCACCAAACTTGATTACATGACGCTTGTCCACATTGAATTCCATTTGCCATGTATTTCTCCATTCATGAAGTTTATTTAATTCTTCTTGTAGCTCTTTACAAGAGTCTGTGTTAGTAATTCTCCTTTGTGTTTTAGCATCATCTGCAAACATATTTAGATAGCCTTCATTTCCAGTGTTACATTTTTATACATTAAAAATATACATGATGCCAGCACTGAGCCCTGTGATACTCCACTTGTCACTTCTTCCCATGATGAGTAATTTCCCCTTAGTACTGTTCTTATGTCTCTTTTCATGAGAAAATCTTGCATCCGACAATACAGTTTGCCTCGAATTCCTCCTTGATGGTACAGTTTCCATAAAGGCCTTTGGTGTGGTACTCTGTCAAAAGCTTTCTTGAAATCTAAATAGATACTGTCCACCCATCCTTCTCTTTCCTGTAATGTGTCTGTTACTCTGTCATAGTAGCTCAACAGATTAGTAACATGATTTTCCTTTTCTGAAACCAAACTGTCTTTCTGTTATCATATTGTGTTCTTCTAGGTGATTTACCGAAGCTTTTCTTGTAAGCTTTTTTAGAATCTTGCTTACAACACTGGTTAGTGATACTGGTCAGTAGTTAAGTGGATTTTGTCTATTCCCTTTCTTGATTAAGGGAACAATGCTTTCTTCCAAATATCAGGTAGTTTACCTTGACTCAAGGATTTCTTGAAAATTAAAAATAATGGTTTACTTAACTCCTTTGCACATTCACGTAGCACCCAACATGAAATTTCATCAGGACCATTTGCTTTTCCTTTGTGTAATTTACTTAACTCCTCCTGTATTTCTTTTTCTGATTTTTGTATATCTGGTAGTATGTGTGGGCATGCATTTTCCACATAATCCCTCCCAATTTTTTTTTTCTTCTGTAAAAACTGATTGGAAATTCTTGTTTAGTGCTTCACAAATATCCTTCTCTTGTGTATAGGTGATTCCATCGTCCGTAATGGATTGTATTATATCTTTTACTTTGGTTTTGCTTCTGATGTAGCTGTAAAATAGCTTTGGTTGATCACTACTTTTATTTATGATATCCTCCTCAAACTGTTTTTGGGCTTCCCTCATTATTCTTGTATAATCGTTTCTTGCCTGTTTGTAGTTACTATATGCCCTTTCACTACTGTGTCTTGTGTATCTATTCCACAACAAATCTCTTTTTTCTTTTGATTTTTTACATTCTGTATTGAACCATTTCTTTATTTTCTTTTCTGCTTCTTTGTGCTGTGGGATGTACTACTGGACTCCTATTTCATAAAGTTCACAGAATTTTTCATATATAGAATTTAAATCTTGTCCTCTAAGCTCCTTTTCCCAAGTAATTTCTAAGAAGTACTTCTTTAGGTCATGATACTTTCCCTTTTTATAGTTTAGGCTCTTTTTGTAATTTTCATTACTGTTAACTATGTCATATGCAATCCTGAAGTTGCAATTTAGTAGTGCATGGTTGCTTTTGCCGAGTGGAGGTTGATATACTAAATTGTCAATATCGTTTTCTTGCCTAGTAAATATGAGATCTAGCATTGAGGGTACATCGAGTCCTCTTTTTCTGGTGCTTTCCCTTACATGTTGCGTTAGGAAAAACTCTTGCACGAGATCCAGGAGCTTTTGGTCCCAATAGCTTTCTTGGCTTATAATATCTAGCGTATTCTAATTTATATTTGCATTAGAATCTCCAGTTAGTATAATTCTTTCCGATTTCTCTTTCATTTTATGTAGTAATGCTCTTAAACTCTGAATTGTACTCTCTGCCAAGTCGTCATATCCGTCTTTTTCCCATGTGTTTGATCTGGGTGGCATGTATAAATTGGTTACAATTACTTTCCCTTCAGATGTATTGATCTCTACTGCAATCAGTTCTACTTGTGTGGTTATATCTAGTTCTATTTCTTTGGCTTTTAGATTTTTCGTAGTTAATATTTTAATTCCTCCTCCTTTTTTTAAGTTCCTACCTCTTTACCATATATTATATTCCTCTAAGTTTAGGATGTAATTTGATATCCTTGGTGTTAATTTTGTTTCAGTTAGGCATATTATATGTGTTTCATTTTTTCGGACAGGATCATTCATTTCTAATAATATACAGTAGATACTATTCCATCCACATTTGAGTACATCAATTTAATCATCTTGTTTATATACTTGTCATGATTTGGTTCTACTACCTTCCTCCTTTTTATTCCCTCCTGTTTATATACCACTTTCGTACCTGCAATCCAATTACTTTGTAAAAAAAATGTATTCTTCTCCTCTGATCTTCCCTGATTTTTTTTTCTTCCTCCCTCTTCCCTTTCAGTAATTCCAGTTCCTCTTGTGTTAGGCATCCTTTTATCCATACATTTTTGAACTCTTTTTCCATAAGATTCTTTGCATTTTTTAGTATCTCTTCCACAGTGTTAACATCTGGAAGCTTACCTTTAGGAATCTTGACTTGCTTCTCTCGTATCTCCCTAACTTTTTGTGTTTCTCTATGCCTTTACTACAGGTTTCCTCTGATACTTCTTTCAATATGCCCATTACATTTGCCATCTCCTTGTTGCCTCTTGAGATCTTGTTTTTTACTTCTTCCTCTTCTATACCATTGATTACTATGGATTTGTTGATATCTACTGAATCTCTGACTAACTTAGGATTGTTTTGGATTATTCTTTTCACTCCCTTTTTATTGCTTTTATCCTCCACCCTTGTTTCTAAGTCTTTGTTTACTTTCACCATTTCAGCATAAGTGGTTTCCACATAATTTTTGTAGCTTTGCACAGCTTCATTCACCTGTGTTATCTTCTCCTCAATATCACTGCTCTGGTCTATCAGACTGCTTACTTGCCTAATTGTCTCTGTATCATTTTTGAACTCTTCCATAATACTCTCGTGGTTGAGTACTGTATTTGCCATTTCACTAATTTTCCTTCTAAGTGTACCCACTTCTACTGTTAGCTCATCTATGGTTGTGTCTTTCTTGTTGACTTCCCTTCCTAATTTTTCTATTTCTTCCTTTTGCAAGTGCATCTGTTTCTTAATTTCATCAATCTCATTCTGAAAAGCCATCTCTAGTCTGTGTACTCATTCCACCAGTTTATTATGAGTCTCCACTTCAACCACTTCTTGGTAGAAATCATCATCCTGCTTTCTACTTTTATCCCTTTTCTTTTCCAAATTTGCTTGACTAAAGTATGTGGTCATTTTGCAGTACTAAAAGCGCATATAGTACTTACATTCCCTGGGGCAGTTGTAGACTAAACAAACGATCAGCTGATTGTGCGCATTCTTGCGCTGCTTTGTTTTCTGTTCTGTTTGAACTTCTTTTTTATATTAGAACACCATTTAGTCTAACTGGTACAGAGCTTGACTCATATAAAGATACAAATTTAGGTAATGCCACTGGCCAAGTTGGCCAGGTATGGAGTGGTGGCGACATGCGTCTGCTCTCCTTGGTGCCTAGTGTGTGTGTGTGTGTATGCATATATCTTTTCTTATCTAATTGTTCTTACCTAATTGTATCTTTACAAGAAAGAGTCAAGCTCGTACTGTCCCGTGTATCAAACCATTTTTATCATACATATCCATAAATTATGAATAGTTTTGGCCCGCAATATTTCATTCAGTAGTGCATTCCACTGATCAGTTGCCCTATTTCGGAAACTGAATTTCCTTACGTCTTTCTCACCTCTCTTTTTATGCATTTTTTTTTTCAGTGTCCTTTTCCTGATGCTTCCCCATAGGTTATATACTCATTGGTGTCTATTCTTTCATACCCTGAGATGTATTTATAGCGTCATCATGTTTCATCTTCCTTCTCTCTTGTAGTATTGGTAGGTTCAGTTTTTCTAGTCTTTGTTCATAGCTTAGATCCTTCAAGCTTTGTACCCATCTTGTAGCAGCCCATTGTACTTTTTCAATCTTAGCTATGTGTTTTTTGAGATGAGGATTCCAGACCACTGATGCAAAGTCGAGGGTTGGTCTGATGAATGAGGCATGCCTTCATTTTGTATGTGAATACTATTCTCATACTAGCAAGCTATGTGTGCATGTTTCATACCTTCTCATTTATGTGGTCTGCCGGAGAAAGTCTATTATCGATAATCACTCTTAGGTCCTTCTTCTTTTCTGATATGTGTAAGGTTGAACTTCCCATCTTATAATCGCGATCTGGTCCTTTACCACTTTTACCAATCTTACATGGCATTTGTCCACACTTACTTCCATTTGCCATCAATTGCTCCATTTATGATGCTTGTTTAAATCTTCTTGTAGCTCTCTGTAAGTCTGTAATTATCCTTTGTATTTTTGCATCATCAGCAAACATATTTAGATAGCATCCCATTCAAATGTTCCTGTCTAGCCTTTATCATTAACATATACTAAAAACATAATTGGTGCCATCATTGAGCCCTGTGGAACTCTGCTAGTCACTTCCCTCCATGATGAGTAATTACTCCTTAGTTCTCATTTCCCTTTTCTGAGAGAATCCTGCATCCAACAGAGCAGATTACCTTGGTTTCCTCCTTGATGGTACAGCTTCCATAAAAGTCTTTGGTGCGGTATTCCGTCAAATGCTTCTTTAATATCAAAGTAGATACCGTCCACCCATCCTTCTCTTTTCCGTAATGCTTCTGCAACTCTATCAGAGTAGCTTAATAGATTTGTAACACATGATTTTCCTTTTCTAAAACCGAACCGTATTTCTGTTATCATATTGTATTATTGCAGTTGGTTTACCTAAATTTTTCTCATTTTTCTAGTATCTTGCTTCCAACACTTGTCAGAGATACTGGTCTTTAGTTGACTGGATTCTGTTTATTTCCTTTCTTGAATAGGGGTACAATGTGTGTGTGTGTGTGTGTGTGTGTTTATGCGTGTTTTGTTTGTGTCTTACAGTCTCTCTCTCACTCTCTCTCTCTCTGTATGCGCCAGTGTGTGTTCTTACCTAATTGTTCTTACCTAATTGTATCTTTACAGGAATGAGTCAAGCTCGTACTGTCCCGTGTCTTAAACCATATTTATCGTACATATCCTTAAATTTGTGAATTGTTTTGGCACACACTATTTCATTCGGTAGTGCATTCCATTAATCAATTGCTCTGTTTGGGAAACTGAATTTCCTTACGTCTCTATCACCTCTCTTCTTATGCAGTTTTTTGCAGTGTCCTCTTGCTGATGCTTCTCCATATGTTAAGTAATCATTTATGTCTATTTTCTCATTCCCTGATATGCACTTATATAGCATTATCATGTCACCTCTTTTCCTTCTCTTCTGTAGTGTTGGTAGATTTAGTTTATTTAGTCTTTCTTCGTAGCTTAGGTCCCTTAAGCTTGGTATCCATCTTGTAGCGGCCCTTTGAACTTTTTCAATCTTGTCTATGTGCTTTTTGAGATGAGGACTCCAGACTACTGATGCATATTCCAGGGTTGGTCTAATGAATGATGTTATTATCCTTCTTAGCATGTCTTCATTTATGTATGTGAATGCTATTCTCATATTTGCAGGCAGTGTATACGTGTTCCGTACCTTCTCGCTGATGTGGTCAGCCGGAGATAGTCTGTTATTGATAATCACACCTAGGTCTTTCTCTCTTTCTGATGTGTATAGGGTTTTATTTCCTAACTTATAATCCCAATCAGGTCTTT
>NC_137009.1:10693859-10706359 GCF_032717465.1 Coenobita brevimanus
TGGATGAGGTCAGTAAGGGTTTCCATCTGACGAAATGTTGGGGGCTATTGCAGAAACAATGCTACTCGGGAGACGCGAGGCTGATCACCCTTGCCTTAAATAATGATACTGAGTTGCTTAGCCCTAGACTTCTACGCTTCCAATATGGCAAAAAAGGACAGAATGTTTACTAGTCATGTCGGTAACCAGAACAAAAGATGTACTCAGAAAAAAAAAAAAAGTATCGCACACCTCACCGCCCGTATCATTGTGAAACATGAACGAAGCATTGTGATACATGGAGCACCCTGTGATTATAAGTGCAAATATTATTCTTGTTAATTATTAGGATTCGAAATGCCACAAAAGTTCATATTTTGGATGCTGTGTTTTTTAAGGCACTTGGTTAATAGATTCAGGTGTGTCCTACAAAACTTGGTCATTTTCACATCAATCTTACCCCAGCTGTGCGGTACTTTTCTTGGTCTGTACACCAGAAAGCACTAATCTCTCCTACCCCATGGTAGCCGGAGTCGCGGCCAGTGAGGGACCATGCAATCTAACACCCCACATTCACAGCCCCTCTCCCTAACCCCAGTGAAAGTTCTGTTGGATAGATGTGGAGCTCCTAATGCTGGTGATGATGTGACAGTGTGTCATGATCGCTTTTATAGACAATCAGAACCAGTAGGGCCCTGTAAGTAAATAAAGGCATTTAATGTGTAATACTGTGCAGTTATCCACAGCATATGAGATAGGCACGGAAATGAAAGAAGACCTACAATGTAATATGTGTTACTGTCTATATACTTACTATTATAATGTAACAGATAAGTATAGTGTAGTGAACAGCATAAGCTGAAAGATGTCTTTTCACATACATTCTCGTTTTAACCTCCATTATACATTCTTGCTCCCACCTCCACCACCCTTCTCTCTAGGTTGCTGTCTCCACCAGACGCCTCTCATACCCTATCGTCCGCCACTCCCACCCATTGTTAAACACAATAAACAAAGATAATAATGAAATGATCTGTCACGTATTGATCGTACTGATATCATTCACCCGTATATTAAGCACCAACAAATCAATAACATACAATACTCCGGTATACCTGTCAACTATTTCATCCTGTTGTAAGTTGTTACGTGACAAACGCACTGCAAGTTTGACCTTGTGTTACAAAGACATACGTTCGTTTATCGTTAATACAGGTTGTGTGTGGTTTTGGATGTCCATTAATTCATATTAACGTGGCAATTTAAGCCTTACATTATCAGCACGTAAGGTTTGTGTTCCTGTCATTACTGGAAGAAGGAAACGAATCAGGGATCAGCTCTGACGAACCACAAACTCTCTGTTTTAATGAAAATATTCCGGCGTCTTGTCAGAACAGTGACACAATGTCATCATGTATACGACTGAATGTGGGTCAGTCGTATAGATAATGGCGTTGTGCCACTGTTGTGTCAAGAGTTCGGTATATTTTCGTTAAAACAGAGAGCTTGTGGTTCGTCAGAGCTGATCCCTGATTCGTTTCCTTCTTCCAGTAATGACAGGAACACAAACCTTACGTGCTATTAATGTAAGGCTTAAATTGTCACGTTCATTTGAATTAATAGACGTCCAAAACCACGCACAACCTGTATTAACGATAAACAAACGTATGTCTTTGTAACACAAGGTCAAACTTGCAGTGCGTTTGTCACGTACCAACTTACAACAGGATGAAATGGTTGGCAGGCATACCGGAGTGTTGTATGTTATTGATTTGTTGGTGCTTAATACAGGGGTGAATGATAATTAGAGATGTGCCTATACCAAGATGCTGGCAGACAACGATACCGATACCGATGCCCACATTTCAGCCGATACCGATACCGATAGTCCGATACTAACAAATGGCCGATACTTTGCCGGTACCGATACCGATACTATTTTTAATTTTTATTTTATTTCTTTGGTTTTATTTTGATTTATTTGATGCCGGTAACGTGATTGTTGTTAATGCAGAAGCAATATAGTAATCGATATATAGTATTAATATATAATAATGTTACATCATACATGTAATAATAATGTAATATCATAACCATCTGTTTATCAGTGTCATGAAATATGAGTGTCTTGAATCACATAATAAACCAGAAAAGTATCGGGGTATCGGCCATATTATTACCTTGCCGATACCGATACTACAAAAAAAAAAAAAGGCCGATACCGATACTATCGGCACACCCCTAATGATAATATCAATATGATCAGTACCTGACGGACCATTTCATCATTATCTTTGTTTATGGTGGTTAACAATGGGTGGGAGTGGGGGACGATAAGGTATGAGAGACTTTCGGTGGAGACAGCAGCCCAGAAAGAAGGGTGGTGGAGGTGGGAGCGAGAATGTATGAGAAACATCATATCTTTCATCAGATGCTCCTCACTATACTATACTTATTTGTAACACTGTAAGATAGCATGCAAGTATATAGACAATAACACATTTACGGAGTAGGTCTTCCTTCATTTTCGTTCCCTTCTCATATGCTGTGGATAACAGCACAGTATTACACATATAAATGCCTTTATATATTTACTCCTACTGGTTCATATTGTCTATAAAAACGATTATGACACACTGTACCATCACCAGCATTAGCCGTTCCACATCTATCCACCAAAGCTTTCACTGGGGTTGGGGGAAGGGCGGTGGACGTGGGGTGATCGATCGCCTGGTCGCTCACTGGCCGCGACCCCGGGTACCAGGGTGGGGAGAGATTAGTGCTTTCGGGTGTACATCGTCGGATGGAGGTCGGTAAAAACAAATACCAACTAGAAAGCGCTCAGACAGCGCATACCTCCGCCAGTGCCATTGCCATTGAATAGGATCCGCTCCAAAATTTAATGAATTCTTTCTTGGTCCATGGCCCACCTTTCCACAAAATTTCATTTAAATTCATTGAGAAATTCTGGAGATATTGTGCGGGATACTCCGAATCCGGATCCGCCCCAAAAATTAACCATTTCTTCCTTGGCCCATGGTCCACCTTTCCTCATAATTTCATCAATATCCGTTATTAACTTTTTGAGTAATCCTGCTAACAGACAGACAGACAAATAAACAAACTGACGCAGGGTAAAATATAACCTCCTTTGCGGAGGTAAAAAAGGCTGTATTAGGGTCGTATTTTAAGATGCACAGGATGCTTCGTTGCACCTCTTCCTAAGCGATTTATTTTGCATATTACACCTGAACTGTTTTCTCTGTTGTTTACATAGTTTTTATATATCATCATACGTTGCATCGGTGACATACAATAAGTTACTGAAGTGCACGGTGCAGTACAAATCGCAAAATGAAATGTGCTACGGAACCTTCAGTGACAATTGGAATATAGAGAAGGCTTCAGAGGATCACTTATATAGCCAGAGATTCTGCATAGTATGTCTAAATATTCCTTTGTAAGTTAGGCGCTACGACTTTAATATCAAGACAGGCTGTGCCAATACCCTATAAACTAATACCGAGTTATAATGTGCAAAATTAATCGCAGTAGAAGAGGTGTTACGATATTTCTAAAGTATATTGTGCCTTAACGTTCCCTGGTACGTTGTTTGAATAATTTAATTATCAACATACTTTGCGTCAATAACCTGTAAAGATTGATGTGTTCAAACGTGCAAGATAAATTGATAAGGAAGAGATGTTACGATATCTCCAACGCCGCTTGAAATTCGGACCATTGTTTTAAGGAAGGCTTACAGTATCGTTAAAATTGTTAAGCATTTATGTTTTCTTTTAGAAAATGGGTATTTTCAGAGCCTGAAGTTGAATGATATTTTTTCCCTCGCTGTTTTCGGACGATTTAATTCAGCTTTAGGAGAGCCACAAGTGCATTAAAGGGGTTGAGGAAAACTGAAGTTCGTCTTGAAGTTTCTAAACAAAACAAAACAAAAAATTCTGGTAGGAGTGAGAATAAACTAATACATCATTGCAGTGTAGCTAATGTTATTCGTTTGGTACGTAAACCCGCTCAGTCCAAGGACGTCTCTTTCCTAATAGTATTGCTACCTTCAGATGATTTTATTCCGTAATGAGGACTATTTAGAACTTTGATCAGTATTCTTGTCGGTTAAGGAAGCTCCCTGGCATCATTTCCTCAGCGGTGTATTTTTGAATACATCTGGTCAACTTCACTCTATGTTATCAATGCCGAAAATGGTTGTATTTGAATGATTTAAAAACGCTAGAAGTTGTGGAAGCAATGAAGAAAGTTAAATCGGGGAAAGCCCCAGGAATTGATGGAGTGTGTGGCGAAATGCTGAAGCATGGGGGAGACATACTAGTAGAATGGATGTGGAAGATGTGCAGATTGGCCTGGGAGGAAGGGAGAGTCCCGGAGGATTGGAAGTCAGGTATAATTATTCCCTTGTACAAAGGAAAAGGGGAAAAAGAAGTGTGTGGTAATCATAAGGGCATTTGTCTTCTTAGTATAATAGGAAAAGTGTATGGTAGGATACTTATTGACAGAGTTAGAGAGAGAACAGAGAAATTAGTTGGAGAAGAACAGGGAGGCTTTAGGAAGGGAAGAGGTTGTGTAGATCAGATATTCATTCTTAGATCTTTAGTGGAAAAGTTTCTAGAGAAGGGAAAGAAGTTGTATGCGGCTTTCATGGAGTTGGAGAAAGCATATGACAGGGTGGATAAACAAGGATTGTGGAAAGTGTTAAGAATATATGGAGTAGATGGGAAGTTGTTGAATGCTGTGAAGAGTATTTACGATGGTGCGAAGGCTGCAGTTCGTGTGGATGGTGAACAAAGTGAATTTTTCTCTTTGAAAGTTGGGTTGAAACAGGGATGTGTCATGTCTCCATGGTTGTTCAATCTGTACATGGATGCGGTAATGAAAGAGGTACAGGGTAGGGTAGTGGATGTTGGAGTGGCCCTGGTGAGAGAGGATAGTGTTTGGAAACTCCCTGTACTGTTGTTTGCAGATGATACTGTGTTGTTGAGTGAAGACGAAGGGGAGCTGCAAGGCTTGGTGGATGAGTTTGGGAGAGTGTGTAAGAAACGGAATCTAAAGGTGAATGTAGGGAAGAGTAAAGTGATGGTCTTTGAGAGAGGTGAAGTCAGTGAATGTACAGCGAGGTTGGATGGTGAGGAATTGGAAAATGTGAGTACGTTTAAGTACTTGGGTAGTGTGATGAGTAAGGATGGAGGTTTGGAGGGTGAAGTGCTTGAAAGGTTACAGCAGGGAAGAAAAGTTGCTGGTTCTTTGAAAGCAGTGATAAGAAACAGGGAAGTGAGCATGGAAGTGAAAAAGTTACTACATGACAGTATTGTGATACCAACTCTAACGTATGGAAGTGAAGCTTGGACGTGGTTGAAAGGACACAAGTCAAGAGTGAGAGCAGTGGAAATGAGTTATTTAAGAGGAGCCTGTGGAGTCACATGGAGAGACAGGTTGACGAATGAGGATATAAAGGAGCGTTGTGGTGTGGATGTGGATGTGATAGGAAGCGTTATGAGGAACACACTGAGGTGGTTTGGCCATGTGGAGAGGATGGAGGGTGAAAGACTGACGAAGAGAGTGTATGTGAGTGAAGTGGAGGGGGGAAGAGGGAGGGAGAGGCCGAGGATGAGATGGAGGGATGGGGTGGAGAGGTATATGAGAGAGGGAGGTGTGAGTTGGGAGCAGGGCAGTGAAATGGCGGGGGACAGGGTGACTTGGAGACGATTTGTTTGTGGCCACCCCAAACGGGATTGAGGCGTCTGGCAATAGATAGATAGATAGAAAAGACGCAGAAGGTACTAAAGAGTCTTAGGCAAAATGAATCGCTTAGGAAGAGGTGCTGAGCTTCCTTAACGAACGAGAATACGCGCCTTGAAGGGTTAAATTACTTCCCTTAATAATTCCGCTGGAGGTCCGTTTTAACCCATCAGTCCTCTGACCATTTTATTCAACCCAGGGGATATCTCTTTTTGTGATGGAGTTGATGTTTTTGTCGGCCAAGGCTCATCTGAACGTGATCCCGCTGGACTGTAGAGTTTCCCTTCTCATGCGGTCCTCCATGCACATTTGAGGATAGGGAAAAAGATTGGGGAGGTTTGTGTAGCCACGTAGTGGAGTTGGCTGGTTATATCGGTGCCACCACGTGAAGGCGTTCCTCTCCAGCACCAAATAGTTGATGGTGGTAAAAGTCTCATCCTAGGCTGAAGAATATTACTTGTACCATAATATAGGCCATATTTTCGTCCTTTAGCTGCTTATTTCACGACTTCAGTGACAGAAAAAACAGTGGTGCGGTTCTACATTATTTCCAAAGATATTGGTGCGGTTCTACATTATTTGGAGTAAGGCAGTGGTATGGTTCTACATTATTCCGAAAGACAACTGTAGAGTTTTACATTATTCAGAAAAGAGAAAATTATACGGTTCTACATCCTTTCCATAGCACTAGCATTATATTCTAGGGTTCATCTCTTGTTACGGCTCAACATTCAACATGGAAAAATGGTAGTTTGAAATCTCGCTGGAATAAATAGTATGTCTCTGGCTCTGATGCTACCTCACTTCCTTCTATTTTTAAAATAATTTTTCTGCATACCTTGGCGTAATTTTCACTGAGATAGAAGACTTTTAGCGCCTATTTCTTAGCGATTTGGTTTGTATGTTTCAAGTAAATATTATCCACGTATTTGTACATTTATTCCATGAACATGGCTGGTATGGAAGTAACAAGAAACTGACTATTAACGTGCAAATTCGGAAATAATCTAGTAAGATATAGATTCTAAGAATGCTGTAGCACCTTTTTTCTTTAGCGAATTACTTTGCCAGTGTCAAGTTTAAATGTCCTGTACCAATCTCGTTACATTATCAGGCTCCCATGTCTCTCTGTTTCAAATGATTATTATATATCTGGCGTTAAATAAGTGATAATACTAGAGGTGTTCTGACGAAGAGAAGGTTAATGGTACTATTTTCTTTTCATCTTATCTTGGCCCAAATTTTTATCCTTTTGCAATTTAATTCACATGGCACAGTGGCACAGGAAGATAGTTATGCGGTTCTATATCCTGTACATAACACTGCATCGTGACTAGCATGATATTTCAATGGTAATCTGTCGTTGTACCTCAGCATTCGAGATAGTAAAGTGGCAGTTTTAGACCCAGTTACGGTATACACTGAATCAACATTTCAAACTTGTATGAGTATCTCATACGAAAATAAAATCTCCTGCCATTAGCCTAAAGTGAATGAGAAATTCTGTAGTTGGGAAGGTGATTTTTCTATAATTAATATTGACATGGCAGATATTAGAAAAATATAAAATGAAAAATAAATTAAATGATACCACCTTTACTACTGTGAAACATTCATGTCATTTGTTTTTAAAAACGAAAGATCTATCAAATATTTGTTCTTAATATCAGCAGATTATCTAAATTATCCTGTGAAGGATTCTTTAGATTTACGCCTTCATTATTGGATGACTTAGCTGCCTGGTCATAAAATCGTCCCTCAACCACCTCCCTATTACCTGTAAGGAGGATGGTTGACTGAAGGTGATGGATGACACAATCCTGAAGCCCACCAGGCTCACGTTACAGATTTGCCTAGAGCCACAACAACAACAACAACAGCAATATCAACACCCACTGCAAGCCACCTATGAGTGAAGGAGTTAATTAATTTGTCTAATCCCTCCAATAAAGACTGTCCCAAGCAGAGGATAATCGTCTGGCAGCAGCAAGAATCTAATGCATTTGACGTCCAAGGGCTCTTCAACCTGTCATGCCCAGAAGTGAAGTTGAAGGGATGAAAATGTTCGGGTGCATGTTTAACTGAAGAGGAAATGGACACTCGTCTAGGAATGAGATGGGTGGATGAAGTGAGGAGGCATGTGATTGAGGATGGTGTAGGTTGGAGAGAGGGTAGCCTGATTTGGGAGTACTGGGTGGCATGCAGGCGACTTGTTTGTGGTCATCCTTTCGACGATTTAGGCGTCTGGCTATGGATAGACAGATGGATAGTCTAGGAATTGTTCTTATCACAAAAAGTTTCATCAGGATCAAATACCTATTTTTCAGTCCGTGAACCATATGCAAAAAGGTTGATTACTAATATATGGCTGCTTTGTTAATACTATGAGTACTCTTAATCAGATTTCGTTGTCAGTTTTCTCATTTACTAGGTTATTGACTAAAACTTTGTTTATCAAATTATTTGTGTGCTCAGATGTTTGGTCATTAAGTTGAATATGGTCAAATCCTCAATACGCTCTGCAAAATCCGACTTGCCCTGCCGTTCTAACGTCCTTAGTCCGGTACACATAAATTAATTTAGCCAGATGAAGCATTCCGTTTTGGTTTTTCCTTGCTCTTTCCAGACGATTTTGAACTCACGTTAAGTAAGAACTTTCGAACTGGAAGGGACAGATATAGACTTCATTAACTCCTTGACTGCAAGTTGGCATCCGTAAACGACATAAAAATCTAAAGATACCAAGAATTAAAAAAAAAATCGAAATATGGTTAACGTAGACTATTATATGATGGAGAATGAATGATGTATTTTTCCATGGTGTGGGTACTGCGTGGACCAGTAAGCATTTTATGAAGAGCTTTGCCAATTTATCACTTCATCTTCAAAGTATTTCTGAAATATTTTTGAGGTATTACTCACTATGTCTTTGTTGGATAGGACACAGCGACGTGGAGGCGATTTGTTTGTGGCCATCTGTTACGGGATTAAGGCTTTTGGGGAAAAAATCGATTGAAAGATAGATAGATTACCCTCTATAATTTCTAACTTCAAGGATATTTTTGTTCAGTATACATACATAAAGGTCAAATGAAGAGCAAATAAAACATTTCCATGAATAAAAGGCAGTTGCCACAGTTTGATAAGTTTCACGTAGTCGTTTGTTATTCGTGTGAACCACTTCATATACAGGGTGGCCCGGGAGTGATGGGCACGCTCATAAGTTTGGAAAGTGAAATATGAGTGAATTATGAGTAAAAGGAATAAAACAGCCATATCAATAAGGTCCAAATCTCAACCATTACAGTAATACAATTACTGATGATATTATGGGTAAAAATGATCTTCAGCATAATTCACCCATAAAGGTATGAGTAATTGTAGTCCTGTAACGATTGACACTTGGACCCATGTTGATATTGCATTTTCTGCCTATAATTCCCTGATCTATCATTTCCCATACTTTTGCCTACTCCTGTATATCTTCGGGGGCAGCAATAAGATAATGCTATAACACTTGTGGCAGTGACGGGGCCTACATATCTATACTCACAAGAACAGCAGGTGTAGGTGTGGTGGCCAAGGCGTGGGTGTGGCCTCAACTGATTCTCCTCACACCCCTTCCAGCTTATATAGTAGGTGACCCTGACTCACCCTTCCTGACGTGACGCACGGAACCTGTAATTGGTTAACATTCTCTCTCTCTCTCTCTCTCTCTCTCTCTCTCTCTATGATAACTTGAAATCCGTTGATATGTACCAAGGTTTTCTACAGAATGTGGGTAATTCTTCGGAACGAGCATCCCACTGGCATATTTGTCTCACGAGTATACAGATAAAAAACATCAAAACTTCAAACTGAAGAATTGGGATATATATATATATATATATATATATATATATATATATATATATATATATATATATATATATATATATTTATATATATATATATATATATATCCCTGCTTGTCGTAAAAGGCGACTAAAAGGGTTGGCGGAGGGTTAGTGCCCCTCCCCGGAAAACAACTAAGTAAAAAAACAAACAAGAAGCCTCGGACAAGGACTGACCAAACGATGATTACCCAGGACCGGACAAAGGACTTGGTAATGGGTACATGGAATGTTAGAGGAGCGAATGATGAGGTGAAAGAGAGAGATTGTCCAGGTGCTTGAGGGTGCGAAAGTGGATGTACGTGGAAAGTGATATATGAGTGAATTATGAGTAAAAAGAAAGAAAGAAAAAAAAAGGCCATATCAATACAGGTCCAAATCTCAACCGTTGCAGGACTACAGTTACTGATGATATTACGGGTATAATTTCTGCATAATTCATCCATAAAGGTATCAGTAATTGTAGTCCTGTAAAGTTGAGCATTGCACCCATGTTGATATTGCATTTCTATCTATCTATTGCCAGACGCCTCAATCCCGTTTGGGGTGGCCACAAACAAATCGCCTCCAAGTCGCCGTGTCCCCCGCCATTTCACTGCCCTGCTCCCAACTCACATCCCCCTCCCCCATATACCTCTCCACCCCATCCCTCCATCTCATCCTCGGCCTCCCCGTTCCTCTTCCCCCCTCCACCTCAATCACATACACTCTCTTCGTCAGTCTTTCACCCTCCCTCCTCTCCACATGGCCAAACCACCTCAGTGTGTTCCTCATAACGCTTCCTATCACATCCACATCCACACCACAACGCTCCTTTATATCCTCATTCGTCAACCTGTCTCTCCATGTGACTCCA
Source organism: Coenobita brevimanus (assembly GCF_032717465.1). NCBI lineage: Eukaryota > Metazoa > Arthropoda > Malacostraca > Decapoda > Coenobitidae > Coenobita > Coenobita brevimanus. Next base: position 10,704,357 of record NC_137009.1, read on the forward strand.
CAGGCTCCTCTTAAATAACTCATTTCCACTGCTCTCACTCTGGACTTGTGTCCTTCCAACAACGTCCAAGCTTCACTTCCATACGTTAGAGTTGGTATCACAATACTGTCATGTAGTAACTTTTTCACTTCCATGCTCACTTCCCTGTTTCTTATCACTGCTTTCAAAGAACCAGCAACCATTCTTCCCTGCTGTACCCTTTCAAGCACTTCACCCTCCAAACCTCCATCCTTACTCATCACACTACCCAAGTACTTAAACGTACTCACATTTTCCAATTCCTCACCATCCAACCTCGCTGTACATTCACTGACTTCACCTCTCTCAAAGACCATCACTTTACTCTTCCCTACATTCACCTTTAGATTCCGTTTCTTACACACTCTCCCAAACTCATCCACCAAAACTTGCAGCTCCCCTTCGTCTTCACTCAACAACACAGTATCATCTACAAACAACAGTACAGGGAGTTTCCAAACACTATCCTCTCTCACCAGGGCCACTCCAACATCCACTACCCTACCTTGTACCTTTTTTATTACCCCATCCATGTACAGATTGAACAACCATGGAGACATGACACATCCCTGTTTCAACCCAACTTTCAAAGAGAAAAATTCACTTAGTTCACCATCCACACGCACTGCAGCCTTCGCACCATCGTACATACTCTTCACAGCATTCAACAACTTCCCATCTATTCCATATATTCTTAACACTTTCCACAATCCTTGTCTATCCACCCTGTCATATGCTTTCTCCAAATCCATGAAAGCTTCATACAACTTCTTTCCCTTCTCTAGAAACTTTTCCACTAAAGATCTAAGAATGAATATCTGATCTACACAACCTCTTCCCTTCCTAAAGCCTCCCTGTTCTTCTCCAACTAATTTCTCTGTTCTTTCTCTAACTCTGTCAATAAGTATCCTACCATACACTTTTCCTATTATACTAAGAAGACAAATGCCCCTATGATTACCACACACTTCTTTTTCTCTTTTTCCTTTGTACAAGGGAATAATTATACCTGACTTCCAATCCTCCGGGACTCTACCTTCCTCCCAGGCCAATCTGCACATCTTCCACATCCATTCTACTACTATCCCTCCCCCATGCTTCAGCATTTCACCACACACTCCATCAATTCCTGGGGCTTTCCCCGATTTAACTTTCTTCATTGCTTCCACAACTTCTATCCTACTGATTTCTTCCTGTCTTCTCACCTCCCTCCTTCTCCCAGCCATTCCCCAGCCACCTATACTCGCATTACTTCCATCCTCTATGTTCAACAATTCCTTAAAATGTTCTCTCCATCTGGTCATTTTTTCTCCCTTCTCCACTATTAATCTGCCATTTTTCTCTTTCACTCCCCTGCTAACATCACTTCCACCCTGTCTTACTCTTTTCACCTTTTTCCAGAACATTTTCTTATAGTCCCTCCAATTTACACTCAAATTCCTTCCAAATTTCTCATCCACTCTCCTCTTACTCTCTCTTACTAATCTTTTCACCTCTCTCTTTCTTTCTACATATATCTCTCTCTTCTGGCTCTCAACTTCTTCCACGCCCCTATTTCTCATCCATTCATTGTATGCTTTCTTCTTTTGTGCCACAGCCTGTCTCACCTCTTCAGTCCACCACGCTGTTCCTTGCACCCCCCTCCGTCTTCTCTTCCTTCCACACACCACATCACACGCTGCACATATTTCTTCTGTAAATATCCTACACACATTTTCTACCTATAATTCCCTGATCCATCATTTCCCATACTTTTGCCCACTCCTGTATATCTCCGGGGGCAGCAATAAGATAATGCTATAACACTTGTGGCAGTGACGGGGGCCTACACATCTATACTCACAAGAACAGCAGGTGTAGGTGTGGTGGCCAAGGCGTGGGTGTGGCCTCAACTGATTCTCCCCACACCCCTTCCAGCTTATATAGTAGGTGACCCTGACTCACCCTTCCTGACGTGACACACGGAACCTGTAATTGGCTAACAT
>NC_137009.1:10711359-10788859 GCF_032717465.1 Coenobita brevimanus
CCCGTTCCGATTCTCTGGAATGCGACGTTAGACACACAGAAAACCATGTTGTTAAAGCTGTATCAACAGAGGAACACAAAGAAATTCTTACTTCTTGAAAATTTTTCAACTTTTCACAAGTATTTAACATGTATAACATAAAGACATGTATTATAAAGACCGATTTCAACGTGGAATGTGGGGGGTGCTAATAATGAGGTGAAAGAGACAGATTTTCCAGGTGTTAGAGGTTGCAAAACTGAATGTTTATATTAAATGAGATTTAATGGAGAGGTGAGCATGTGAGAGAGTGTGAGTATGAATTGGGTATATGTGCAGGAGTAGATGAGAATGAGAGGGCAAAGTAGGGTGTATGTATTATTCAGTGCAAAAGATGAAGGGAGAATATATAAGAGAATGGATCATATAACTCAGTGATTGTGTTAGTAAGACTGAAAGTTGAAATACAAGCGTGGATGATTTTGTGTGTATATGTGCCAGCAGAAGACCGTGAAAGCAGAGTGAAAGGAGAGTTCTGGGCAAATGTGAAAGCGTGCATGGAAACCTCTGAGAGGAGTGAGTACTCTTGATTGGAGATATCAATGAAAAAGTATGGGATGTGAAGGTGAATGGAGTAGTTGGAGTGTGGGGTGTGCCTGCATAAGTGGATGAGAATGGTAGTACTGTAATGGACATTTGTGTGGGGAAGGGGTTGATGATATACTCGTGCCAATACCCTCTTTATGCCCAGTATGATCCACAGGTATACGTGGCGTGTGAAGAGAAGGATGGTTGGTGAACTTGATAAACGGAAAGCAATGACTGAATATGTGTGTGTGGATGAGAGAATGGTACGTACTGGATGGATAAGCATTCCGAGGTTGGGGAAGTGGATATTCTGACCACTACTGTACTTGGTTGTGGTGAAAGTCAACGTACAAATGTGAAGGATGAAAGGAAGGAGAGTGGGACAGGAGCAAGTAGTCGATACTAGGAGGGTAGAAAGGTTGGAAGAGGATGAAAAAGGCAGAATATAAGAGAGGAATGGAGGATCGATTGTGTGAATATAATTTCGAGCAGACGGAGGAGGTGGGAGGTGTGTGTTAGATATTCACAGATGATATCTGTGGAGCATACAAGCTATGGTGATGAATGCATATAGTGAGTGGATGGGAAGAATAGGCTTGGAGGAAGTTGAGAGATGGAGAAGATTATTGCATGTATAGAAGAGAGGGAGGTGAAAAGATCAGTAAGAAAGAGTACGAAGACAGTGGATGAGGATTTTGGAAGAATTTGAGTGTATAGTGGAGGGAAAATAAGAAAACGTTCTGGAAGGAGGTCAAGAGAGTTAGACAGGGTGATAAAGAAGATAGTAGGGAAATGGAAATAAAAATGATTGAGTCATAGTGAAAAAGGGAGAAAAATTTAGTACATGGAGAGAACCCATTAAGGAATCATGAATCACAGAAAATAAAAGAAATGCGAGTATAAGTGGATGGAAGAAGGCTGGGAGAAGGAGGGAGATGAGAAACGCGGAAGAAATGAATGGTATGAATGTAGTGGAAGCAATGACGAAAGTCAAAATGGAAAAACAAACAGGAATTGAAGGAGTGTGTAGTGAAATGTCGAAGCACGGGGTAGAGATGATAACAGAAAAGATATGGAAGATGTGCAGAATTGCCTGGCAGGAAGGTAGAGTACTGGTGGATTGGAAGTCAGGCATAGTTATTTCCCTGTACAAAGAAAAAGGGGGAAAAAGTGTGTGGTAATAATAGTGGCATTTGCTTTCTCAGTGTATTTGGAAAATAATTGGAAGGATACTCATTGACAGAATTAGGGAAATAACAGGAATTAGTTGGACAAGAACATTTTTTTTTTTTTTACGTGTCCGACTCCGGGCATAGGCTTCACAGTCTGCTCTCAAGGTCCAGTAGTCCTCCTACATATCATATACCTCTACATGTCACCACTTCGGCCCAAACATCCACCGTCCATTTTGAATACATGCTAGGGCTGTCTCATACAGGACTGGTGTATTGGTATTAGCGGGGGTAATTTTACGACATGTCGATGGGTCTTCTGGTAGATCAGTAAAGTTTGATTATAGGAAATTCAAATCCTTATACTGTTCCCTGTCCCAGCCGGGATTTGAACCTGGGTCCGGTAGGACTACAGGCCACCTCTCTACCGATCGAGGCTTTTGGAAGGGAAGACGTTGTGTAGATCAGATATTCATCCTAATGTCCTTAGTGGAAAAGCTGCTAGAGAAGGGAGAGAAGAAGCTTGCGGCCTTCATGGAATTGAAGAACCAATATGGCAGAGTGGATAGGCAACACATGTGAAAATATTATAAATACATGGAGTAAATGGGACACTGCTGAATGCAGTAAAATGTATGCATGAAGTCGCTAAGACTGCAGTGCTTGTTGATGGCGAATAGAGTGGATGTTTTTATGTGAATGTTGCACTGAAACATGCATGTATCATGTCTGCATGGCTGTTCAATATGGATATGGATGGGGTTGTAAAAGAGATACAAAGTGGGGTGGTGGATGTTGGCACGGCCCTAATGAGAGAGGGCAGCATTTAAAAACTTCTTGTATTGTTGTTCGCAAATGATACTGTATTGTTAAGTGTAGATGAAAGGGAACTGCAAGGCTTGGTGAATAAGTTTAATAGCGTATATAAGAAAAGAAATCTAACGCTGAATATAAGGAAGGATAAAGTTGTGGTTTTCGAGAGAAATGATCACTAAGTGCACAGTGAGGTTGGATGATGAGGAAATGGAAAATATGAGCGGTGCATTTATGTTCCTGGGTGGTGTGATGAGTAGGGATAGAGGTTTAAAGGATGAAATGTTTGAAAGAGTTCAACAGGGAAGAAATGCTGCTGCTTCTTAGGAAGATGTGATAAGCATATGGTACATGCCAACTGAAGTAGAAGTCATTGCATGATAGCATTGTGATACCAACTCTAACATATGAATGCGAAGCTTGGACAATGATGGAAGAAAACAAGTCAGGAGCGAGAGCAATGGAAATGAGTTGTCTGAAAAGAGCTTGTGGAGTTGCATGCAAAGAAAGACTGACAAAAGAGGAAGTGAAGGAGCGTTCTGGTGTGGATGTGGACGTGACTGAAAGCGTTGGTAGAAATACAGTGAGGTGGTTTGGCCATGTAGAGAGGTTGGAGAGCGAGAGACTAATGAGGAGAGTGTATGTTAGTGAGGTGGGGGGGGGAAGAGGGATGGGGAGATCGAGAATGAGCTGGCTGGAAGGAAAGGAAAGGAATCTGAGAAAGGGATGTTTGAGCTGGGAGAAGGGCAGAAAAAGACAACTGTATAGTTTTACATTATTCAGAAAGAAGACAACGGTACAGTTCTAAATCCTTTCCATAGGACTAGCATTATATTCTAAGGTTTCTTGTTACGCCCCAGAGAGGAGGTGGAAAGATAAGGTAAAGTTTGCAGACGAAACGTTGCCGATATTGGCTCAGTCAAAGAATTCGGGGAAAGGATGGGAGAGTCCTTTGTTTAGCAGTGGACTTGCCGATGATGATGGTGATAATTATATATATATATATATATATATATATATATATATATATATATATATATACACTAAGGAAAAAATTAAACAGACTAAATCCTGTTCTCTCTCTATCCTAGAGGTCATAAGATCCCCTATTGTAGCAGTTCTAGCACAGAAGTCAAAAGTTCTTTGGACAACTCAGCCATGCTGGACAACAATGAGTGGCCACTCAGTGAGGGTCGGGACAGACAGAAACTCATGGTTTTTGCCTCGGTGCACATTCTCCTTGCGAAAATCCCTCCTAACCCCATTTTTTTTTTATTGGAGTTGACAGACTCCACTGACATGGGTTATACTCAGCGATTGCAGTCAAATAGCATTATATTAAGGGGTAAACAGGAAACACACATCGTTCCGGTATGGCCTGTGGACCCTCCAAAGAAACGTCGTCTGTGGCACTTTGGAGCTGCAAACTGGGAGGCCCTCAGGCAGTACTTCTTTTATTTTCCCTGGAATGATTATTGCTTCCATGACCGAGAGTCATCTGAGTGTGCCTTGCGCATTACGGAGGTTATTCTCTCCGGCATGGAAGCATTCATTCCTTTCTCATATCCTTTGACCAGTGCAAGAAAACCTTGGTTTAATCACGCTTATTCTAATGCTGTCCACAACAAGGAGAGGACCTATAAAAGGTACCGGAGCCCCACCCCTGAATCACATCTTTTATACATTTCTGCCCAGATTCGTGCTAAGTCTGTCCCTCACTCTGCTAAAAATAATTTCATCTATAATAAATGCTCTCAACCCTCCAACTTAAATTCTTCCCGCTCCTTCTGGCACCTTGCCAAAAATCTTTCTAACAACTTTACCTCATCATCCATCTGTCCTCTTGCCTACTGTGATGGCTCTCTAGCTATTTCTTCTACTGATAAAGCAGATCTCTTCGCTCAGACTTTCTCCTCCAGTTCCACCTTAGATGATTCCTGTGCTGTTCCTCCATCACTTCCCCCCTCTGACTTCCTTATGGCTGACATTACATTTTCTTCAGATGATGTATTTTCTGCCATCATAGGCCTCAATACTAACAAGGCATAAGGGCCTGATGGAGTCTCTCCTGTTGTTCTCAAGAACTGTGCTTCTGTTCTTACACCCTGCCTAGGTAAATTCTTTCGCCTTTGTCTATCAATTTGTACCTTTCCTTCTTGCTGGAAGTTTGCTCTCGTTCAGCCAGTCCCAAAGAAGGGTGACCATTCCCAGCCCTCTAACTATCGTCCAATCGCTTTAACATCCTATATCTCAAACGTTTTCAAGTCAATTCTTAATAGAAAATTTTTAAAGCATCTTTCCTATCACAACCTTCTATCTGATCGTCAGTATGGGTTCCGTCAGGGACACTCCACTGGCTATCTTCTCACCTACCTTTCAGACTCCTGGTCATCCTCCTTTCGGGACTTTGGCGAAAGCTTTGCTATTGCACTTGACATCTCAAAGGCTTTCGATCGAGTCTGGCATAAATCATTAATTTCCAAACTGCCCTCTTACGGTTTCTATCCTTCAATCTGTGCCCTCATCTGTAGCTTCCTTTTTTCTCGTTCTATAGCCGCTATTGTAGACGGCCATCGTTCTTCTCCTAGATCTATCAACAGTGGTGTTCCTCAGGGCTCTATCCTATTACCAACTCTCTTCCTTTTTTTCATCAATGATCTTGTAAGTTGTACATCAAACCCTATCCACTCATCCGCTGATGACTCCACCCTTCACCTTTCCATTCGGTTCCCGCAACGTCCATCTCGGCAGTTACTTCAACAAACATGTGATGAGGCTATGGCACACATAATATCTGACATGGCTAGTATCTCTGACTGGGGAAAAAATAATCTGGTTGTTTTTAATGCATCAAAGACTCAGTTCTTACACCTATTTTTAATGCATCAAAGACTCTGTTCTTACACCTATTTTTAATGCATCAAAGACTCAGTTCTTACACCTATTTTTAATGCATCAAAGACTCAGTTCTTACACCTATCACCTCAACAAAATCTTCCACAGGTATACCCACTAATGTTTAATAATATTCAGCTTAATCCTGCATCATTCTTGAACAAGCTTGGGGTTGCATTTACTCGGAACTTATCTTGGAAAGATCATATTATATCTCTTGTATAATCTACTTCCAAGAGATTAGGTGTGCTAAGCCAACTCCATTCCTTCTTTACCCCTACACAATTGTTGACACTATACACGGGTTTTATCCCCCCCTGTGTGGAGTACAACTCTCATGTGTGGAGAGGTTCCCCACATACAGCTCCTATCAATAGGGTGGAGTCGAAGGCTTCTCGTCTCATTAACTCTCCTCCTCTTACCGACTCCCTTCAACCTCTGTCTCTTCACTGCACTGTTGCATCTTTATCTCTCTTCTATTGCTACTTCAGTAGTTACTGCTCCTCTGAACTGTCTGCAGGCATTCCTCCACCTCTACCATGGGCCGTAGCACCCGCCTAGCAGCAAACTCTCATCCCTTTTCTGTCCAACTCTCTAATGCAAGAGTTAACCGTTACTCCCAGTCCTTCATTTATGCAACAGGTCAGCTCTGGAACTGTCTCTCTCCGTCTGTATTTCCTACGTCCTATGATCTCCAGTCTTTCAGACGCAGTGTGTCCAGGCATCTCGAATTGATCAGATCTTGAATATGGCTCTCTCTTGTAATCTGCTCTTCTCTGGGAAGGAACATTAATTACATGCTTGTGGCCTTTGGTTCCTTCTTCCTCGCATAAAAAATATTACTTACTTCTTCCTAGTTTACGGTAAAGTTAGACCGTCCTCAGTCTATCCACTGTATGCAAGAGCATAGGCCTCAACCTCGTGCATTTATGTCAAATTATAGTTAATCCAAAAATTCTCCATCAGGCACTGCTGGATAGGATTTTGACCTAACCAGACACATTGCAGACTAATCTGCACACCAGCCTGGTATGCAAATCATCAGGTTGTGCCAGCCCTCCTTTGACATCTCACTGACTAAAGGGGAGAGGGAAGGGCAGTCTTCACCACCATAACCTTGCACTAGGGCGAGGGACTACCCTACAACAATAACAGCATCCCTGTAACAACACTAGAAACTAACACTCAATGAGGGTCGGGACACAGAGAGAAACTCAGTCAACCTCTTGCTCCATCGGCAGGAGCTCCCATTTCATCAGCCCTCATGACTTGCTCCTGACCATCCCCATTGCTGAACCTTTTCAGTGTTTTAGTAACAGAGAGTAGGACAGCAAGCACTCCGATTCAAGTTCCTCTTACTGTCAGTACCAAACTACATGCACATTACACACTAAACTCCTTATTCAAAATTAGCAAAATGATGTGCCAACATCAATCCTCGGAGTACCCAGCGGGGAGTGGGGACCATAAATGCCCCCAACATCTCCCCCTTTCCTAGTGATGACCCAACGAAACGCCTGGAACCACTGTAACAAACCTACATATTTTCTATCCGTAATAACCTAGAACAACTTGTACAGTACCTTACCTGTATTTCTGACTGCCTTGATGAAAGTTCCAACATACTTGACCTCTTCCATACAACTAATCCTGTTGCTTAATGCTGTTAATCTTTTCTCTGCACTGGGCACCTCCAATCAAAACCTTAGCGCCTTAACCTGTCCTCTCGCTCCAGCATGGGCTATGGATCCTCCAAAGAAACGTCGGTTGTAGCACTCTGGAGCCGCTGATTGAGAGGCCTTCAGGCAGTACCTCTTTTATTTTCCCTGGAATGATTATTGCTGCCATGGCCGAGCTCCATCTGAGTGTACCTTGTGCATTACGGAGGTTATTCTCTCGGGCATGGAAGGATACATTCCTTTCTACTTATTTGATTTTCCTTGGAATGATTATGGCTTCCACGGCCGAGAACCATCTGAGTGTGCCTTGCATATAACAGAGGTCATTCTCTCGGGCATGGAAGCATACATTCCATTCTCATATCCTTTGACTAACGCAAAAATAAATTGCTTTAACCCTATTCGGTGCAACCCTTGCCGATTTCCCACACTTACGACCCTAGTATCGAGAAAAGAATCTTGAGTAATATTATTGGTTTGACGAAGTGAAAGGAACGCATTCGAACACGTCGGCGCCGTTGCAAGGCAAGCGCCGCCAAACATATCGTACCGCACCCGCGCGCACTGAAACACACACACACACACACACACACACACACACACACATTTAACTATTATCAAATTTAAAATTAATGTAAATATCAAATGATAAAATATTTTACCATTCACCAACGCTTATCATGTTCGCCATATATCAAAGCCGTAGGCTATATTTTCAGTCTGAGGGCTGCAGTATCAATAAACCGTTTACTGTTGTCTCTCACACACACACCGTCCATAACATGGAAGTTGATAGCTTACACATCTTCCTCATCATCATCACCACCCTTCCTCCCTCACACTCACCACCTCCCATCTTCCTCACCACCACCTTCCCTCCCTCCATCACCCTCACACACACCACTATATTCCCTTCTACCATACTCTCCGTCTCACTACCACCGCTTTTTTCTCACCACCATCTCTCTCTCACTCGCCACCGCTAATACTCTCTTTCTTCCTCACCTTCATAACTCCTAAACCCACTTTCAGTGGATTTACTACTAGGTAGACTAGTTGATGGAGAGGTAGCTATTAGTCAAGGAAATCTAATAATGTAAGCATGTAAATAATACCTGGTTATACATGCGAGTATTTTTTTATGCAAGAAAGAAGGAACCAAAGGGCAGGACCTGCAAATTGCTCCCTCCAAGAAAAAACGACAGCAGAGCCAAATTCAAGATCAGTTCATTTCGAGATGCCTGGACACACTGTGTATGAAAGACTGGAGACCGTAGGCAGTAAAAAAAAAAAAAAAAAAAAACAGAGATGGAGACAATTCCAGAGTTGACCTGTTGCATACATGAATGACTGGAGCAACGGTTAACTCTTGCATTAAAGAGTTGGACAGAAAAGGGCTGAGTTTGTTGCTAAGACGGGTGCTGCGTGCCTGCTGTGGTGGTGGAGGGATGCAAGCAGACAGTTCAGAGGAGCAGTGACCATTGAAGTGGCGATAGAAAAGAGACTGATGCAACAGTGCCGCGAAGAGACAGAGGTTGAAGGGAGCCAGTAAGAGGAAAGTTAATGAGACGAAAAGTCTCCGACTCCATCCTGTTGAGAAGAACTGTGTGTGAAGCCTCCCCACACATGACAGCTGTGCTCTACACAGGAGCGAATAAAACCCGTGTATAAAGTCAACAACTGTGCAGGGCCGTGGGTTAGGGCTTCCTGACTAAAACCTCCCTAAGTGAAGAGTCCAGTCCTGCTGTGGACTAAAAATGGAAAGTTCATAATGATGATGATGAGAATACTACCATATATTTCTTTCTAATGACTGAATATAATATTTAGCTACGCGAGTTTCAGCCACACTCAAAAAGTGTGTAACCAGGATACGGGACGAGGACCCAACTCGCCATGTATCCCACCAACCACTTTCCCCAACCTCCTCCCTTTAGAAAGTAGTTATTTATTTTTCAAATGTCATTACAACTATATAATAATGAATTTATAGAAGTAAAAGATTATTCTTATTAATTTTACACGTGTGGGGTGAGGACTGAGTTGGTGCGTGAGGACTGTGTTGGTGTGTGAGGACTGTGGTGGTGTGTGAGGATTGTGTTGATGAGTGAGGACAGTGGTGGTGTGAGGACTGGTGGTGTGTGAGGACTGTGTTGGTGTGTGACGATTGCGTTGGTGTGTGAGGACTGGGTTGGTGAGTGAGGACTGTGCTCGTGTGTGAGGTCTGTGGTGGTTTGTGAGGATTGTGTTGGTGTGTGAAATATAATCTATTCGTGAGAACAAAACAGACTCGACCTTCTCATGGACCCACTTCACGTATAACTAAGGAGTGAGAAACAGGTAGACCTTTATCATACAAATGGATGGCGAGTGAGAAAGGGCCGGGGAGTACAGGAGGTAGATAAGGCAGAAGGCGGTAGATGTACGGGAGATAAATTCTTGAAAAGGCATACATATTGCATAATAATTGCAAAATTCCACATCAACAGCCTTGTGCCTTACCTACCTCCTATTCTGCCTGCCCCTCTGTTCTATAATAAAGGTCTACCTGCTTCTCACTCCTTACAGCTGAAGGAGGTCCTTGAGAAGGCTGAATCTGTTGTCACCAATATATTATATAGGTATTTCTAAATCTGAGTACTGCAAATTAAAATTGAAGGGCACAGAGAAATATTTAGTTATAACCAATTATTCAAAGGGCACGGTAGCTCTATCTGCTCATGCTACGCCCCAAGGAGTATTCAGAGCAATGCAATAACAAATATTCAATTATGAATAGTTATACCCAAAACATCATCAGTATACAGTATAAATCAATGGTTATTCAGTGGGGCAGTCAATCCCAAAATACCGACAAATTAGTCAGTAGACTGTCCTTCTGATGTCAGTTTATTAGTAATTTCCCACTGGTCAATCACTAGCCTATCACTGAGACCTTTGTCGGTCAGCCAGTCAGTCTCTCCAGAAGTCAGTCCCTTGATCCTCTGTTAGTAGTCACCACGAGAAAATGCAGCTGCCAGCCAAAGCTCCGTACATGCGGGATCACCATTAAATTCTTACGAGTAGACTGTTAACCAGGAAACGTGCCAGTCTTTGGATTACTGAATCGCTTAGAGCAGCCTGTAGCTTCCTGGTTAAACCCTATATCTCTTGTAACCGGAGAACAAGCTGTTCCCTGGGTAATGCACAGGCACAGTGTGGATATGAGGGGTTAGGTCCAGAGCCTTGCCTGGCGCTTTCAAGGGAGACAGCAATCAGGCCCCAGCTCCTTCTCTACACTGCGAGACCATGCTTCATTTCAGCTGATCCACCCCCTGTTGCATCGACCCCTGGTAAGTAAAAAAGATCCCGGGTGCCAATTAACTAACAGGACCCTCAGTGACCCACAGCCCGTCACAGGTCGAAAGAGTAGTAACCGTTAACTTGGGGCTATCCATGCCTATGCTCCTATGTATTTTCCGGCGGTATTTGATCCTACGCACTCGAACATCCTTTTTACTCTACACTTACAACTAATATAAGCCGGAGGATTCTTATGCTGCAAGATCCTCACCTTCCGTATCTCTATTTACATCTATCATATAAGGAAATTTTTAAACAAAAATATAATCCGTATATAACGTAAACTCAGTCATAATCTATATTCACAGACATGCATATTCATTCTTAATTTCCAAAACAAGACTTTCACTGATTGGGCATGTTACTATAGCATTTCATACATACTTTATTTCAATTCTGATCACAAGTGTGCTTGTGACATACTTGACATTGTTTCGTGGACGATTTTGCTTTGGGGCGATTCTGAGTGTATCCTGGACCATAAAGAGACTCCAGGCATGAATGACACTTGTGCTGCTTGCCTGACCTATTCTCATGTGTTACTTCTGGGACGGCCTCCTCTACATCTCCCTGTCCGAGCATCAGATTCATCTTAGCTATTGTATTCCTGGTCAGACCACAAGCCTGAACTTTTCTTCTTTCAATTTGCAGATTACACAATGCCTTCACTAACTGCCAGCCATAGGAGATTGAAGCAATTTTTCTTGGGTCCTGATTATTATATAACGAATAAATTGTCTGTGAATTTACTCTGGCAGTGTTGACAATGTAGCCAAGGGCATTCACTGTCCATCTTCTAGATTTAGTGTGTACTGTATGAAAACTTATTCTCTGATCCATAATGTCAGTGCCTCCTTTCGTGAAATCATACAATATATATATATATATATATATATATATATATATATATATATATATATATATATTTTTTTTTTTTTTCAAATCATCATCCTTGGAATGCCTAATATAGGGGAAACTGTGCTCAGAAGTAACACATCTTTCTTACCTTTGCTTTTGGTGGGTGTTACATAGGATTCAGTGTCATTTCCTCCCCGTGTTTCTTCCAGTAAACTTGGTATGACCTATCTTCCCTTTCTGTGACTATCTCTGGTGGTATGCCTTTCCTAGTAGAATCTATAGTACCTAAGGCTGAGATACCTTGTATTTGAAGCCACTCCAGCAACTCTATACTGGTGTACAATCTATCCAGGCTAATAATCCTACCTCTAAGGTCGACTGAGTCTTGTAACTGACTTACCAGAGCTTTCACTGTTGGGACTGTACCGCGTATGTAGTGTGGTCCTGGCTCTCCAGGTTTACCTGAATATACAGCTGTCCTAAAGGTAAATGGATATCTAACAGCATTAATAGATTTATATTGGAGGCCGTAGAGTACGGGTTTGCTCTTATTGTAGTCTGAACCCTATTTGTGTTCTGCACCCATACAACGTTTCATCAGTGGTCAAGAAGGCACCTGGCTCTAACACTGAGCAACAACAATTACTGAACTGTTCAAAAAGCTCCCTGATTGCTGCAAACCGATCGTGTACCCATCTCTGGTGTCTGGTATCAATGTTGATCGTGTACCCATCTCTGGTGTCTGGTATCAATGTTGATCGTGTACCCATCTCTGGTGTCTGGTATCAATGTTGTTAAAAGTTATGTCGGCATGTAAGAAACCAAATCGTTTTACTGACATGACGGCTTCAAATATTGGGTGACCAAACCCTTCCATGAAGAGACGATTATAGCAATATTTATTTTGTCCCAACAAACCTCTTGGATAGAGCAGGCCAAAAAGCTTTTCAATTCTATGGCATCAGTCATCTTGACGTGTGTTGGTATTTCAGCAGTCAGTATTAGAAATTTCGGTAATTATGCCTTGTGTTAGCATGGGTTACAATACCATCAATCATATTAGATGTTATAAACAACTCCCATGCCATTATTTCTGTATTAGCTGACCTTGCCTCTCCTAACAAAACATCCTTCACTAGGCAATACCTTCTCAACAGGCCTACCTTCTGTATGATTGGTCCATATTATTGACTTACCGATATCTAATTTTCTCTGGGGTTTCTCTAAAATGCAGGTATATTCCCTGAGCTCGTGTGGCAGGACAAATTCGTCATAATTATGTTTGTTCAAGCACTGGTCCAAAGAACTGATTAATCTATTTTTCACCAGTGGCTTTCTGTTTCTGAGTGGTACCCACTCTTCTTCATTTTGTCAACATTCTGATCATCATCTACATCGTCGCCCTCAGCTACTCTATCCAAGGCAAGGTCATCATCATCATCATCGCCAACTACCTCTTCCAAGTAATCTTCGACTGGGTCGTCAACATAGTCGAAAATAAAAGCAATGACTACGTCCGTCGGCACATCCACCCCGTCCCCTAATTAATGCCTAACTAACCGTCGTCCAGCACGCCTACACGAGAGCCGCGAGGTTTGTGTGTGTGTGTGTGTGTGTGTGTGCACATTACAATGCACGTGTGTGTATCTGTGTGCACAATACAATGCACATGTGTGTATCTGTGTGTATGTGTACGAACAACCATTTCATTGGGTATGAGGAGTCATAGAGAAAAAACAATGAATAATACATAGATAATAAAATTAGTGAATGAAATAACTATTTCACTAGGTATGAGGAGTCATAAAGTATGAACAATGAATAATACATAGAAAATAAAGTAGTTTTAATGAAAATAGGAAACGTATCGTACGTCTGGAAGCTGTGTTGATGCCCGTTAGGCTTGCGTAGGCTAAGGTCCCAGATATTTCACTCATCTTCGAGCGTTTTCTTTTTGTTTAGCGCTCTCCACGGGGAAAAATCGTTAATTTTAGAGAAAACGCTCGTTTCAACCCAGTTTTTTCGCTCAGAATCACTATTTTGTTGTGTTTCCAGTAATTTAACAAGAAAATAATCGTGAGACCATGCATTGCTTACAAACTAGAGTTTGTTGGCAAAAATTAGTTAGGGCGTATCAAAAATGATACGGGGTGCACCGAATAGGGTTAAGCATTCTTGTTCTAATGTTGTACACAACAAGGAGAAGGCCTACAAAACGTACTGGAGTGAATGCACTCCTGATTCTCATCTCTTATATGTTTCTGTCCGAAACTGTGTTAACTCTGTTCTTCACCCTGCTAAAAATAATTTCATCCATACTAAATGCTCTGAACTCTCCAACTTGAATTCTTCCTGTTCCAGGCACCTTGCCAAAAAACCTTTCTAACATCATCATCCTCCCCTCCTTTTTTCCATGCTGTTGGCTCCATTGGTATTTCGCCTAGTGATAAAGTAGAACTCTCTGCTTAGACTTTCTCCTCCAATCCCATCTTAGACGATTCCGGCGCTGTTCCTACATCACTTCCTCCTTCTGACTTCCTCATGGCTGACATTAAAATTTCTTCCAATGATGTATTCTCTGCCATCACTGGCCTCATTTCTAAGAAGGCATATGGGCCTGATGGGGTCCCTCCTGTTGTCCTCATGAACTGTGTTTCTGTTCTTACACCCTGCCTAGGTAAACTCTTTCGCTTTTGTCTATCAACTTGTACCTTTCCTAACTGCTGGAGGATTGCTCTCATTCAGTCTGCCCCCAAAAAGGGTGACCATTCCCAACTCTCTAACTATCGTCCAACTGCTTTAACATCCTGTATTACAGAAGTTTTCGGGTCCATTTTTAGCAAAAAAATTTTAATCCTTAAACCACGGGCTTGTTTTGCTCTGTCTTGCGTGTCCCGCGGGCATATTCGGGCTCTGGCAGACTCTCAAAAAATATTTGCCAAAAATCAGTTATTAGTCCTAGAATATTAAAATGACATATGCTTATGGCACATACATTCAGCTTTCTCCTGGGATGTTTGTTGAGCCTTCGTCGAGTACCGTAGGACTTGTGGAGACCTCTGAAGCTGGGTAACGAAGTCTCCACTTTACACTTCCCGACAACCCGTAATATGATTACCACAGCCAGATATTATCACTAGAAACACTATTCTATGATTATCAAGTAGTTTGGAATCCATACTCCCCCCCAAAAAAAAAACAATATGAAAGCAATGAAAATTATGAGCCCGTATGACCTTCCCACTTGCCCTAGTTCGCCGCTGGTATTCTGTTATTTATTATTCAAAACAAACACTCACCCTTTATATTCCTATTATTATATAACATATATATATCTGCAGTCTTTATCCATAAGTTTCCTTCAGTATTATTAATTTATTGTCACTGAAGTCATTCAATTTTTCTTTCAGTAAAATACGTAGAGAGCCACGGATTTACTTTCACTTATAACCCCAAGTATTGGTACTCATATTCTTATATTACTAATTATTTACATTTTCTATTGTACTTTCAATATTTACACTTCTATTTTACTTACACTATGTTATTCACTGTCACTTTCAGTAACATAAAACTTTATTACACTGTTCAATCATATGTACATCCATTGCTTTCACTTGCTATTTACACATTATTTTCATTTCCCACTTGCACTTTTAGAACTGCTTCTGGCTGTGGTAATCAAAGAAGCAGGTAATGCAGAGGGGAACCTGGCATTCAGCGCACTCCGAAGAGGTGCATTTGTGCTCAGGTGTGCGTCGGGTGGTATGTGCACACACCTGGCACCTGCAGATCGCAGCCTTCCTCTTGGTTGTGGCAGGCATTTGCACCAGTCCGTGCCGATCCATGTACACCCTCTGCTCAAGTCTGTCGGGAAGTCTTAATGCATGGCGCCTTGGAGCTGCTGCTGTCACCTTACCATATCTTTCAAGCAGCTGCTGAACACAAGTCCTGGTGAACAACCTCAGGGAAAAGGACTTGGGTGGCTTGACCTTCATCTTGTACAGGATGAAGGCGTTCAGCATCGTCATGTCTATGAGATGCAGAAAAACTTTCCTGTACCACCTAGTATTCTTCCTGAGGCAGTCGATCTCTCCAATCATCATGTCGGACTTATCCACCAGCCGCATGTTGATATTGTTGTCTATGACAGCATCAGGTTTCCTCACAGGTTCACCTGTCTTACGGTCGACCTTCCCACTGTCTTTCAGTTCCCCCTTGTGTACAGTGGTGAGCATGTGCACAACCCTCTTGTCATGCCACCGTATTGCCAGCATCTTCTCAGACTTGCGTAGGTGCACGTCTCCTCGCTGCGAGGTTCCTGCCTCTAGGAATTTAGGGAAGTGGGCATGATTACTCTTGACAGTGCCGCAGGAGCCAATGCCGTGCTCTGAAACGTATTTGGCAAGATTTGGTGCTGTATAAAAGTTGTCTGTATACAGCACATGATTCCCACCAAAATACCATTCAAGGAGCACTTTCACTACACAGCTTGAGAAGATCGACAGTGCTGGCTGAATAAATGACGCAGTCAAGGATGTACCCTGTCTTACAATCACACAGTACAAAGAACTTGATTCCAAAGTGATGGCATTTGCTTGGAATGTACAGCACAAACCTAAGACGTCCTCTGAACAAAACCAAGGATTTGTCAATGACAACCTTCTGAAAGGGGTGGAAGAATGTCATAAACTTATCCTTCATTCTGCTCAGAATCTCCCGGATCTTCCAGAGTGGGTCGGTTTGGGAAGGTACATCATTGTTGGCAAAGTGCAAGTTTCCCATGATGTTCCGGAAGCGATCTCTGGCCATGTACTTATTGAAGGTGGGTGAGGGTAGTAAGGGTTCCATAGACCAGTATTCTTCCAACTCATGCTTCTTTGAGTGTGGCATGAGAAGCATGAGGGCGAAGAACACATACAGCTCCTGCACTCCCAGCATGGACCACTGTTGCATCTTGGCTGCACCTGTACCACTTGCAGCACATTGTGATTCATACCTGTTGGTCTCATCACATATGTGCTGCATGACTTCGTCATCGAGGAAGGCCAAAAGGAAGTCAACACACTCAGCATCCTCATTAAGATTGAAGGCAGGCTGTATCCCTGAGGAACTCTTGTTGAAATCAAGATGTTCTGGGACAAAATCGGACCCGTCTGTCCACGCGAAGGTGTCCAGGATTCCCTGTCGTGGCGGTGTAGGGTGGGTGAGGGTGGAGGGTGGCTGTGAGGCAGATTTATCTGGTTCAAGGTCACTTGCACTAACCCTGGGTTGCCGTACAGCACTAGCAGCCCTTACTCTACTGGCAACTCTACTTTTACGGGTCAGGGATATACCTCTTCCTCTACGGCCTGCCTTCACTGTTGATGCTGGTGGCGACTGCGATGATGAAGACTCCGGAGAAAATTCAGCAGAAGAAGAGGGAGAAATGAGTGAAATGGGGCTTGGGGAACGGGGAGGTGATTCACCTCGGGACTCATGGGGGCTGGGTCACGCGAGGCCATTGTTCTGGGGCTAACCCACCGCCTTTTCACTCCCTTCCCAAATTCCTTCTCTTGCTGCACTAAGAGCTCCTTTCCTTTGGAGCTTGGGATAACTTGGGACACTGAAGCACTCGTACTAGGAGTTTCTGGCACGATTTCCTCACCCGGCTCATCACACGAATCACCAGAAGGATCATAGTCACTATCCATCATTATGATTGATAATTTGGCTAGTTCACGTTCCACTGCAAAGTCACTTAGCCATTTCCTGCTTTCCCCACGAGTTTTTCTCGGGGTAGAGGTCACGGGGCCCTTTGCAATGGGCGCAGAAGAGGCGGAAATGGCGGGGCGCGAGTCCAACATGCTTTGACCACAGAGGATGACAAGGAACTGAATGGTGCAGCTTATCTGAGAAGGCAAGGGTTGACAGTGACAATGAGGCTGACAGCTGCTAACTTACATGCTAAGAAATTATTGGAAGGAAATCTTGGCAATACATAAAGAAATGGGTAGTTCCAGGTGAATGTAAATGTCACTTAGGCTTCTCCCTTCCTTTCTTACATATATTTTTATTACAGAAATAGATTACAAGGCATAATTCAAAGGGGAAATTACCGTGGGAATTTAGCGAACGAATGCATGTGAGGTGTTGTCAGGTGATAATTAGCCAATTCCAGGTGTATACCATTATCACTTACCTTATTTCTTTTTGATATATATTATTTTGTATAAGTATAGGGCATAGGGCTTATTTCAATGGATGAAATCAGTGGAAAAATCCGGGGGAGATTTGCTTTAGCACAGCACGGCAGGGCAGGCGATAGAAGAGGGTAAATGAGGTGAGGTAGGGAGGGGTGAGAGGGTACTGGAGGGGAGGTAGGGAGGGGAGTCAAGAACGAGGGAAAATGGCTAAATTAACAACAATGGATGGGAGTACAGATGAGATTAGGAATGCTGACTATTGGTGGACAGTAGCAGTACATGCTAAAAAATGATTAGTAGGAAATCTCGAAAATACAGAAAAAAGTA
Source organism: Coenobita brevimanus (assembly GCF_032717465.1). Lineage (NCBI taxonomy): Eukaryota > Metazoa > Arthropoda > Malacostraca > Decapoda > Coenobitidae > Coenobita > Coenobita brevimanus. The sequence continues at coordinate 10,729,198 of NC_137009.1, forward strand.
GGTAGTTCCAGGTGAATGTAAATGTCACTTTGGCTTATCCCTTCCTTTCTTATATAAATTTTTTTTACGAGAATAGATTATACGGCATATTTCAAAGGGGAAATTTCCGTGGGAAATTAGCGAACGAGTGCAAGTGAGGTTTTGTCAGGTGATACTTAGCCAAATCAAGGTGTATAGCACTATCACTTACCTTATTTCTTTTTCTTATATATTATTTTGTATAAGAATAGGGCATAGGGCATATTTCAATGGATGAAATCAGTGGATAATTCCGGGGGAAATTTGCTTTAGCGCAGCACGGCTGGGGAGGCGAGATGACAGGGTAATGGAGGGGAGGTAGGGAGGGGAGTCAGAAACGGGGAAATATTGCTAAATTGTCAACAATGGATGGGAGTACAGATGGGATTTGGAGTGCTGACTAGTGTTGGACATTGGCAGAACTGATAGATGTTACAAACCACCACTTGTAAACCCGGGAGAATTCAAAATAACACAGAATCACAAAAGTGACACCCCACGGTATGATCCATTGTGCCCGAGTGTGAGACCTAATGTCTGACTTGGCTTATATCACTGTTTGGTGTCAAAGTAATGTTGTTTTTAATGCATCAATAACTCAGTTCTTTCATCTGTCAAGCCAACAAAATCTTCCACAGGAGGACCCTCTACATTTTAACAATCTCCATCTCAATCCTGCATCATCTTTAAACAAACCTGGGGTTTCATTCTCTCGGGATTTATCTTGTAAAGAACACATTACCCCTCTCGTAAAATCTGCTTCCAAGAGAACAGGTGTGCTAACCCGACTCCGTACATTTTTTACCCCAGCACAGTTGTTGACTTTATACACGGGTTTTATTCACCCCTGTGTAGAGTACAACACTCATGTGTGGGGACGCTCCCCACATACGACTATTCTCAACAAGGTGGAGTCAAAGGCTTTTCGTTTCGTCAACTCTCCTCCTCTTACTAGCTCCCTTCAACCTATGTATCTTCGACGTACTGTTGCAGCTTTATCTTTTAGCTATTGCAGCTTCAATGGTCACTTCTCATCTGAACTGTCTGCTTGCATTCCTCCTCTACTACGGCGGGCGCATAACACCCGTCTAGCAACAAACTTTCATCCCCTTTCTGTCCTACTCTCTAATGCAAGAGTTAACCCTTATTCCCAGTCCTTCATGAATGGAACAGGTCAACTCTGGAATTATCTCCTTTTGTCTGTATTTTCTACTGCCTATGATCTCCATTCTTTGAAATGCAATGTGTCCAGGCATCACGAAATGAACAGGTCTTGCATTTGGCTCTCTTATCGTTTTTGTTTTTTGTTTTTTTTTTCTGTGAGGTAATGATTTACAGGCCCCTGGCCTTTGGTTCCTACTTCCTTGCATAAGAAACTTTACACACTATGTTATATCTCTCTCTCTCCCACTCTCTCTCTCGTGTGTGTATATATATATATATATATATATATATATATATATATATATATATATATATATACACACTACCGGGATGTATATATATATATATATATATATATATATATATATATATATATATATATATATATATATATATATATATACTCCATATATTGTTCACTTCCAGATGATCTTATTCACCTCAGGGGAGATCTCTTGTCCTCAAAGGTCCCAGGCTCACCCGGATGTGAACCCAGTGGGCTGCTGGCTGAAGTTACCCTTCTCCTGCAGCTCATCATTGTCTTTTCAAGGGTTGAGACGGAGCTGAGGGACGTTTGTATAAACAGGCAGCACAGCTCCCCAGTGATGACAGTGCCACCAAGTTAAAACCTCCCTTTTCATCATCTGAGAGTTAATGCTGGCTATATTTAATTCTACTGTTAAAACAAGGAAAACACTCCTGATCCGAGTAAAACAGTACTGAGATATAAGTCATCCCAGACTTCACATGCCCATATTCCTCCTTATCATTCTGTATAAATTATCAAAATACCTCTCACACTCAGTGAGGAAATAATTGTATAATGAACTCTTTCCTTTGGGAGTTTTTCAAAGCCAATCTGTTATCTGTTATTCTGTATGGGACAACAATTCGCCAGCATATCCACTGTGACATCTTCACACTTCTGGCATGTATTACTTTCCTCAATGATGCACCATCTTTGGGCAGAGAAACGTACCAAGCCCTTCACATCATACCAAGTACACAAGAAGTAGATGTAGGAACTTCAGGGCACATGGATGAATGCCTCTGGTGTAGTGTAATGTGGGAGGATGATTTTGTGTGATGTGGTGTGAGAGGATGGTTTTGTGTGGTGTGGTGTGGGAGGATGATTTTGTGTAGTGTGGTGTGGGAAGATGATTTGGTGTTGTGTGGTGTGGGAGGATGATATTGTGTGGTGTGGTATGGCTAGATGATGTGGCTTGAGTCGTGTCCTTGTCAGTTAAGGACGCTCCTTAGCACCTCATTCTTATCTATTTATTTTTGGACATGGCTGGTTAACCCCTTAACAGTGGGGCGTCACTTTCATGATGCTTGGGAGCAAGGGATCATACCGCGGGGCATCACTTTTGTGATTTTGTGTTATTTTGAATTCGCCTTGGGCTTTCAAGTGGTGGCTTGTATCATTTATCAGTACTGCCAATTTCCAACGCTAGTCAGCACTCCTAATCTCATCTGTACTCCCATCCATTGTTGAGAATTTAGCCATTTCTCCCCGTTCTTGACTCCCCTCCCTTCCTCCCCTCCATTACCCTCTCCTCTCGCCTGCCCAGCCGTGCTACGTTAAGTAAATCTTCCCTGGAATTTTCCACTGATTTCATCTATTGAAATAAGACCTATGCCCTATTGTTATACCAAATAATAAATACAAGAAAGAAATAAGGTATGTGATAGTGCCATACACCTGGAACTGGCTAATTATCACCTGACAACACCTCACATGCACTCGTTCGCTAATTTTCGCAGTTTATTTCCCCTTGAAATATGCCGAATAATCTATTCTCGTAATAAAAATATATATAAGAAAGGAAGGGAGAAGCCTAAGTGATATTTACAGTCACCTGGAACTACCTAATTTATGATGTATTGTCTAGATTTCCTGCCAATCATTTCATAGCGTATATATTAGCAGCTGTCACCCCACTGACACTGGCAGCTCCCCTAGGCAGGCCACCACACTGTATTCAGTTTGCTGTCGTCTTTCAAGGTGAAAGCACGTCGGATTCGCGCCTGCCCAATTCCGCCGCTTTTTAGCTCCATGCAAAGGGCTCTGTGACCTCTACCCCCTACTAAACCTCGTGTGGAAAGAGGTAAAGGGCTAAGTGACTGCTGTGGAACGTGAACTGGCTAATTTGTCGATGAAAATGATAGACAGTGACTATGATCTATCTGGTGAGTAAAACAGTGCAAGTGGAAATGTAAACAATGTGTAAATAATGTGTAAACAGCAAGTGAAAGCAATGAATGTAAATATACGTGAACAGTGGAAAATAAATTTATAAGTTACTGCAAGTAACTACATAACACAGTGTAAATAAAATAGAAATGTAAATAATGTAAATAAAATAGAGAATGTAAATAGAATTGTAAATGAGTAGTAATATAAGAATACGAGTATATATACTAGGAGTAATGAAAGTGAAAGTTTCACTCTAGCATGTATGAATACTATGAGTTATGAAAGTGAAAATGAAAGTGACATATTCACTCTCAACGCTAGTATACAGGACGAGAAAGTGAACGCTACGTATTTTACTGAAAGAGAAATTGAATGCCTACAGTGACAATAAACTACTATTACTGAAGGAAACTTATGGATAAAGACTGTAGATATATATGTGTTATATAGTAATATAAATATAAACTGTGAGTGTTTTTATGAATAATAAATGACAGAACACAAGTAGCAAACGATCGCAAGTGGGAAGGTCATACGCGATCGTAATTTTCTTTGTTTTCATAGTGTTTTTTTTTTTTTTGGGGGGGGGGAAGATGGATTCCAAACTATTTGAGAATCATAGAATAGTGTTTCTAGTGATAATATCAGGCTGTGGTAATCATATTATGGGTTGTCGGGAAGTGTAAAGTGGAGACTTCGTTACCCAACTTCAGAGGTCTCCACAAGTCCTACGGTACTTGACGGAGGCTCAACAAACATCCCACGAGAAAGCTGAAGGTATGTACCATAAGCATATTTAATTATAATATTCTAGGCCTAATAACTGATTCTTGGCAAATATTTTTAGTGAGTCTATCGAAGCATGAATATGCCTGTGAGACATGCAAGTCAGGCAAAAACAACCCCGCAGTTTAGGAGTTAATATACTTTTTGTACCTTACCTATGCTGAGTATGGCAATGTTAAAAGGATTTATGTAATGCAGTATAGGACAGTAAGGTGCAATAAGGAAAATAACTCACTTATGGCCCAGTCAGACTAGTGGTTTACGACAGGTTTCTCCAGGATACGTCAACCAGCGACGGGAAAATCACAGGTTGTCGATGGCAGGTCGCTAGACAGCATGCAGGTTGATACGGTATATTGCAGGGTGTCACCATATGTATCTGGTGGATGCCGGGAAGTAAGTTGCTCTTTGCAAGTCCCCTGACACATCAAAAAGTTTTTTGGTGAATTCCAGGTGGATGGAAGTAGTTGCAAGTTGACTTGCGACACATCATGCATCAAATCCTTGCTTGTCACAGCCAGTCAAACGTTTCGATCACATGCATCTAGCTGCAACATGTTGAAGCTTTTCTTGCGACCACTTGCAACCACCTGCGTCATGTCTTGCATCCTGACGCTCGACATGTCTCAGGTCGCCTGTGCCAGGTTGCGACATGTTACGAGTGGTGTAGACTTGATTCTCAACCCGTTTAGACTGATTGTGATAGGTTGCAGGTGGACGCAACTGCCCCATCTGCACTCAGGGTATAAATATCCGTTGGAGTTGTGCAAGACATTCAATCCCATTTCCATTTCCGGACAAAGCACACTGAAGTGTAATTTCTGATTTCCCAAAAGGGATCAGGATGCCAAAGAAAGCTTCCAAGAAGTCAGCTGCTGCAGCCGCTCCACCTCCACAGCAGCCACCTCCTGAGTCAGAAGATGAGGGGGAAGAATCAGAGACACTGCCAGAGACACTGCCAAATCCAGTTCCAGACCCTGAGCTTCCTTCCATGCAGGCAACCGAGAAGAAACATCTCAGTGACATCTTGAACCATGAGCAACAGCAGATGTTGGCGGAGTGGTTCCAGGAGAACCCCTGCTTCTACGGCCAGTATCAATGGTCCTTCAAAGACAAAAACAAGAAGGACAAGCCGCTGGATGACAAGGCCCAGGAGCTGTCAGAGGAGCTGCAGTTGCCAGTCACCAGGAAGGATCTGGCTGTGTGGTGGCATAAATTTTGCATAAATTTCGCCGATATTTATAACATATGTGATCCGTGACTTGAGGCAAGACAATCTCTCCACTTGTCGGTTCTGCACGCAAGTTTTCGTTTTCGTTTTTCGTTTTCGTTTTTTAAAGGCTCCAACATGCTTGCATGTGTCGGCCTTGGCCACCTAATGGCGGCTCTCCACGCTGCACGATCCATTGCAGCCTCCCTGTTCAGTCCCTTAACCCTGAGGTCACACTTAATGACCTCGTCCCATGTCTTTCTCGGTCTACCCCTCATAACCCCACCCCCAATATTAACACTTCTCACCTTCCTCACCCAGTTATCATCCCCCAACCTCTCCACATGTCCAAACCATCTCAGTCTACCTCTCCTCATCACAACACTAATAAACCTCGTGCGACAAATCGCTGAGAAATTTTTTCTGTCTCAACCCGTTGGTACCTGTCTTTACCTATCATGTATCACATCTCAATCTGTAGTGCATTCCCTCACTCCAAATCGCAAATTGTGGCAACCTGTACAAGACCTACCAGCGATAAATCGTACAACACATCGCAAGTCCGATCACGTGCGACCATCTACGAGCACCCCCAACTCCCCCAAACAACCTGTGACTCCAGTGTAATGTGACTGCTACCCAAAGACTAGACGCAGCTCGCGCGCGACTCCTAGGATGACAGGGTGTCGCGGGTCGCCGCCTGTCGCAGTCTGTAGTCTGACTAGGGCATTAGGAAAAGATGTTAGTGAGCCTAACCGACGAGAAAACGGTCCTTGGTGTGGTGTGGCTTTATTAAAATTACTAAAGTCTATGGGAAGGAAACACCTTGCGTCCGAACATTGTTAGTAGGCAATGTACAAGCCTGCTTCTTGAGTTTCCCCAGAATATAATAAATAAAAAAAATAAATATAGCCAGGAGAGAAATGTAAAAATAAGACTTGAATATTAGGTGTAATTTTATCCCAGTTTGTACTTATTCCTTTTACAATCTGACACTATGTGGCATATACAATAATGAACATTATTTTTTTACCTCACCAGTGTCATTGAAACATGAAGCTATTTCTTGGTGGAATATATAAGGGACAAATGTGATATGCTACCGACACATGACTTTATTAGTGTGTGTGTGTGTGTGTGTGTGAGAGAGAGAGAGAGAGAGAGAGAGAGAGAGAGAGAGAGAGAGGATCTTGCAGTTAGGAGGGTGATGGCAAGTGGGACTTCCGAGTTTACGTTGTTGTGTGATGATATGTACTGTATTTTCGCAGTCAGCGATACATGAACACTTCCAAGGTTTATAAATTATGAAGGTAAATTCAAACACTTGCCAACCAACTTGATAAACTTCCTCCAATAATCTTTGCTTGCGTCTTCACTATTTTATTCCAGCTGATGCAAGACAATTTCATTCAGCTGGGGAAGAATTAGCAAAACCCAAGATTGATAATACGGTTGCCATTTACCCTTCCATAGACGGAACGGCTCAATTACTTTCTTAAAGTTAGTGTTGGGGGATTTTGTTAAGCTTGGAGTGTCACGGGAACCTGATTCTCATCCAATCTAAACCTATGCCTGCCAATTACTTTTCTTAACGTTCCTGTCAGTACCAGACTATTACATTATGCTTAAAAGATTCGTAGGTCGCCTATGCTCTGTTCACTTTAACTAGGCTTAAAATGCTGATAGCTCATCAGCTAGTCGCGAAGAAGTTCTGTGGGAGAGAAGTGGGGTCGTAGTATCGCTTCATTCTGCCACTGAATTGTGGTAAATAAGGTGAGAAATAATGAAGATCACCAAGTTAGTGTAACCAAACTGTAGTATGTTGAAAGGTATGACGATTACAGCTGTGGCCGTGAACAAGGAACTCCGTGTTAAACTCAGGTCATGACTGACGTTTCCTTAAGCTGACAGAAACTCACAGTCGTCATAGGGTTAATGCAGGGTGGTTCATATATAGTGCTCCTATTCCACTTCACCAGGAGATTTCTCGTGTGTTGCGGGAGCTTTTCGGTCAGCATTATCAGTGGCTATCCTGTATCCTTCATTCATTCGATTCTACGTGCTACACCCACGCCCACGCCAGCAGACTAATCCGACCCACAACATGTAAGGTACGGGCAAATGAGTTTCTAGTGGTATGCAATATAAGGACCGCGTTGTGCAAGGACGTCTATTAGTAGCTTACTCTTTGTGCCTCCAAACCAATACATTCAGCTTAGGAAAGCCACTTGGTACTGAAGCCGTTGTTGAAGACTGTATTTAGCCCCTCAAGTTAAACAGTTCTAACCCAAGCTAAACAAAATGTTCAGGTTATTGTAAGACACGTGAAAATGACGGCCTCCACTAAGTCGATGGTGTTTTTCATTCTGATATTGTCGTTGCCAGACGATTGTTTTATATTTAGGAATGATCCCCCCCTCTCCCTTTCTCTCCTTTATATATATATATATATATATATATATATATTTTATATATATATATATATATATATATATATGTTCCATCTCTATTCATACCTGAAGGGGATCCAAGTCGACCAAAACTGTTGTACAGTCTTTCAAGATAGTTATCACAATTCTCATGAAGTTGTTCAGTTTTCATGTTATATGTAGACCATGAAATATTTCTCAGAAGGTGGACACCGTGTATATTATCAATGAAACTAATAGCACCTAAGGATGATTAGGACGCCGAAGAAAACGTCCGTTGAATGAAGAGGTAAATGGTGATGGGGGAAGCGGTTGTTCAATCGGTAGAGAAGTGGCCTGCAGTCCTTCCTGACCCAAGTTCAAATCCTCGCTGGGGCAGGGAACAGTTTAATGATTTGAATTTCATTTAATAAGACTTTACCGATCTACCAGAAGACCCACCGATATGTCGTAAAAATACTCCCACTATACCAATACACCAGTCTTGCATGAGACAGCTTTAGCATGTATTCAATATGGACGGTGGATGTTAGCGCCGAAGCGGTGACATGTAGAGAGGTGTATGGTATGTAGGAGGACTACTGGGCCTTGATAGCAGGCTGTGAAGCCTATGCCCAGAGTTGGACACAAAAAAAAAAAAAAAAATAACAGTATGATGAATAATGAAAGCTTTATGTTAGTCTGTATATTTATTTATTTATTTATCTCTAGTCCCCATTCCAGCTAATTAAACTACCTCCCACACTTTCATATTTTTCTTTATATTACCAGTTCGATATGATGACCTCTTGTTTACGGTACATATAATTCTTGCAAACGTCAACACATTTAACAAAGCTTCTTAGAGTGCACCAGCAGCGGAGGAATTAATGAGAGTTGTATCAAACCCCTCCAGTAGGTCTCGAAACCTGAATATAATCTCAGAGAGAGAGAGAGAGAGAGAGAGAGAGAGGAAATACAGTCAAAATTTCATTTCATTGAAGGCATTATACATTAAATATTTTCAAGTTGATATGGTGTGCGGGGCCAACAGCAGCTCCAGAAACAATAGCAACAGCCCGCACCCGTGGCCGAGGAAGAACAAGAAGAAAGCTCCCTGCAGGTGATTCAAGGTGAACACAACCTGGACAAGAAGAGGAGAGACATGTAAAGAGAGGGAAACACTAAGGAATAAATATATACAAGGTTGTTTTAGGCATCAGTTCAGAGCTGCACAACACTCTGAGCCACTAGCTTTATAGCAGAGCCATTCACTTACTCATATATCCAAGAGTCGGGGAAAATTGCTGCAATATTTACAAATACATATGAACATACTGTATGACGTTGGTCACCATTCTGTAAGCAGCACGATAATTACCAAGCCAATCAGTGCCGATGTTAAGAGAGGATTGGATCTAATGCCATCTTGTCTGCCGCAAAATATAGTGATTTTCTTAATGAAAAAATACCGTTGTTCTCAAACCTTTATCAGGCACGAAATTTTCTCAGTCGAGTAATGTTTCAGTATGTAAGTAGCTAGAAAAAATATCAAGTCTAGAAAGCGCTCAGAGAGCACATATCTCCGCCAATGTCATTGCCATTAAAAAGGGTCCGGATCCGAATTTGGATCCACCCAAAAATTAAACTCTTTCTTGGCCCATGGCTCACCTTTTCACAAAATTTCATTGAAATTCATTAAAAACTTTTGGAGATATTGTGCGGGATACACTGGATTCGATTCCTTATCCGCCCCAGAATTTAATAATTTCTTCCACGGACCATGGCCCACCCTTCCACAAACTTTCGTCATATCCGTTCATAACTTTAATAGTCCATGATCCGGATCCGGATAATCCAAGATCCGGATCCGGATCTGGATCCCTAAAAAAAACTATATCAATTCTTTCTTTGTCCATAACCCCCCCCTTTCCACAAAATTTCTTTGAAATTAATTGAGAACTTTTGGAGATATTGTTCGGAATACTCAGGGTCCAGATCTGGATTCAGCACAAAATATAATAATTTCTTCCTTAGACCATGGCCCACCCTTCCACAAAATTTCATCAGAATCCGCTTATAACTTTTTAAGTAATCCTGATAACATACTAACAATTGCATATATCCTAAAATCTCTCTCTCTCTCTCTCTCTTTCTCTCTCTCTCTCTCATCTAAACCTTACAAGCCTGGTGTCCTTGTCAACGGCTGTGTCCTCCTGCTCCTGTGATGACTTCTGGTATTCCTTCACATAAACGGCGTACAGGTCATATAGCCACTTGTTGATTAAGCCAGCCTCCACACACCGCCACATCACCGCGTTGAAGTTCTTCTGATAAGGTGCACCCTGAACCAAACAGCAAAATAATCTGAAGGATGTAACCCATTGCACAGTTTCTGTGGGCTTCTACAGAATTTAAAATGTGTATATCATACAGTAAGCTGGATTTAGTCATGCATACATAAAATTTTTAATGATAACTCATATATCAGTTCTTTCTGCCTCACTTCCTTCCAGCTGCTGTCAGAACCACCTCACAGTCTTAACCAACCTCATCCAAGAAATAGTCCGGTATCCCACTTGCCTCCCCATAAAAAGCATTCATATCAGGCAACCTTTCCTTTTCTCATCTCTCAGCCAATGCTCACTCCCATGCAGAATGCAATAATAACTCATTGATAAATACAAAAGCAAAGTAATAGTTTGCAGGTGTTGGACAATAAGATGCAGAAGAAGCAAAAAAGATCACATACAGAGCATAACACTCGTGCCCACCAATTAGCCTAAGGGTCCAACATTTGCTTTTGTCTGTCACCTTCATCTTCGACTGATTGCTCTGAAAGTCGAGTTATTTCATTCTTTCCTCTCCCTTAGTCCTGTCATGAAATTTGGCTCAAAGCTGTTCTAAACTGAGTTGACCTTGCCTTGTAACTTGACAATCGACCTTTCCCTGTAGCCTTGACCCTTTGACAAATTGTTCTCACAAGCGAAACTCTTTTTCCTTGCTCCTCCCTGAAACCTTCCTTAAAGTTTGTTTTAAAGTTAACCTTGGATTTTCCCTTCACCTTTGACCTATTGTTCTCAAAAACAATAAAACGACCCTCAACTGATCCTCAGCCCATCCATCAGGTTCGGTCGAAATGAGATCAATATTGTTTTAGTTATTTTGTTCACACAATGACACACGGGTCAAACTTTGATCTTGCCATTTGACTTTAGCTATTGACTGACTGATATAGAAGTTGAATTCTATCACTCCTCCCTTACCCTCAGATCTTCCCCCAAGTTTGGTCTAGACTGGTTAGAAAATGGCAAGGTTTGGTCAGAATTTTTCTTTTCCCAATAGCTGTGGGAAATATTTTCCCCCATAGCAGTTGTGCTCTCTATAATAGTCATCCCTGGTTAGAAGCAAAGCAAAACTTGAGATCTTTGTCACTTGTTTGAGTGGTTTTCATAACCCCAAAATTAAGTTCTCTTCAATAATTCTTATTATTCATAAATGAAATGCTACTGCATCTAAACCTCATGGACTACTATATTGAAAATACTGTACATGTACTTATATGGAAAGTACCATGTGTCAGGGGGGTCTGCGAAATTTATGAATTAAAAATGCTGGATGTTACTTGAAAACAGAGACAAGGAATTAACTTGTGAAAATCTAGCAGTAAGTTTTACTTTATGCCGGCTTACTTCGGCGATTCTCTAAGGACGAGAATTTATAAACTTTCTCAACGGTACACAGCAGAGACTAACCCGCCGACATGTCGTAAAAGTACCCCTGCTAATACCAATACACCAGTCCTGTATGAGACAGCCCTAGCATGTATTCAATATGGACGGTGGGTGTCAGCGCCGAAGTGGTGACATGTGGAGGTGTAGGAGGACTACTGGGCCTTGGGATAGGCAACTGCCCCCAAGAAATAGGCCCTGAGCCTGTGCCCAGAGTCGGACACATAAAAAAAAAAAAAAAAAAAAATTACTCACGTGTGCTGTTTGTTAGTACGGTTAGCCTCTTGAGAAAGTGACTCCACCCCTGACAATCAATTACTAATGCTAATAATAATAAACAGGTTCTTGCCGATGCTTAACTCCTGGCTGGCACAACGGATTTAAATTTGATACAAAAGAACTGGCCTAAGTACCAAGTTTGGGTCTGAGTACATGGAATCGTACTTGTACTAAAGTACACAATATAATGTACTTGTACTTGTACTCGGGTTTTAAAATTCCATAGTTCTTGTACTTGTACTTGTACTCGGACTCAAAGTACTTGACAATTTTACGAGTGCTTTCGAGTACAACCATGATATATAAAAGTAGTGAGGGTAACAATGGTGTGTCCTTGGAGAGGCCAGGTGGCCTGGGTTGGTGAGTCACTGAGGTCAAGTGGTGTACACCCACGCCCACTAACTCCTGATAAGCTGCTTTTAATATGTTAGCACCTTGGTACTAATTGCAAGGAGTGAAAAACAGCTGCCTGGACAACATGCACACACACACACACACACACACACATATATATATATATATATATATATATATATATATATATATATACACACACACACACACACACACACATATATATATATATATATATATATATATATATATATATATATATATATATATATATATATATACAACACACACACACATTCACACAATAAACTGCTGAAAGCAATTGAGGTTAAATCAGTAAAATGTATTCGTACTTGGATTCGAGTACAGCACAAATGTACTCGTACTTGGACTCGAGTTCAGCTATAAAACGGAGTACTTGTACTTGATACCGTAATGTAATCGTACTTGAACTCGAGTACAGAAAAATGTACTCGAACCCAAGCCTGCTAAGTACCAATTAAGGATAATGTTAAGAGTTTGTGCAAACTAGGAGCAGCAACTAAAATAATTTAATATGGAGAAACAAAACACAAGTTTAATTACATTAAGCTCAAAGAAAAAAACTGTAAATTTATTGATTACAGTGAAATAAATGTATGTTATATGAATCTCAAAAATGAATTCAAAATAACAAGGAGAATACACTCACCTGCTCATTCAAAAGCTAAACACACTTAAGCCTAGAAAAAATGAACAGTAATACTGGTCAGTGGAGGGGAGCCGAACGAGTAGTCTGGGCGCCTGTGATGAACATCAAAACGCTGCTGTTCACTAAGCCTGCTTCGCCAATTCACCGTTTTGGTGGAGATTCAGGAACTCACTGTAGAACGGAGGCGCTGCTCTATGCTGGGCACAAACAGTCCTACCATCTAGGTGACTCAAAGCTGACTAAATTCAAACGGGGAAAAGAGGTAGGGGTTGGCTGTGTTTGCAGAGAAATAGGGCGTGGTCTAACTTCAACGGTCAATGAAAAGAAAGTGAACGATATAGGCTCACAATAAATCACTCAGTGAAAGCACAAATGTCGTGGATAAGAATGGTCACTTGTGAAACAGTGACAAATGTTCTGAAAACCATCCTGATCACAGTGGATACAAGGACAGTTGAACTGAGTGATGCCCAGTGGGAATTCTACTAGAGTTCGTGGTTTTCTCACTAACGTACAATGTCACAAATTTATAAATACGCTCGCGCGAATTCGTGACATTACGCCACATCAAAATCCAATTTTTCTGCTGAAAATTTTTCGATATACATAGATATAAATCCTAACTCAGTCACACAAGATTCACACTGTGGTGTGTGTACTATCCTGCTTCAGGAGAAAATCTCAGTCGCCCATGAGTGTAAAAACCTCATATTTACATTAATAGAAGCAAGCTTGAGGAAAAAACTCCGTGACGATGGTGGAAAATCCTGTACTCAGGTCAAACAGAGCGAAAAGCTTGCAACATTTACATTAACAACTAATTGTTATGTAGCGTGATGTATGTAATACACGGTGTAGGTGTGACAGTTGTGGTGTAACTGTACCTACGTGTAAATTATAATACAAATCAATAGTAAATTGAGACGATGAGGCAGAAGAGAAGAGGCGGCAGCATGCAGCAGAGACGATCAGCTGATCTGCACGACAAAATTGCTACACCTGCCAGCTGCACCTGTGAAAGCAATCAAGGTGGAGCGTCAAAAGTGTCATTGTGACAAACAATCTTTATTAAATTAAAATTTTTCTCTCTGCCTAGCAGTCAGTATATATTCTACAAAGAGTATGCCCTAGCCAAGAAAATTTTATGTGACAGCCAAGCTTTGTACATTCGAGGTCGCAATTATTTTCGTATTGGATACATTATTAACCAGGAAATGTGGTCCCAGGACAGAAATTCAAAGGACCCTTATAGTTTACTGGTTAAACCCTACTCTACACTTACGATTAACATTGGCAAGCTGAGAATCCCTACGCAATCTCGGGCAAGTCACATTTTAACACCCACCATGGGTGTGAACACTCATGTGGATAATGTGCATTCTCCGGGAATCCTCAGAGGCCCAAAGCTCGAGACACCACAAGGTAATTCAAACACAGCCTCGGATAGTCTCTGCAGGGTTCTCGAACTTCCCTCTTAACCCTCTCAGTGTCAGTCACGCAATTCGCGTTCCATGTGGATTGTTTTAAAGATGATCAGTCACTCGAATCGTATTCCTAAGCATAAAAAAAATAGCCAAAAATTTAGTTCCTGGCGAAATCGTGTCAAATTTTGACGCAATGTAGCAAGTACAGTGCTTTCCAGTGGTAAGGCATTGGCAACACTGAGCTGCCTCACGGGGCCCAACACATAGCAATAAACCTCAGTCTCTTCCAAGCAGCTAGGTGGTGAGGTTACATCGGGTGTACTGTCCCTTTAAACTCCTACTAATTCTCCCCCTCCTGCCCGAGCCGAAGCCCCTGTGGACTCAGTGTGATAAAGCAATATTTGTGAGCATATTTGTATGTGATATTGTCGATGGAACATAGATATATGTCACGAAAAGGAATTGTGTCCGTTATCAAGCATTAGGCTTAGAGCCGATATGCATGATCACTCTTGCGGGGTTTCGCCTCTCACCCTCCTCAAGGCCCTATGGCATGATTACAAATAGGTATATAATAAAGCCAATGCCTAAACTGTATTTTTGTGTGAAAGATATTGTGGCTGGCTTGGTGAAATTATGGAACCATACTGTGGAATGGGGCAGGCATCACGTACAGTTTTTATAGTCAGGAAGGAAGAATTAGAGGTGTTTAGGGATGGAATGATTGTGATTCTGATAGTGAAAATGTGTATCGAATTGTGTGAAATATACGTCAAACATGCTGCAGGTGTTCGTGAAGGAGTGTGGTGTGTGCCAATATAATAGTGTCACAGCGAGTGTTCACAGAGAAATATTTCATGCATTGACTGACTTAGCTAAAACAAAGCGCAAGTGTCAGAGACAAGAAATATGCCACAGCCACATATACAAACATATGTCGTGCAGCAAATGTTCATGGAGAAATCTATTGTGTACATCGCATGTGTTTTAGGCAAATGTATCGCAACGAGAAAAGAAAATACGCCACAGCCAC
Organism: Coenobita brevimanus; assembly: GCF_032717465.1. Taxonomy (NCBI): domain Eukaryota; kingdom Metazoa; phylum Arthropoda; class Malacostraca; order Decapoda; family Coenobitidae; genus Coenobita; species Coenobita brevimanus. The sequence continues at coordinate 10,744,496 of NC_137009.1, forward strand.
AGACACACACACACACAAGCACACACACTCATCCACACCCACACCCACCTACACACACACACACACACACTCACCTACACACGCACACGTTCACCCACACACGCACATGCTCACAACTACATAACTCCTCATCTTCAAGCTACTGCCAGCATCTCAACACCTCTGGAGGAAGTGAGTTATCCGTATTTTGTTGATCTGTATATTGAACCTATTTCTATAGTTCAATATTTTTTACACAAATAAGTAATGTTTTTTACATACACACAAATGAGATGGAAGAAAGTTCTGGTTCAGTATCAGAACCTAGCAAAAAGACTAGTGGTCATGTCGAGTTTTTGACAGCATTATCAAAAACCTTATGACATTTTACGTGTATACTTTGAGTAAAAAAAGAAAATAATAAAAGGTAACAAGCGAAAATATGTAGTCGTGGGAGAGGCAGAGAAAATGTTTTTTATCTTGCGTGCGGGTGAGGAAGAGTATGCTACGTTTGTCGTCCAATTACTCCAAAACTATTGGACGTATGAATTTCCCGTAAGAACCATGATAAAGAGTAGTAAATTCTACGTATGTTCATTTGCAGAATATAAGCCTCTGCATGTGCTGTGCGCACATCACGAAAGTGACTTATGGACGTGAGTTCCCAGTCGCTTTTGGCGATTTACTCGAGAACTATGAGGCGTATCGAAACCAGTGTTAGGTCATTAGAAAGCTTGTGAAACTCTGCATAATATTATGCAATCAAAACATAACATGTGCTAGAAAATTTTCGTTTTAGAGCTCCTTGATTTTTTCAAAAATGGCTTTCAGTTTTTTGCTGTTTTCTCGAAAACAACAAATCATATCAACACCGGATTTGTCTCTTCAGAAAGCTGATGAATTTCTCTATCAAAACTTCTAATAATATTTTCCTGTATGATGGAAAACTTTCGAATAGTGATGTTGGGAAGTGAACGTGATGTAGCGAAATTTTATTCACGGCCGCCTAATGTTGTTTTATTCGTGTTTTCTTGTTCTTTTGTGGTGCCTATCAGGTAGAACAAACATCGATGAATAAGATGACATAGGTTTCATGGCAGTATATTGATGTTTGGGCGGCGAAAATAAAGAGAGAATACGTGTTATTTGCCGCGTGCGGGCACCTGGGCCGGGCGGCTTCGCAGATAAAATCGTGCGCCGGAGAACTTACTGGAACTTTTCGTGTACAAGAGGGTTAACCTACGGTACATATGTATGTACAGGCCCTGGACATAATATGTCCTGTGGGGCCAACGGGTGAGACGTCAGGTCTGCACCCACATCACCACTGCCCTCTCTCTCAACTGACTCTTGAGATTATGGGTGTGGATTCAAACAGCACAGGATGGACATGTCCCTGATTGGTGGTACATTGACACACATTGCAGGAACGCTTAAAGCTATCTATTTCTTGGCCCATTCCTGGCCAGAAAAAGTCTGCACTGATACGGCCCTGGGATTTCCTTTTGCCCATGTGACTTCCTGAAGCTGAACAATGACCCCATTCTAACACTGCTTGGCGAAACTTCACGGGAATAACAAACTGCAGACGAACCTTGCCTTGGGGTGTTCGTGACTCACGGTAGAGCCGTCCTCGCTTACGAAGGAACTTGGTTTGACCTCCCAATGAATACTTAATCACTCTACCCTTTTGCTTCTTCCGCACAGCAGCAAGTGTCGGGTCAGACTGTTGTTCTTGGACAACATCTTGGCTACAAATCAGATCTTGTGGCGATGCAGTGGTCACCGGGGTGACACAGTTTGGAGCCTCAGCCATTGCTTGTGTTACTGCAGCCGAAGTCTAAGTAGTGTCATCTATGGTGCAACTTTACTTGGCACCTGAAATATTGCCTATTATTAGGTCAAACAACGGTTCTGGCATGACAACTGTGACTGTCGTACCAGTGTAAAATGGAGATGCCACCTGGATACGTGCCTCAGGGAACAATCTCACTGATCCATCAATAAGCTGAGCTTGGATCTGTCGACCTGTGTATTCCTTAGGCCGAACTAGACTCTGCCTGACAGAGCAACCTGAGGAACCATTGTCTCTCAGGACCTTTACAGGAACACCTCCCACAAACCCAGGCTGAACAAGGAAGGCGCTGTTACCTGTGGGAGGGCATGTGAGGGAAGCAGCCAGCCACTGATGAGGCTGCTGTATAACTGATGCGGCAAACATGGTGCCCTGAGAATTTGATACCTGAGGGGTCGTACTCACCATCTGGGGAGATGGAGCGTTGACCACCTGTGGTGGAGTGTTCACTGTCGCTGGGGGACTAGTGAACTGTAGGGAAGTACTTGTACTGCTAGGGATGACATCACCATGCTGCTAATGAGGAATGAAGGCTACGTTTGCCTCCTGCCTCCGATACACTGGGGCTGGTGCTGAAAAAGATAGTCCCGACAGTCGATTGCGTGGCTGATACTGCTGCTGGTTAGGGTAATTGTTATACCCTTTCCACTCAGGTTTCTAGGTATTTTGCCCCTGGTCCTTCTTCTGCATTTTGTTTGGACCTTGGCCATTATTCTGAGAACGACCTTGTTGCTAGGGTTCAGTCTGACACGGTTTCCCAGATTTATCAGCTTTCCTGTTCCAGGTGTGTTGCTTACGAGTTTGATACCAGTATGCAGTGAAGAATGCATCAGCCTCCACCATTTGGCTGGCATCCCTTACCTGGCAGATCTTAAGCTGAGCCATAAGCTCAGCAGGCCACGACTTTTCTAGCTGCGTGCGCAGCACAAGGTCAATTATCCCCTCTCGCGTGGGAGGAATTTCATCTTTCTCCATCCACTGGTCTAAGTAAGCAGTAAGCCGATGAAGAGACTGAACAGCAGTCTCCTTTTCTTTTAGACGCGCCCTCATAAACTGACTCCTGGCGTCATCAACTGTGAGACCATACGCTTTGACGAGTGCGTCCTCCATCATCTCATACATGAGATTGTCACCACAAAATCTGTGGAGAATATCAAGGCCAGGGCCCTCAAACAAGCTAAGAAACTGGAGCCACTTAGCTGCATCATCCAGCTGGTACAGCTGAGATATGTCTTCGAAATGAGCTATGAATGGCTCGATTCACTCGCCTTCCTTGTGTGGAGGAAGCTTGATGTGTGGGGTCGCCAGAAGATGTGTAGGGAGAGCACTCATGAAGATTGGGTTAGCTGCACCAGATGTGTCTGAAGCCAAGGAGTCTCGCTTGAGCTTCAGCATCTCAAGTTCATGTTTCTCACGTGCTTCACGCTCGGCACGTTCGTGTTCTCGTTGTTCTCGCTCTTATTCACGTTCTCTTTCACATTGTTCTAGCTCGTATTCACGTTCTCTTTCGTGTTGTTCTCACTCTTGTTCACGTTCTCTCATGTGTTGTTTGCATTGTTTTCGCTAGTGTTCGCGTTCTCTATCACGTTCCTCTCGCTGTTCTCACTCATGTTTGCGTGGAATTCTACGCTCCTCACGGCCATCACTCTCATGCTGTTGTTCGTAACTAAACCGTGAGAGCACGTACTCTTTAATTTGTTTGGGGTCTGTAAGCCCCATATCTTTGGCTTCCTGTACATATATATTAGTAGCCATAATGCTAAATCAACTAAGGCTGCGTAGACTTAAGACTGAGTACTGACTGATATTTTGCAGAGAAATGCCAATAATCAAAAGTAAAGGATATAGGCAGAGGTTGGTGGTGACCAGTTTTATCTAGTTAAACTGGTAAAGAAAAAAAAAACTGACTGGGAAAACTATTACGTAAAATTAATAGAAATGAACAATAACCACCAGTAAGATAGTGCCTATAGACTTTAATGACAAATACCTAGGTGTGAGTGAGTATTATCTCGTTATTAACTTTAGAGCTAGGAGTTAATATCATGGAATTAGGTCGCCAGATGTCATGGGGGGATGTGAATTTATGAATTAAAAATGCTGGATGTTACTTGAAGACAGAGTCAAGGAATTAAGTTTTGAAAATCTAGCAGTAAGTTTTACTTTATGTCGGCTTACTTCGCCAATTCTCTAACCCCTTAACCGCGGGGCGTCACTTTCGTGATGCTTGGGAGCAAGGGATCATACCGCGGGGCGTCGCTTTTGTGATTCTGTGTTATTTTGAATTAACCTGGGCTTCCAAGTGGGGGCTTGTATCATCTATCAGTACTGCCAATATCCAACACTAGTCAGCACTCCTAATCTCATCTGTACTCCCATCCATTGTTGACAATTTAGCCATTTCTCCCCGTTCTTGACTCCCCTCCCTAACCCCCCTCCATTACCCTATCCTCTCGCCTGGCCGGCCGTGCTACGCTAAGTAAATCTTCCCTGGAATTTTTCACTGATTTCATCCATTGAAATAAGCCCTATGTCCTATTCTTATACCAAATAATATATACAAGAAAGAAATAAGGTAAGTGAGAGTGCCAAACACCTGGAATTGGCTAATTATCACCTGACAACACCTCACGTGCACTCGTTCGCTAATTTTCGCTTTTTTTTTCCCTTGAAATATGCCCTATAATCTATTTTCGTAATAAATATACATGTAAGGATTGAAGGGAGAAGCCTAAGTGATATTTACGTTCACCTGGAACTACCTAATTTATAATGTATTGTCTAGATTTCCTGCCAATCATATCAGTGGTAAACAAAGATGTTTCAAGATCTAACATTGGTAGCTCTGAAAATATATCTCCTAAGTAGGCCTCTAATCTATTTTCGAAATAAATATACATGTAAGGAGGGAAGGGTGAAGCCTAAGTGATATTTACATTCACCTGGAACTACCAAATTTATAATGTATTGTCTAGATTTCCTGCCAATCATATCAGTGCTAGACTTAGCTGTTTCAAGAAGTAATATTGGTAACCCTGAATAACCCCTTAGCAGGCCTCCACGCTAGCCCTCTGTTATCAGGTTACTCTCAACTTCCGAAGTGAGAGTACGTATGTTTCTTCTTGCTGACTTCAAGGCCTTTTTTCACCCCCATGCAAATGGCCCTGTGACCTTTACCCCCTACTAAACCTCGTGTGGAAAGAGGTAAAGGGCTGACAATTGATAAAAGAGTGACTACGATCTTTCTATTGAGTAAAACAGTGCAAGTGGAATTGTAAATAATGTGTAAATAATGTGTAAACAGCAAGTGAAAGTAATGAATGTAAATATACGTGAACAATGGAAAACAGTTTTATAAGTTATTTCAAGTGACAGTGCACAACACAGTGTAAATAAAATAGAAATGTAAATAACGTAAATAAAATAGAGAACGTAAATAGAAATGTAAATGAGTAGTATTATAAGAATACGAGTATATACCCTAGGAGTAATGAAAGTGAAAATTTCACTCTAGCATGTCTGAATGCTATGAGTTATGAGAGTGAAGATGAAAGTGACATTCACTCTCAATGCCAGTATACAGGACGAGAAAGTGAATGCTACGTATTTTACTGAAAGAAATTGAATCCCTAAAGTGACAATAAACTAATACTACTGAAGGAAACTTATGAATAAAGACTGTAGATATATATAAGTGTTATATAGTAATAGAAATATAAAGTGTGAGGGGTTTTATGAATAATAAATGACAGACTGCTAAGAGCGAACTAGTGCCAGTGCGACGATCAGACGCGCTCGTAATTTCCATTGCTTTCACAGTGTTTTTTTTTTTTAATATGGATCCCAAACTACTTGAAAATTGTAGAATAGTGTTTATAGTGTTTGTATCTGGCTGTGGTAATCATATTACGGGTTGTCGGGAAGTGTAAAGTGGAGACTTCGTTACCCTACTTCAGAGGTCTCCACAAGTCCTACGGTAACTGACGAAGGCTCAACAATCATTCCAGGAGAAAGCTGAAGGTATGTGCCATAAGCATATGTAATTTTATTATTCTAGGACTAATAACTGATTTTTCGAAAATATTTTTTGAGAGTCTGTCGGAGCCCAAATAACCCCGCGGCACACGCAAGTCATTGGTAAACAAGCCCACGGTGTAGGGGCTAAGGACGAGAATTTGTAAACTTTCTCAACAGTACACAGCAGACTCTAATTACTCACGCATGCTATTTGTTAGTACTGTTAGCCTCTTGAGAAAGTGACTCCACCCCTGACAATCAATAAGTAATGCTAATAATAATAAACAGGTTCTTGCCGATGCTTAACTCCTGGCTGGCACAACGGATTTAAATTTGATACAAAAGAACTGGCCTAAGTAACAGTTAAGGATAATGTAAAGAGTTTGTGTAAACTAGGAGCGGCAAATAAAATAAGCTTAATGTGGAGAAATAAAACATGAGTTTAATTACATTAAGCTCAAAGAAAAGAACTGAAAATTTATTGATTACGATGAAATAAATTTACATTTTATGAATCTCAAAAATGAATTCAAAATAACAAGGAGAATACACTCACTCGCTCATTCAAAAGCTAAACACACTTAAGCCTAGAAAAAATGAACAAAAATACTGGTCAGTGGAGGGGAGCCGAACGAGTAGTCTGGGCACCTATGATGAACATCAAAACGCTGCTGTTCGCTAAGCCCACTTTGCCAATTCACCGTTTAGATGGAGATTCAGGAACTTCCTGTAGAATGGAGGTGCTCCTCTACGCTGGGCACAAACAGTCCTACCCTCGAGGTGACTCAAAGTTGACTAAATTCAAACGGGGAAAAGAGGTAGGGACTGGCCGTGTTTGCCGGAAGTAGGGCATGGCCTATTTTCAACGGTCAATGGAAAGAAAGTGAACGATATAGGCTCACAGTAAATCACTCAGTGAAAGCACTAATGTCATGGATAAGACTGGTCACTTGTGAAACAGTGAAAAATGTTCTGAAAACCATCCTGATCAAAGTGAATACAAGGACGGTTGAACTGAGTGATGCCCAGTGGGAATTCTACTAACTCGTGGTTTTCTCACTAAAGTACAATGTCACGAATTTATAAATAAGCTCGCGCAAATTCGTGACACCATGGACCTAAACTGCGTCTCCGCATTAGATAACATGACGAGGATGAAAAGGTCCTCATGTAAAGCAGATGTGGATTTAAGATATTCACATAGTTAAAGGGAATATTTGGTTTAACTTTTGTTTAATCATAACTAAGATTAATTTCTTAGATTCGGCCTGTATATATCATGATTTCATCCAAGTGTATTTAGTACTGTAATTTATTAATAGTTGGCACCTCTACCATTCAGTGAGGGAGATAGAGGCTTGCTTTGCCACCGCACTCTGCTCCTAGACAAGGTTCAAGCAGCACGTTGTACATATGCACCTTAACCCTTTAACCATGGGCATTGTTTTGCCCCGACTGGCCTCTCCCGCGGGGGTTCCAGCCAAAATGTAAACAAACTTTAAACCTTTATAACTTTGCACAGAATAAATCTAAAGCAAAAAATAAGGTACCATTAGAAAGTACAAACCTTCGGCTTTGCAATGATGTAGGTTTCATGATTTCGTTGACTATCACTGGATGGGCAGTGCCATTAGACGTGAGCGATCTAAAATCACTATTTTTCGCTCACACGCCATTACCAAATGCCAACCTCATTCTGATAATAATACTATAAACATATATAAACACTGCACATACGATAAACACCCACTCTGTGTTCACTGAGGCAGGATAAAGGCACTGTAATTGCCCGCACTTCACTGCCACATCAGTGGTGTTGTAATCACTATTTTTCGCTCACACACCATTACCAAATGCCAACCTCATTCTGATAATAATACTGTAAAGATATATGAACACTGCACATACGATAAACACCCACTCTGTGTTCACTGAGGCAGGTAAAAGGCACTGTAATTGCCCACACTTCAATGCCACATCAGCGGTGTTGTAATCACTATTTTTCGCTCACACACCATTAGCAAATGCCAACCTTATTCTGATAATAATACTATAAATATATATGAACACTGCACATATGATAAACACCCACTCTGTGTTCACTGAGGCAAGTAAAAGGCACTGTATTTGTCCGCACTTCACTGCCACATCAGCGGTGTTGTCACTCACACAGCTGGACAGATACTGATGCGTGTTTGGTCAGGGGTGGGGTGGGGGGCCCGGGGGGTGGGAGGAGGGAGCTGGGGGTTGGCTGGAGTGAAAGAACTTAATAGCTACTCTCCCTTGAAACAATTGGTGCACGGAAAAAACGCGCGATATTCAAAATATTCACAAACATTCGAGAATGACACCCGCTGTTTGGTCCAGTTTTTACAATGTCATTCTGGGATGACACCTGCGGTTAAAGGGTTAAGGACGGTTCGTTGCTCTACAGAAAAGCAGACGCATCGTCATTGGTTGTCCGACACTCGTTCTTCACTAGCTAAGTAACCTTTATGAATTGGCCAATTCAAGGGGGGATTAGCTAGGAAATAGAAGAGAAATAGTTACTGTAGGTGAGTTAAGGTTAAGTTACAGGTCACCTAACTCAATGAGACTTGTTTCAATTTACTTAAGGACAATTATAGGGACGAGTAAGGACGTACGAGTAGTTTACTAGGAAATACTAGAATTTTTTTACATTGTGGTGCTCCGAGAGAGGAGCCCTGATTTGTTTACCAGAACCTCCAAATATTTTTCACATTTTGGTGCCCCGACTGAGTGAGGAAAGCCGATGTGTGCCGAACCGCTGAATGTGTTTAAAGCTGCTTTCGTTGGTCATAGTTTACTACCACGTTTGGTTGAAGTAAAGGACGTGGAAATATGTATTTATCGAGCTCCGGGAGGAGAGGCAAGCTCTTTCTCTGAAGATGAAAGGCTGAATGCCGTATTAGATTGGCAGCATGATCGTACTGTCCTATTCCTGGGAGGAAATGATATCCATGAGGAAGTGGAGGTCAGTGAAGTAGTGGAGAATATTTTAGCCGTGGTAGGAGCCACAGAGGGTTCTTGTAAATCCTCGGTAGCCATAACCCTCCTTAAGCCAAGGAACCTGCCATATGGCTCTCCAGTTTGTTATGGAATGTGTAAATTAATTAGCAGAGCTGTGAACAGGAAGTTGCAACGGATCAGGAAGGAAAGGGATTTCATACACTTTAACCCCAAGCCCTTCCAAGCCATATTCAAACCGTCATGGTAGGGAAGCGGTTCTGCAGAAATTTATAAATTATACAGAACATAAGAAAGGACAGTTCTATGCTATACAAGCTATGGGTGGGCCTATGGTGTATTAGGAGAGAGTTAATTCCGAGCTCGGGGAATATGTGTTTTGGCAATTGAGTGTGGGAATAAAATACTACCCTAGATGTTTAATAACCCAGGGGGATAGGTTGAAATTATGGACCTAATCCCTACACTCCTAAAAATTAAATGATAACTTAGCTGAGCTGTAATGATTATGTAATGCTCGATATTCATATTCTTACCTGTTGTTGGCACTGATCAACTCATCCATCGATAATACAGGTGGTACTCGACTTAGTATAGCAGATGGTAAAGATTTAGGAAAAAAAAATAGAATTGTGGTAGTGTTTGTGATTTTTGGCCGAGCTTAGATTTAGTCAGTACCACAGGTGGTCGTTGTTCCCTCAGCGAAGGAATCTTGAATTGGAAGGGGAGTGAATTAGGCTTGAGGCCTTAATTCCCTTGATTAGGTACATTAAGAAAATAAGAAAAGATATATACTTTACTCTACTTTAATCATTTTATGCTAATTTCCACAAAACATTTTTTAATTACATGACCCTTTGTAGTATGAAAGAAGATTGTGCATAAAAACATGGTTTGGATGATCATTTCTCCAACATTGTGACCAGGCGAAAACAATTTGATACATACAAAGGATTTAAGAGGACATTCTACCTTACTTTCTTTTTGTCAGTTACTCTTGGGGCGACAATAGCCTCAAGACAGGGACCTTTTTACGAGCAAGGTCCCTGTCACATTTTGGTGCCTGCTAAGTACCAGTTAAGGATAATGTAAGAGTTTGTGCAAACTAGGAGCGGCAACTAAAATAACTTAATATGGAGAAACAAAACACAAGTTTAATTACATTAAGCTGAAAGAAAAAAACTGTAAATTTATTGATTACAGTAAAATAAATGTACGTTATATGAATCTCAAAAATGATTTGAAAATAACAAGGAGAATACACTCACTTGCTCATTCAAAAGCTAAACACACTTAAGCCTAGAAAAAATGAACACTAATACTGGTCAGTGGAGGGGAGCCGAACGAGTAGTCTGGGTGCCTGTGATGAACATCAAAACGCTGCTGTTCGCTAAGCCCGCTTCGCCAATTCACCGTTTTGGTGGAGATTCAGGAACTCACTGTAGAACGGAGGCGCTGCTCTATGCTGGGCACAAACAGTCCTACCATCTAGGTGACTCAAAGCTGACTAAATTCAAACGGGGAAAATAGGTAGGGGTTGGCTGTGTTTGCAGAGAAATAGGGCGTGGTCTAACTTCAGCGGTCAATGGAAAGAAAGTGAACGATATAGGCTCACAATAAATCACTCAGTGAAAGCACAAATGTCGTGGATAAGAATGGTCACTTGTGAAACAGTGACAAATGTTCTGAAAACCATCCCGATCACAGTGGATACAAGGACGGTTGAACTGAGTGATGCCCAGTGGGAATTCTACTAGAGTTCGTGGTTTTCTCACTAACGTACAATGTCACGAATTTATAAATACGCTCGCGCGAATTCGTGACATTACACCACATCAAAATCCAATTTTTCTGCAGAAAATTTTTCGATATACATAGATATAAATCCTAACTCAGTCACACAAGATTCACACTGTGGTGTGTGTACTATCCTGCTTCAGGAGAAAATCTCAGTCGCCCATGAGTGTAAAAACCTCATATTTACGTTAATAGAAGCAAGCTTGAGGAAAAAACTCCGTGATGATGGTGGAGAATCCTGTACTCAGGTCAAACAGAGCGAAAAGCTTGCAACATTTACATTAGCAACTAATTGTTATGTAGCGTGATGTATGTAATACACGGTGTAGGTGTGACAGTTGTGGTGTAACTGTACCTACGTGTAAATTATAATACAAATCAATAGTAAATAGAGACGACGAGGCAGAAGAGAAGAGATGGCAGCATGCAGCAGAGACGATCAGCTGATCTGCACGACAAAATTGCTACACCTGCCAGCTGCACCTGTGAAAGCAATCAAGGTGGAGCGTCAAAAGTGTCATTGTGACAAACAATCTTTATTAAATTAAAATTTTTCTCTCTGCCTGGCAGTCAGTATATATGCTACAAAGAGTATGCCCTAGCCGAGAAAATCTTAAGTGACAGCCAAGCTTTGTACATTCGAGGTCGCAATTATTTTCGTATTGGATACATTATTAACCAGGAAATGTGGTCCCAGGACAGAAACTCAAAGGACCCTTATAGTTTACTGGTTAAACCCTACTCTACACTTACGATTAACATTGGCAAGCTGAGAATCCCTACGCAATCTCGGGCAAGTCACATTTTAACACCCACCATGGGTGTGAACACTCATGTGGATAATGTGCATTCTCCGGGAATCCTCAGAGGCCCAAAGCTCGAGACACCACAAGGTAATTCAAACACAGCCTCGGATTGTCTCTGCAGGGTTCTCGAACTTCCCCCTTAACCCTCTCAATGTCAGTCACGCGATTCGCGTTCCATGTGGATTGTTTTAAAGATGATCAGTCACTCGAATCGCATTCCTAAGCACAAAAAAAATAGCCAAAAATTAAGTTTCTGGCGAAATCGTGTCAAATTTTGACGCACTGTAGCAAGTACAGTGCTTTCCAATGGTAAGGCATTGGCAACACTGAGCTGCCTCACGGGGCCCAGCACGTAGCGATAAACCTCAGTCTCTTCCAAGCAGCTAGGTGGTGAGGTTACGTCGGGTGTACTGTCCCTTTAAACTCCTACTAATTCTCCCCCTCCTGCCCGAGCCGAAGCCCCTGTGGACTCAGTGTGATAAAGCAATATTTGTGAGCATATTTGTATGTGACATTATCGATGGAACATAGATATGTCATGAAAAGGAATTGTGTCCGTTACCAAGCATTAGGCTTAGAGCCGATATGCATGATTACTCTTGCGGGGTTTCGCCTCTCAACCTCCCCAAGGCCCTGTGGCATGATTACAAATAGGTATATAATAAAGCCAATGCCTAAACTGTATTTTGTGTGAAACATATTGTGGCTGGCTTGGTGAAATTATGGAACCATACTGTGGAATGGGGCAGGCATCACGTACAGTTTTTATAGCCAGGAAGGAAGAATTAGAGGTGTTTAGGGATGGAATGATTGTGATTCTGATAGTGAAAATGTGTATGGAATTGTGTGAAATATACGTCAAACATGCTGCAGGTGTTCGTGAAGGAGTGTGGTGTGTGCCAATACAATAGTGTCACAGCGAGTGTTCATAGAGAAATATTTCATGCATTGATTGACTTAGCTAAAACAAAGCGCAAGTGTCAGAGACAAGAAATATGCCACAGCCACATATACATACATATGTCGTGCAGCAAATGTTCATGGAGAAATCTATTGTGTACATCGCATGTGTTTTAGGCAAATGTATCGCAACGAGAGAAGAAAATACGCCACAGCCACAGACACACACACACACAAGCACACACACTCATCCACACCCACACCCACCTACACACACACACACACTCACCCACACACGCACGCGCTCACCCACACATGCACATGCTCACAACTACATAACTCCTCATCTTCAAGCTACTGCCAGCATCTCAACACGTCTGGAGGAAGTGAGTTATCCGTATTTTGTTGATCTGTATATTGAACCTATTTCTATAGTTCAATATTTTTTACACAAATAAGTAATGTTTTTTACATTCACACATATGAGATGGAAGAAAGTTCTGGTTCAGTATCAGAACCTAGCAAAAAGACTAGTGGTCATGTCGAGTTTCTGACAGCATTATCAAAAACTTTATGACATTTTACGTGTATACTTTGAGTAAAAAAAGAAAATAATAAAACGTAACGAGCGAAAATATGTAGTCGTGGGTGAGGCAGAAAAAATGTTTTTTATCTTGCGTGCGGGTGAGGATGAGTATGCTACGTTTGTCGTCCAATTACTCCAAAACTATTGGACGTATCGATTTCCCGTAAGAACCATGATAAAGAGTAGTAAATTCTACGTATGTTCATTAGCAGAATATAAGCCTCTGCGTGTGTTGTGCGCACATCACGAAAGTGACTTATGGGCGTGAGTTCCCAGTCGTTTTTGGCGATTTACTCGAAAACTATGAGGCGTATCGAAACCAGTGTTAGGTTATTAGAAAGCTTGTGGAATTCTACATAATATTATGCAATCAAAACATAACATGTGCTAGAAAATTTTCGTTTTAGAGCTCCTTGATTTTTTCAAAAATGGCTTTCAGTTTTTTGCTGTTTTCTCGAAAACAACAAATCATATCAACACCGGATTTGTCTCTTCAGAAAGCTGATGAAATTCTCTATCAAAACTTCTAATAATATTTTCCTGTATGATGGAAAACATTCGAATAGTGATGTTGGGAAGTGAACGTGATGTAGCGAAAATTTTATTCACGACCGCCTAATGTTGTTTTATTCGTGTTTTCTTGTTCTTTTGTGGTGCCTATCATGTAGAACAAACACCGATGAATAAGATGATATAGGTTTCATGGCAGTATATTGATGTTTGGGCGGCGAAAATAAGGAGAGATACGTGTTATTTGCAGCGTGCGGGCACCTGGGCCGGGCGGCTTCGCAGATAAAATCGTGCGCCGGAGAACTTACTGGAACTTTTCGTGCACAAGAGGGTTAACCTACGGTACATATGTATGTACAGGCCCTGGACATAATGTGTCCTGTGGGGCCAATGGGCAAGACGTCAGGTCTGCACCCACATCACCACTGCCCTCTCTCTCAACTGACTCTTGAGATTATGGGTGTGGATTCAAACAGCAAAGGAAGGACATGTCCCTGATTGGTGGTACATTGACACACATTGCAGGAACGCTTAAAGCTATCTATTTCTTGGCCCATTCCTGGCCAGAAAAAGTCTGCACGGATACAGCCCTGGGATTTCCTTTTGCCCATGTGACCTCCTGAAGCTGAACAATGACTCCATTCTAACACTGCTTGGCGAAACTTCACAGGAACAACAAACTGCAGTCGAACCTTGCCTTGGGGTGTTCGTGACTCACGATAGAGCCGTCCTTGCTTACGAAGGAACTTGGTTTGACCTCCCCATGAATACTTAATCACTCTACCCTTTTGCTTCTTCCGCACAGCAGCAAGTGTCGGGTCAGACTGTTGTTCTTGGACAACATCTTGGCTACAAATCAGATCTTGTGGCAATGCAGTGGTCACCGGGGTGACACAGTTTGGAGCCTCAGCCATTGCTTGTGTTACTGCAGCCGAAGTCTGAGTAGTGTCATCTATGGTGCAACTATACTTGGCACCTGAAATATTGCCTATTATTAGGTGAAACAATGGTTCTGGCATGACAACTGTGACTGTCGTACCAGTGTAAAATGGAGATGCCACTTGGATACGTGCCTCAGGGAACAATCTCACTGATCCATCAATAAGCTGAGCTTGGATCTGTCGACCTGTGTATTCCTTAGGCCGAACTAGACTCTGCCTGACAGAGCAACCTGAGGAACCATTGTTTCTCAGGACCTTTACAGGAACACCTCCCACAAACCCAGGCTGAACAAGGAAGGCGCTGTTACCTGTGAGAGGGCATGTGAGGGAAGCAGCCAGCCACTGATGAGGCTGCTGTATAACTGATCCGGCAAACATGGTGCCCTGAGAATTTGATACCTGAGGGGTCGTACTCACTGTCTGGGGAGATGGAGCGTTCACCACCTGTGGTGGAATGTTCACTGTCGCTTGGGGACTAATGAACTGTAGGGAAGTATCTGTACTGCTAGGGATGACACCACCATGCTGCTGTTGAGGAATGAAGGCTGCGTTTGCCTCCTGCCTCCGATACACTGGGGCTGGTGCTGAAAAAGATAGTCCCGACAGTCAATTGCGTGGCTGATACTGCTGCTGGTTAGGGTAATTGTTATACCCTTTCCACTCAGGTTTCTGGGTATTTTGCCCCTGGTCCTTCTTCTGCATTTTGTTTGGACCTTGGCCATTATTCTGAGAACGACCTTGTTGCTGGGGTTCAGTCTGAGATGGTTTCCCAGATTTATCAGCTTTCCTGTTCCAGGTGTGTTGCTTACGAGTTTGATATCAGTATGCAGTGAAGAATGCATCAGCCTCCACCATTTGGCTGGCATCCCTTACCTGGCAGATCTTAAGCTGAGCCATAAGCTCGGCAGGCCACGACTTTTCTAGCTGTGTACGCAGCACAAGGTCAATTATCCCCTCTCGCGTGGGAGGAATTTCATCTTTCTCCATCCACTGGTCTAAGTAAGCAGTAAGCCGATGAAGAAACTGAACAGCAGTCTCCTTTTCTTTTAGACGTGCCCTCATAAACTGACTCCTGGCGTCATCAACTGTGAGACCATACGCTTTGACGAGTGCGTCCTCCATCATCTCATACATGAGATTGTCTCCACAAATTCTGTGGAGAATATCAAGGCCAGGGCCCTCAAACAAGCTAAGAAACTGGAGCCGCTTAGCTGCATCATCCAGCTGGTACAGCTGAGCCATGTCTTCGAAATGAGCTATGAATGGCTCGATTCACTCGCCTTCCTTGTGTGGAGGAAGCTTGATGGGTGGGGTCGCCAGAAGATGTGTAGGGAGAGCACTCATGGAGCTTGGGTTAGCTGCACCAGATGTGTCTGAAGCCAAGGAGTCTCGCTTGAGCTTCAGCATCTCAAGTTCATGTTTCTCACGTGCTTCACGCTCGGCACGTTCGTGTTCTCGTTGTTCTCGCTCTTATTCACGTTCTCTTTCACGTTGTTCTAGCTCGTATTCACGTTCTCTTTCGCGTTGTTCTCACTCTTGTTCACGTTCTCTCACGTGTTGTTTGCATTGTTTTCGCTAGTGTTCGCGTTCTCTATCACGTTCCTCTCGCTGTTCTCACTCATATTTGCGTGGAATTCTACGCTCCTCACGGCCATCACTCTCATGCTGTTGTTTGTAACTAAACCGTGAGAGCACGTACTCTTTAATTTGTTTGGGGTCTGTAAGCCCCATATCTTTGGCTTCCTGTACATATATATTAGTAGCCATAATGCTAAATCAACTAAGGCTGCATAGACTTAAGACTGAGTACTGACTGATATTTTGCAGAGAAATGCCAATAACCAAAAGTAAAGGATATAGGCAGAGGTTGGTGGTGACCAGTTTTATCTAGTTAAACTGGTAAAGAAAAAAAAAAAAACTGACTGGGAAAACTATTACGTAAAATTAATAGAAATGAATCAATAACCATCTGCAAGATAGTGCCTATAGACTTTAATGACAAATACCTAGGTGTGAGTGAGTATTATCTCGTTAATAACTTTAGAGCTAGGAGTTAATATCATGGAATTAGGTCGCCAGATGTCATGGGGGGATGTGAATTTATGAATTAAAAATGCTGGATGTTACTTGAAAACAGAGTCAAGGAATTAAGTTTTGAAAATCTAGCAGTAAGTTTTACTTTATGCCGGCTTACTTCCCAATTCTCTAAGGACGAGAATTTATAAACTTTCTCAACAGAACACAGCAGAGACTAATTACTCACGCATGCTATTTATTAGTACTGTTAGCCTCTTGAGAAAGTGACTCCACTCCTGACAATCAATAACTAATGCTAATAATAATAAACAGGTTCTTGCCGATGCTTAACTCCTGGCTGGCATAACGGATTTAAATTAGATACAAAAGAACTGGCCTAAGTAACAGTTAAGGATAATGTAAAGAGTTTGTGTAAACTAGGAGCGGCAAATAAAATAAGCTTAATGTGGAGAAATAAAACAGGAGTTTAATTACATTAAGCTCAAAGAAAAGAACTGAAAATTTATTGATTACGATGAAATAAATTTACATTATATGAATCTCAAAAATGAATTCAAAATAACAAGGAGAATACACTCACTCGCTCATTCAAAAGCTAAACACACTTAAGCCTAGAAAAAATGAACAAAAATACTGGTCAGTGGAGGGGAGTCGAACGAGTAGTCTGGGCACCTGTGATGAACATCAAAATGCTGCTGTTCGCTAAGCCTGCTTTGCCAATTCACCGTTTAGATGAAGATTCAGGAACTTGCTGTAGAATGGAGGTGCTGCTCTACGCTGGGCACAAACGGTCCTACCCTCGAGGTGACTCAAAGTTGACTAAATTCAAACGGGGAAAAGAGGTAGGGACTGGCCGAGTTTGCCGGAAGTAAGGCGTGGCCTAACTTCAACGGTAAATGGAAAGAAAGTGAACGATATAGGCTCACAGTAAATCACTCAGTGAAAGCACTAATGTCGTGGATAAGACTGGTCACTTGTGAAACTGTGAAAAATGTTCTGAAAACCATCCTGATCAAAGTGAATACAAGGACGGTTGAACTGAGTGATGCCCAGTGGGAATTCTACTAACTCGTGGTTTTCTCACTAAGGTACAATGTCACGAATTTATAAATAAGCTCGCGCAAATTCGTGACACCATGGACCTAAACTGCGTCTTCGCATTAGATGACATGACGAGGATGAAAAGGTCCTCATGTAAAGCAGATGTGGATTTAAGATATTCACATAGTTAAAGGGAATATTTGGTTTAACTTTTGTTTAACCCCTAAAATGCGGATCGTCGCATTTGCGAAGCTCGGCCATAAGGGCAGGACGGCGGGTTGTCGCGTTTGCGATTTTAGTAAATTTTGAATAACCGCGGGCAAGCAGGCTCCAGCTGGTATTGTCTATCAGTACCACCACCCTCTAGCTACAACAAGCATACTTTACCTTTGTACTACTGACCTCAGTTGTTGCCAAATATCGCGTTTTCCCCCCGTCCCCCCCCCCACCACGGCCCGGCCAACCTGGCTGTGATACATGGCAGCGCTCTGAGCGCTCAGAACTGTAAATCTGTGATCTCCTCTCACAAACAGTTTATGCTACTAGGAAACGCTTGTTTCCCCAGTTGTAACACTAGCTTTTTTTCTCACGGTTTGCCTCTGTTTAGCGTCAGTTTACTGCAGGCTTTCAAAGTGAGATTATGGCGAGTTCTAGCTCTTCCCAGTCAGTGCAAGCGGCCGACAGGAACGAGAATAAAGTGGCGGACGAAAGGCAGAATAAAAAGCGCGCCGTGGTGATCTTTTGGGAAGTAATATGATGAAAATAATGTAGTATACATGTTTTTAGCTGTGAAAATGGAAATGTTTGTTGAGTGACGGGAAGACCGCCGCCACAGTGCATGTCGGCCGTACGCTCCATTGATTTTAGCCTGATTTTCAGTGCTTATTGTACAAATACGGATTCCTAACTACCTTTATAAAGTTTACTGTGACAGAATGAGGCTGTGGTAGAGGGGAAACCTGGTTACTGGAGGTGTGAAAGTGAAGATTTGGTTACCCAAATTTGCAAGTCTCCACAAGTCCTTGGGTAGTCCACGAAGGCTCAACACCTGTCTTCGGAGAAAGCTGAATGTAAGTACTATCTGCCATACCAAGTATAATATTCTAGGGTTAATCTCTGATTTTTGGCGAATATTTTCCCACAGGTACTCAGACCGCGATACAACCCCGCCACTCGGGGGGGATCGACTGTACACAGCCGGGTTTTAGGGGTTAATCAAAACTAAGATTAATTTGTTAGATTCGGCCTGTATATATCATGATTTCATCTAAGTGTATTTAGTACTGTAATTTATTAATAGTTGGCACCTCTACCATTCAGTGAGGGAGATAGAGGCTTGCTTTGCCACCGCACTCTGCTCCTAGACAAGGTTCAAGCAGCACGTTATACATATGCACCTTAACCCTTTAACCGCGGGCATAGTTTTGCCCCGACTGGCCTCTCCCGCGGGGGTTCCAGCCAAAATGTAAACAAACTTTAAACCTTTATAACTCTGCACAGAATAAATCTAGAGCGAAAAATAAGGTACCATTAGAAAGTACTAACCTTCGGCTTTGCAATGATGTAGGTTTCATGATTTAGTTGACTATCACTGGATGGGCAGTGCCATTAGATGTGAGCGATCTAAAATCACTATTTTTCGCTCACACGCCATTACCAAATGTCAACCTCATTCTGATAATAATACTATAAACATATATAAACACTGCACATACGATAAACACCCACTCTGTGTTCACTGAGGCAGGTAAAAGGCACTGTTATTGCCCGCACTTCACTGCCACATCAGTGGTGTTGTAATCACTATTTTTCGCTCACACACCATTACCAAATGCCAACCTCATTCTGATAATAATACTATAAACATATATGAACACTGCACATACGATAAACACCCACTCTGTGTTCACTGAGGCAGGTAAAAGGCACTGTAATTGCCCACACTTCAATGCCACATCAGCGGTGTTGTAATCACTCTTTTTCGCTCATACACCATTACCAAATGCCAACCTCATCCTGATAATAATACTATAAACATATATGAACACTGCACATACGATAAACACCCACTCTGTGTTCACTGAGGCAGGTAAAAGGCACTGTAATTGCCTGCACTTCAATGCCACATCAGCGGTGTTGTCACTCACACAGCTGGACAGATACTGATGCGTGTTTGGTCAGGGGTGGGGTGGGGGGTCCGGGGGGTGGGAGGAGGGAGCTGGGGGTCGGCTGGAGTGAAAGAACTTAATAGCTACTCTCCCTTGAAACAATTGGTGCACGGAAAAAACGCGCGATATTCAAAATATTCACAAACATTCAAGAATGACACCCGCGGTGTGGTCCAGTTTATACAATGTCATTCTCGGATGACACCCGCGGTTAAAGGGTTAAGGAGGGTTTATTGCTCTACAGAAAAGCAGCCGCATCATCATTGGTTGTCCGACATTCGTTCTTCACTAGCTAAGTAACCTTTATGAATTGGCCAATTCAAGGGGGGATTAGCTAGGAAATAGAAGAGAAATAGTTACTGTAGGTGAGTTAAGGTTAAGTTACGGGTCACCTAACTCAATGAGACTTGTTTCAATTTACTTAAGAACAATTCTAGGAACGAGTAAGGACGTACGAGTAGTTTACTAGGAAATACTAGAATTTTTTTACATTGTGGTGCTCCGAGAGAGGAGCCCTGATTTGTTTACCAGAACCTCCAAATATTTTTCACATTTTGGTGCCCCGACCGAGTGAGGAAAGCCGATGTGTGCCGAACCGCTGAATGTGTTTAAAGCTGCTTTCGTTGGTCATAGTTTACTACCACGTTTGGTTGAAGTAAAGGACGTGGAAATATGTATTTATCGAGCTCCGAGAGGAGAGTCAAGCTCTTTCTCTGAAGATGAAAGGCTGAATGCCGTATTAGATTGGCAGCATGATCGTACTGTCCTATTCCTGGGAGGAAATGATATCCATGAGGAAGTGGAGGTCAGTGAAGTAGTGGAGAATATTTTAGCCGTGGCAGGAGCCACAGAGGGTTCTTGTAAATCCTCGGTAGCCATAACCCTCCTTAAGCCAAGGAACCTGCCATATGGCTCTCCAGTTTGTTATGGAACGTGTAAATTAATTAGCAGAGCTGTGAACAGGAAGTTGCAACGGATCAGGAAGGAAACGGATTTCATACACTTTAACCCCAAGCCCTTCCAAGCCATATTCAAACCGTCATGGTAGGGAAGCGGTTCTGCAGAAATTTATAAGTTATACAGACCATAAGAAAGGACAGTTCTATGCTATACAAGCTATGGGTGGGCCTATGGTGTATTAGGAGAGAGTTAATTCCGAGCTCGGGGAATATGTGTTTTGGCAATTGAGTGTGGGGATAAAACACTACCCTAGAGGTTTAATAACTCAGGGGGATAGGTTGAAATTATGGACCTAATCCCTACACTCCTCAAAATTAAATGATGAGTTAGCTGAGCTGTAATGATTATGTAATGCTCGATATTCATATTCTTACCTGTTGTTGGCACTGATCAACTCATCCATGGATAATACAGGTGGTACTCGACTTAGTATAGCGGATGGTAAATATTTAAGAAAAAAAAATAGAATTGTGTTAGTGTTTGTAATTTTTGGCCGAGCTTAGATTTAGTCAGTACCAAAGGTGGTCGTTGTTCCCTTAGCGAAGGAATCTTGAATTGGAAGGGAGTGAATTAGGCTTGAGGACTTAATTTCCTTGATTAGGTACACTAAGAAATTAAGAAAAGATATATACTTTAATCTACTTTAATAATTTTATGCTAATTTCCACAAAACATTTTTAATTACATGACCCTTTGTAGTATGAAAGAAGATTGTGCATAAAAACATGGTTTGGATGATCATTCCTCCAACATTGTCACCAGGCGAAAACAATTTGATACTTACAAACGATTTAAGAGGACATTGTACCTTACTTTCTTTTTGTCAGTTACTCTTGGGCTTGACAATAGCCTCAAGACAGTGATCTTTTTACGAGCATGGGTTGTCTTTTCGGGCTGGCATAGCCTCGAACCAATAAGAATGATTACTCGTGTTCATTTTCATCCATATAATACACTCTCATCATGTAATTCTCTAGAATCCAATATCAGTTCAGGATTATTTATAGTTCATAATCATCATTACTACATAATCACCAAAAATATATAATCACTCGGGCTTGTGTAGCCTCGAGGTACAATTAAAAAAAAAAAGTAGTGTAATCACCAAGAATTCGCAATCACTCGGGCTTGTTTAGCCTCGAGGTACTATTCAGACATTGTATAATCACTAAGAATACATAATCACTCGGGCTTGTTTAGCCTCGAGGTTCATTTCAAAATTACATCATTGCTCACAGTCACTAAGTTCCCTTCCACGCTCCTAACTTCCTAACCTTAGTTACAAGAAAGAAAACGGTTAATGGTTTTGAATTTCGCTATTCCGTTACCAGATTACATCACTTCCAAGTTTCCATTTCTTATTTGCAAAATAAAATTCACTCGATAGATCAATAATACTATTACAATTACATTTGGTTTATATAATAATTCATGGATAGTGTAATGTGTGTATGCTCAAGTCTTTGGACAATACCATGGGAAGGCCTCATGCTCACACTGACGTCGCCGGTGTCTGGGGACTGAACGAACGTCCATTATATATGACGTCTGGACCTCGAGTGGCTACGTTAAACTTTCAACAATATTACTTCATATAGTCCATGACAAGTAAGGATTAAACAAAGAAAAAGAGGGGGGGAAGGAGAAATATGGGCGGCTCACCTGAACGAACGTCCATTATATACGACGTCTGGACCTCGAGTGAGCTCCTTGGGTATGCTAGCGACGCCACTGCTAAGTCAAATGAGGTGGTGTTTTTGAAATATGGTGGGTTTCAATTCTCTTTACAATTTATTTAGCAGTGTACCCATGACACCAGGACTTCTGATTGAATTGGGGAAAATTTGGGATTTATTCCTTACTTAATTTAGATACTGATTCTATCGCTATCTCACTTTGAATTTTAAGGCAGCTCATGCCATCTAGTGACGGCCAAGACAAACGGGACCTTTAAATCCTCACAAATGACATTATTTAGGCCTTTTGGACTGTTAATCTTACATATTTGGGTTCTAGCAGCTTCATTTGTAAACATTTCACAACTGGGTTACGGAAAGAATTGTATAATCATCATTATTCTGTTTAAGGTTTAAACTCGGCGCCTAATAGCGATGGACAAAGGAAGAGGGAAAGCTGTGCGCATCTGTTATTCATTACTCGACCAGACGGGGAATTCCCATAGCTCAACATCCACAATTACATCACCCAATGCATAGATACAGAGATACATACATATAAAAATAGTTAACCCTACATTAAGCATTAATATATGAATTACTACTTAGGATAGGAACTTATAAACTATTATTCAGGTTACACCCTATCTAACTTAAAATTACAGTACCTCTAAACACATACATGAATATCAAATGTGTGGCACTACAATTATTTGGAAATTGGTAGGGGGGATAAACACAACCCTCGAGGTTTAATAACCCAGGGGGGATAGTTTGTACAAAGAGGACCTAACCACTACCCTCTTCGAAATTTAAATTAATCAGAGAATTACTAAGCTGGGGTACATTTGTGGTTGAAACTCATAATTAAATTATTAAATTAAAAACCAGTCAACACGTCTGTTTCTTTACTGCAAAGATCTTCTAGTAGGAAGGCAGGATGGGTAACTAGAGCCATAAATGATTGCAAACAGTCGTTGGACGAAATATCTCTGTCCAAGGAGATTATTAAAAAGTCTTCTAAATATCCTGAAAGACAGATGGAACAAGTATGAAGAAAGTTATATAACTTTAGAAGCAGCTATAGTAAAGGCTGATGATAAGGAACCTTAAAGTAGGGAAACTACGAAGTTTGAAGGTAAATTAGAAGAATACTTAACTGTAGTAAAGACACTAGAGTCAAAATTAAACGAAACTGCCGCGGAAACACAATTTATTGAACAGCAGAGTGAAATAACTCTTCCGGAGTTTGATGGGGATCAGAACTGGAAATCCTTCTGGGACCAGTTCAAATATTTAATACACGATAGAAGATCTCTCTCTAAAGTCAGTAAACTCACATATCTATTAGGACAGGTCAAAGGAACACCATATCAGCTGATAAAAGAATTACCAGTAGAAGAAAATAATTATGAGGTGGCCTTGACCACCCTTAGACAAAACTACGAAGACAGGGAGCAAGTTGTTACTCAATTACTGAAGGCTCTGATTGAATTACCCATACCTAGACACGATTTTGATTCCTTGCAAGTATTTATAATTGCAATGAGTTGTAACTTAAAGGTCTTAGGTACTTACGAAGATATTAATACATCAGACTGGGTACTTTCAAGAATTGTGTCCTTAAAGCTTCCATCGAAAACCAAGGATGCTTTGTATGGTAGGTATCAAAAGGATAATTTCTCCTGTGAAGAGACTGAGGAAAGGTTGATGCAACTTTGTAAACATTTGCAAGGAACAGTAAAACCTACTGAGGTCAAACAGAAGACTGAAATAAAGAAAAAAAACCCACTAACCAACTGGTTTGGAAAGCTAAGTCAGAGAAGACTAGGTATGTGCCTAAAGAAGAGATAGGTACTTTCCTTAGTACCTTAACCCGCCCCGTCCCGACCACTTTT
Organism: Coenobita brevimanus; assembly: GCF_032717465.1. Taxonomy (NCBI): domain Eukaryota; kingdom Metazoa; phylum Arthropoda; class Malacostraca; order Decapoda; family Coenobitidae; genus Coenobita; species Coenobita brevimanus. Next base: position 10,768,655 of record NC_137009.1, read on the forward strand.
TCACCACTGGTACCCCCCAATCCCGACCATTTTTGGACCCAAATTTTTTTTGCTAAAACTTTCGCTTTTGGTCAGAAACAATGGTCAATCACGAAGAAAGTGTTCACCGGGGTCCATAAGTTGCCTAAACAGGTATACCTTCATCACACCTGGTACCGTGTTCTCTGTAGGTGGTCTGAGGCTCTCACGTTTTCTATGGTATTATAAGTCTGGGAAACCAATGAAAGTAAGTAGATATGTATTTATTATAAACATAAAAACATGTGATACAAGAGTAAATTGGATTTTATAAAAAAAATGGAGCTGAAATAAGCATTGTATCATCGCGCGAACCGAGCAAAATCGGCCAGACTGGTCACGATGAATCGCTAACATTCCTGAATCATGATACATATCATTTTTTCTACTTACATAATACATCTCCAATAACATTATACCATTTTACATTTTATTGAACTGTTTTTACGTATTCACAGGCCTTTCGATAACATTTAGCGTAATGTTAGCGCTTATTTACATAGTGAGTGAACTAGCTGTGACTGTTGTTTCAACTTGTATTGTGTTTTTTCAACTTACATAATACTTTCCTAATAACATTATACACTTTTCCACTTTTGAGAACTGTTTTGAGATAGTTTCAGGCCTTACGTAAATATTTGGCGTAATAATAGTGCATAATAACACAGACGGTGAAGTCGCTATGACTACTATTTCAACTTACAATCTATTTTTGTACTTATATAATAATTCTCCACTAACATTGCACATGTTTCCACTTGATATAATTGATATCACATAATTTGAGACCTTACTATTCTACTGAGCGTCATATTATCGCATATTTACACAGTGAGTGTTATCGCGATATCATTTGTTTCATCTTACACTAGTATTCAACTTATAAATTACTTTCCTACTAACATTACACCCTTTTCCACTTTATATAATTCCTATCACATACTTACTGACCAGAATGTTCTACTGAGCGTAATATTTTCGCAGATTTACACAGTGGGTGTATTCGTGACATCAATTGTTACAACTTACACTATTTTTCAACTTATACGTTACTTTCCTGCTAACATTACACCCGTTTCCACTTTATATTCTTGCTATCACATATTTACTGACCAGAGTGTTATACTGAGTGTCATATTTTCGCAGATTTACACAGTGGGTGTAGTTTTGATATCACTTCTTTCAACTTACACTATTTCTCAACTTATACATTACTTTCCTGAAAACATTACACCCGTTTCAACTTTATATAAGACTTAGCACATACTGACTGGCCTTACCATTATACTGAGCGTCATATCGCTATCCCACACAGTTTCAGTAGTGTAGGGAGTTATGGTACTCTCTGAAACATGGCTGAAGGCACAATGCAACATTGCACTCTACACACTCGTACCTTGTGTCTTTTCTCTGAGTGGCTGGTCTGACTGTTGAGTGCTTGCATACATGGCAGTGGCGCTGGGGTTTACGACGGTTTGGGTCGGCAGGGATTGTGCTAGGATAGTGGCTTCCTGCGAGGCGTAGGGGAGTCTGGGCAGCCATGGGGGTGCGGGTGCGGTGTGTGGGTCTGTCCTGGGCATGCCTGGCGATTATTTCACGTGCCAGCTCCCTCACAAACCCCTCCAAGGTCTCTGATACTCCTGTTGTCATGGCGTGCAGGTAGTGTGCGTTCAGGACCGTGATGTCGAGCAAGTGGAAAAAGAGCTTTTTGTACCACTTCATCGTGGTCCTGGCACAGTCAACACTGGAAATCATCGAGTCTGACTGATCCACTTGCCTCATGTTCAGATTATAGTCCAGTACAGACTCGGGTTTCCAGACGTTGTGCCTCCTCTCCCTACGGTGATCCACGGAGTTGGTGCGGTGCATCAGGGGGCTGTGTACAGTTGATAGGAGGCAAACTTCCCTGTTGTGGTTCCACAGGGTGGCAAGGATGTTATTTGTCTGGAAGAAAACCACCTTGTTCTTGTCAAGTTTCCTCCCTATCTTGACCATATGGCGACGGTTTCTCTTGACTGTACCACAGACTCCGGTGTCGTGTTGGTGGAGGAACCTAGCGAGAAGAGGGCTAGTGTACCAGTTGTCCAGGTACAACACATGATCACGATGAAGGTACTCCTCTATCATTGTCTTCACCACGGCCCCTGAGAGTCCTATACTACGATCTTCTGTTATATCTGTCTGTGCGCCCGTGTACAAGACTATGTCTTGCACATAACCAGTCTTACAGTCACACATAACAAAGATCTTGAACCCAAAACGGTGTCTCTTGCTGGGTATGTGCTGGTGAAAGGAAATATTGCCTCTCCACAACACAAGACTCTCGTCTATGACGAGGTCTCTGTAAGGATAAAATGAGGAGTGGAACATTTCCCGTAAATGATCAAATACCAGCCTAATTCTCCTCATTTTTTCAGTGTTATTTGCATTAGCTGGATCTTCTGCATCAAAAAAGTGGAGGCGGCCGAGAATCTGCTGAAATCTATTACGACTCATCACCTTTCCAAAGAAAGGTGTGAGGATCATTGGGTCAGTTGTCCAGTATGCAGGAATTTGTTTTTTTCTTACCACACCCATCAAGAGAGCCAGGGCAAAAAATAAGAACATCTCAGAAATTGTCACAGGATTGTCATATTGCTGGGAATGCCTGCTCGTTGTTCCCAAACGTTCACTTTCACGGCGCTGTGTCCATGAAAATATGTTTGTCTGTTCCACTATGCGCCCCACAAACGCCTCCCCAAAGAACAAGTGGAAAAAATCCACCCTAGTGGAACCCACATGCACACCTGGAGCCGTGCAACCAGACCGCCACTCCTCAGTGAAAGGGTGAATGATGGGAGTAAAATTACTCCCATCTTCCCAGTTCTACAAGACACCACCGTCTCCAGCCACGTCCCCATCGTCGCCTTCGTCAAGGTGGGGAGGTGAGGGTGGTGGGGGAGGCTGGGGAGGTGGAGAGCGGCGCCTTTCATCACTCGCACTTCTCTTCCCTCTCCCTTTTCCTTTACCCTTTCCCTTCCCTTTCCTTCCTTTCCCCACATCCTGGGGCTGTGGGGAGGAAGTTTGGGAATATTGTGGGGCGAAAGACGTGCTGGGGAGTGGCTCCACCTCCTCTCCCCTAGGCCTATGTGCACCACGTGCTCGTGCTGCCTCCCTCACACCACTTTCCCTTTCACCCCGCACTCCCGCCACACCACATTCCCTTTCACCCCGCGCTCCCACCACACCACTTTCCCTTTCACCCTTCACTCCCACCACACACCTTTCCACTTCCCCAGACAAAAGACTTGGACCATACCTTATTTGTCTTCTCGCCCCACCTTCTGATCCTCGGGGTGAGATTTTCTCCTTACCCAACCACGAGGCGATATCATGTCCTAAGCCGCCGTCATCGTCATCGTCCTCATCCTCGTCCTCATCAGAATCGGGATGGAGAGAGGTCCGTGCACGTGGTTGGGGTGCAGGCTGGCCTTCCCTTGCCTTACGATATGTCACATACCGCTTTTTCCGGGGCGAAGGGACCTCCTCATCACTGCTTGTTATTTCTTCCTCTGGCTGGCCGTAATCTCGATCCACCACATCATCATCAAGTAGAGAATCACTATATCCAGTAAAGGCCTCCAGGGCGGATGCTATTTCGTCGTCTGAGAGACCTTTACGCGCCATGTCTGACCTGGGTCACTGCTAACAGGTGAGTGACCGAGACAAGGGCGAGCGTGGGTCACGCGGAATCTGGGAAGCTGCCCGCCTGGCGGCAGGTAGGGGAGGCTTGGGTAGGTGGGCGAATCGAAAAGCTCGCGCGAATTTTGAAAATTGTGGAAATTATGAACCTTGCAATTGCCGGACGTTGAAGTACGTCAACTGGATTGGCAGTGACAAAACGTGAGGACGTGGAAGTACTTTGACGGGACGCCGCGGGTTAAAGGCTGAGGATATAGTATTAAAGACAAGAAACAGACAAGCTGAGGATATTAAGGAAGTAAAACCTTCTGAGGTTAAAGACAGGAAAATATGTGTATTTTGTTGTGAGCAACATTCCAGTGCATCTCGTCAACAGTATCCTGATTATGCTTCTAGAGTAGGAAAGCTTCAGGAACTGGGGTGTTATATAATCTGTATGAACTCCGAACATACTTCCGCGGACTATAAGACTAAATTAAATCTTTGTTTTAAATGCAAAAAAAGATCATCACCATAGAGCTTTATGCCCAAGGATGAAAATTGAGGTTCCTAAACCTGCAGGCGTCAATATGACAATTGCAAAGGGGAATGCTTCATTAGTAATGCAAGCTGCAGTTCCCATAGCCGATATGAAGGTATTGTTTGAGAATAGAAATCTATTAGCATGTACCCTGTTTGATATGGTGCTCAGAAAACCTTCAATTCAGCAGACACTGTGAAGAAATTAAGGTTATCTATTATTGGCAAGGTAATTCTAGCCATTACAGGATTCATAAGAACTAAGAAAGCTCAGTCTTTTGATTCAGTTAGAGCTATAATACAATTAGGTAGATATAAATGCCGTATAACAGCAGCTGTGCTTGATAATATGGAGACAAGTATATACATAAAGGGATTCAAGGAAACCTCCGATCATCTACAAGGCTCACGGGAAAAGTTGGCTAAACGGAATGTGGAATCAGATACTCTGGATCCCATAAAAATGATAACTGGTTCTGATTATTGTGGAAGATTCCTACAGAGGACCTTCAAGAAGAATAAGGTACAGTTGTTCAAGAGTCCAGGAGGTAACCTTATTATGGGTCAGTTGCCTTTCCCAAAATAAGTTAAAGGAGAGGCCACACTAGCAGACTCAGTCTTTGTTACCCCCACACAGTCATTGATGGTAGCTAGAATAGGTGCAGAATTAGAACCTGCTCAGATAAATGACTTGTTGGATGAAAATACTGAACCTGTACACAAATTGTGGGACCTGGACAGTGTAGGAATACACTCTAAGGAACTAACCCCTGAAGATAAAATAACCTTGGATTTGTATAATCAGTCTATGGAATTTAAGGATGGACAACAATGGGTAGGATTACAATGGAAACTAAACCCTTCGGAGTTATCAACAAATTACCAAGCAGCTAAGGCTCAGTTAAATTCTCTTCTAAGGAAGTTGAGAGATAAACCAGAACATCTGACCATATATGATATCATTATCAAAGATCAATTGAAGAATAAATTTATAAAAGAGGTAGAATTCCCTGATAACCTCAAAGAACATTATTTACCACATCATGCTGTAAACAAGGATTCAGTAACTACTCCCATAAGGATAGTATTCAATTGTAGTAGTAAAGCGTCCAAGGGATCAGCTGGCTTGAACGATTGCCTATATACTCTGGACCTACACTAACAGAGAAGTTTGAGAATGTGTTATTAAGATTTAGAGAGAAACCTTATGCTTACACAGCAGACATTAGTTAGGCTTTTCTCAGAATAGGACTGAGAGAGGAGGACAGGAAATTTACTAAATTCCTCTGGCCTCATGATCCACAAAATGAGGATAGTCCATTGAAAACTTACTGTTTCCGATCGGTGCTTTTTGGCTCATGTGCTAGTCCTTTCCTACTTTGCAACACTTTAAAGCATCATTTTGGAAATGCCAAATGCGCAGAACTAGGACAGGCTTTGCACATGGGTAATTTGCCAGGTGTTGCTGATACAGAGTTGGAAGCTTTGAAGGCTTATGAAGTAGCCAATACTGAATGTGGGAAGGTAAATTTGCCGTTACAGAGCTGGAATACAAATTCACCACTTTTGAGGAATAAAATACAGAGGACTATCCAAATTTTGACATTCCCAAAATTCAAAATGTGTTAGGTCTTAACTGGGATACAACATCTCATTTGATAAGTTTGAAACCAATTAAGTTCTCTGATGTCACTCTCATCCTTGTTAACCCTTTAACCGCGGGTGTCATTCCAGAATGACATTGCAAAAACTGGACCAAACCGCGGGTGTCATTCTCGAATGTTTGTGAATATTTTGAATACCGCGCGTTTTTTCTGTGCGCCAATTGTTTCAAGGGAGAGTAGCTATTAAGTTCTTTCACTCCAGCCGACCTCCACCTCCCTCCTTCCACCCCCCGGACCCCCACCTCCCACCCCCCGGGCCCCCCACTCCACCCCTGACCAAACACGCATCAGTATCTGTCCAGCTGTGAGAGTGACAACACCGCTGATGTGGCAATGAAGTGCGGGCAATTATTGTGCCTTTTACCTGCCTCAGTGAACACAGAGTGGGTGTTTATCGTATGTGCAGTGTTCATATATGTTTATAGTATTATTATCAGAATGAGGTTGGCATTTGGAAATGGTGTGTGAGCGAAAAATAGTGATTACAACACTGCTGATGTGGCAGTGTAGTGCGGGCAATTACAGTGCCTTTTACCTGCCTCAGTGAACACAGAGTGGGTGTTTATCGTATGTGCAGTGTTCATATATGTTTATAGTATTATTATCAGAATGAGGTTGGCATTTGGTAATGGTGTGTGAGCGAAAAATAGTGATTTTAGATCGCTCACTTCTAATGGCACTGCCCATCCAGTGATAGTCAACGAAATCATGAAACCTACATCATTGCAAAGCCGAAGGTTAGTGCTTTCTAATGGTACCTTATTTTTCGCTCTAGATTTATTCTGTGCAGAGTTATAAAGGTTTGAAGTTTGTTTACATTTTGGCTGGAACTCCCGTGGGAGAGGCCAGTTGGGGCAAAACAATGCCCACGGTTAAAGGGTTAAGTCAGGTTTCCAAGCTATTTGACCCATTAGGATTGGTCAGTCCTATAGTTATTAGGGGCAAATGTTTAATACAGGAGGCTTGGCGAGAAAAATTAGACTGGGACACTAAATTGGGTGAGACGTATGTGGAACAATGGGAACAGATTAGAAAGGGGTTTGAAGCCACATCAAGCATATGTATTCCCAGGGAAATAAACAGTAATGAGAAGTCGCACTTACACATATTTTGTAATGCTTCTCAAAGGGCCTATGGAGCAGTAGCTTATTGCGCAACAGGAGAGGATCGTAAGATTATTATGTCCAAAGCCAGAGTTGCACAATTAACGGAAGAACCCTACCTCAAATGGAATTAGCTTACATAGAAGTAGGAACAAAATTGGCCAGGTATAGCTCTATATGGACTGAGAGTGAGATTTGTCTTTACTGGACAGGAAGCGAAGACAGTAAAATACCTTTTGCCCATAATAGAGTGAAGACTATTAACGAGCTGTCTTCCAAATTCATTTTCATGCATGTATCCTTCAATCAAAATCCGGCTGATCTGCTCTCAAGAGGTACGACTGTAAAGAGACTGATCAAAGATAACTTGTGGTTTAACCCGCCCCATCCCGTTGACATATGGGTACGTTGCAACATTTTGCATTTGCCAGTCCTGACGACGTACTGATACGTCGTGCAATTGCAAGGTCCCTAATTTGCACAATTTTCAATTTCCATGCGTGATTTTTCGTACGTATACACAGGACACCTTTCTTTATTCCTCTACAAGATGCCAAGCAGGGACAATGCCTTACACAGCATAACCTCCCCCCTTCCCCCCCTCATGCCATTTTCTTGGCAATTCACCTGTTACCAGTAACCTGACCAGTAAAGACATGCAGGGCCAGAGTCATTCCCCAATCGATGACAATGTGGAGGACAAAGTTTACGAACCATAAGAGGAAGAAACAGTCAGAAATATTGATCAGGTAATGTGGCAAAAGAAGGTCAGGTATGGTGATGAGTTAGTGAGTGAAACAATGCTTATAATGCCTATATTACTGTTTGAAAACCAATATACTCTCTTACTACATATAAATTCGTACCAAGTAAATAAATAAATATTGTTAATGAGTGGTGTGAAATAGTTACCCTCCCACAGAACTCGTTTTCTTTGGTGCCAGCCTGTTAGAAAACCCAGTCAAGTAAGGAGGTACTGGTACCTGGATCGAGTATTTTAAACCTCAGGTGAGCGATTTCTCTATGAATTTTCGATGTTCCTCACCAAAAGTGGAGGTTTTGACCAAAAATTTTTTTTTCGAAAATACCTCAGGATTGGGGGGTGTCAGAGGTGCGAAATAGCTCAGGACGTGACAGGTTAAAGGTCCTAAATGGTTACATACTAAGGACTGGCCTGAGCAGAAACAGTACAGTATTGTTGAGGTTAGTGTAGTGAACTTGGATCCTGTAGTACCTGAGCCAAAAATAATTGATATCAGCTGATTCTCATCAATAAGACAACTTATAAACACTACTAAATTGGTTGTTGAATTTTTGAATAAGAAAGTGGGGTTTCAGAAGTTAGATCCCCTAGAATATTGGCTGAAAAGAATACAAAATAACTATTACAGGGAAATTTATAACCTTTAGGCCAAGGCACTGGGAACAGGAATAAGCTGATAATGGATTTAGACTTCTTCTTAGACGGAAAAGGTTTGATTAGGTGTCAGGGCCGATTAATAAAGGCTGATTTGCCCCTCCGAACCAAACACCCCATTTTATTACCCAAGAGAGATACTTTGTACGATTAATATTAAAGGAATCTCATGATTCCACTCTCCATGGAGGTGTGCTGCAGACCTTGGCCCGAATTCGGGGAAGGTATTGGATTCCTAAGGGTAGACATGTCATAAAAAAATATCTCAAAGACTGTATCATTTGTAGGAGTTATGAATAACGACCATATGACTATCCAGGACCACCGGCACTAGCAAGGGATAGGGTAAATGTAAGTTGGCCCTTCCAAGTAACAGGAGTGGACTATACAGGGGCTATAACTGTTACGAGTGAGGGAACTCCCCATAAAGTTTACATTTGTCTATTTACTTGTGCCTACACAAGGGCAGTCCATCTAGAAATAGCGGAAGATCTGAGCTCAGAGACATTACTCAATGTCTTTCAAAGATTTCCCACAAGAAGGTCTTGTCCTGGCAAGTTAAAAAGCGACAACGGAACTAATTTCGTTGGTGCAGTACCTTTACTGTTGAACATAATGAATGACCCAAAGGTTAAGTCGGTGCTGGGAATCCCAAATTGTACCTGGCAGTTCACAGGTCCAAGAGCTCCATGGCGAAATGGATTTACTGAACAAATGATTGGTATTGTCAAGAACTGCCAGAGGAAAACATTGCACAGAACTAAGATCACAAGAGAAGAATTAAGAACAGTAATAACTGAAAATGAAACCAGGATTAATAATAGACCCCTGACTTATCTAGATGACACTAGTGTCTCCATTTGGGCCTTAACACCGGCTCATATGTTATATGGCAGGAGGCTTCATACGGCGCCTCTTGTGGATATCCAGGAAGAAGTAGATGATCCTGCCATAGAAAATAATGATTTAGGACAACATCTGCAGGAGTGATATGAAAAGGGTGTTGGATATTTGGAACAGACATTGGAGCGAGGAATATCTTTTGAGCATATGAGAAAGATTATATGGGGCTCAGGCTGCCAGCAACAAATCCGTTATAAACATAGGGGATGTGGTCTTAGTGAAAACAGAACAACCAAGATCCCTGTGGCCATTAGCTAAGGTGATCTCCACACACCCAGATTCAGAGGGGGTGCTGAGACTTGTAAAAATAAAATGTAGAGGACATACCAGTATAAAAACTATTGACAAATAGTTTTTATACTCCGAATACAGGGGATGGTGAAGATCAAACGGGTCAGGACACGTGACCTAGAGAGGTCACTGATCCACCTGGTGAACAAGCCTACATCTTTTCTATCCTTAATGACCTAGAGCAGCTTGTACAGCACCCTACCCGTATCCCTGACCGCCTTGGAGAGAGCTCCAACGTACTTGACCTCTTCCTCACAACTAATCCTTCTGCTTACTCTGTTCATCTTTTCTCTCCGTTGGGCTCCTCTGATCACAACCTTATCACCTTAACATGTCCTATCACTCTGGTACGGCCTGTGGACCCTCCAGGGAAACGTCGTCTGTGGCATTTTGGAGCCGCGGACTGGGAGGCCCTCAGGCAGTACTTCTTTGATTTTCCCTGGAATGATTATTGCTTCCATGGCCGTGAGCCATCTGAGTGTGCCTTGCGCATTACGGAGGTTATTCTCTCGGGCATGGAAGCATACATTCCTTTCTCATATCATTTGACTAATGCAAGAAAGCCTTGGTTTAATCACGCTTGATCTAATGCTGTCCGCAACAAGGAGAGGGCCTACAAAAGGTACCGGAGCCAATCCACCCCTGAATCACATCATCTTTACGTTTCTGCCCGGAATCGTGCTAAGTCTGTTCTTCGCTCTACTAAAAATAATTTCATCCATATTAAATGCTCTCAACTCTCCAACTCGAATTCTTCCCGCTCCTTCTGGTACCTTGCCAAAAATCTTTCTAACAACTTTACCTCATCATCCTTCCCTCCTCTTTTCTATTCTGATGGTTCTGTAGCTATTTCTTCTACTGATAAAGCAGATCTCTTCGCACAGACTTTCTCCTCCAATTCCACCATAGACGATTCCGGTGCTGCTCCTCCATCACATCCCCCCTCTGACCTCATGGCTGACATTAAAATTTCTTCAACTGATGTATTTTCTGTCATCACTGGCCTCAGTACTGACAAGGCATATGGGCCTGATGGGGTCCCTCCTGTTGTTCTCAAGAACTGTGCTTCTGTGCTTACACCCTGCCTAGGCAAACTCTCTCGCCTTTGTCTGTCAACTTGTACCTTTCCTTCTTGCTGGAAGTTTGCTCTCATTCAGCCAGTCCCAAAGAAGGGTGACCACTCCCAACCCTCCAACTATCGTTCAATTGCTTTAACGTCCTGTATTTCAAAAGTTTTCGAGTCAATTCTCTTTAGAAAAATTTTAAGGCATCTTTCCTATCACAACCTTCTTTCCGATCGTCAGTATGGGTTCCGTCAGGGACACTCCATTGGCGATCTTCTCACCTACCTTTCAGACTCCTGGTCATCCTCCTTTCGGGACTTTAGCGAAAGCTTTGCCATTGCACTTGACATCTCAAAGGCTTTCTATCGAGTCTGGCATAAATCTTTAATTTCCAAACTGCCCTTCTACAGTTTCTATCCTTCTATCTGTGCCTTCATCACTAGCTTCCTTTCTGGTCGTTCTATAGCCGCTGTTGTAGACGGCCATCATTCTTCTCCTAGATCTATCAACAGTGGTGTTCCTCAGGGCTCTGTCCTATCACCAACTCTCTTCCTTTTGTTCATCAATGACCTTCTAAGCTGTACATCTAACCCTATCCACTCATACGCTGATGACTCCACCCTTCACCTTTCCATTCGGTTCCCGCAACGCCCATCTCAGCAGTTACTTCAAAGAAACAAGGGATGAGGCTATGGCACACCTAATGTCTGACATGGCTCGTATCTCTGACTGGGGTAAAAATAATATGGTTGTTTTTAATGCATCTAAGACTTAGTTCTTACACCTATCAACCTGACAAAATCTTCCACAGGTATACCCACTAATGTTTAATAATATTCAGCTTAATCCTGCATCATCCTTGAACATGCTTGGGGTTTCATTTACTCAGGACTTATCTTGGAAAGATCATATTACATCTCTTGTAAAATCTGCTTCCAAGAGATTGGGTGTGCTAAGCCGACTCCGCTCTTTCTTTACCCCTGCACAATTGTTGACTCTATACATGGGTTTTATCTGCCCCGTGGAGTACAATTCTCATGTGTGGGGAGGCTCCCCACATACAGCTCTTCTCAATAGGGTGGAGTCAAAGGCTTTTCGTCTCATTAACTCTCCTCCTCTTACTGACTCCCTTCAACCTCTGTCTCTTCGCCGCACTGTTGCATCTTTATCTCTTTTCTATCGCTACTTTAATGGTCACTGCTCCTCTGAACTGTCTGCTTGCATTCCTCCACCTCTACAATGGGCGCATAGCACCCGTCTGGCAGCAAACTCTCATCTCTTTTCTGTCCAACTTTCTAATGCAAGAGTTAACCGTTACTCCCAGTCTTTCATTTATGCAACAGGTCAACTCTGGAACTGTCTCCCTCTGTCTGTATTTCCTGCTGCCTATGATCTTCAGTATTTCAAATGCAGTGTGTCCAGGCATCTCAAAATGATCGGATATTGAATTTGGCTCTCTATTGTATTTTGTTTTTCTCTTGGAGGGAACTGTTATTGCGGGCTGATGGCCTTTGGTTCCTTCTTCCTTGCATAAAAAAAAAAAAGCACAGGGTTCTTGAGATCTATGGATTGAACTCCTGGCTAAGGGTCACATTACATGATACAGTGTATCATTTTACACCCGGCCCCAAAACTGTGGGATATTTTTTTCCCCATTGTAGTTGTGCTCTCTACTTTTTATAATAGTCGTCCCTGGTTAGAAGCAGAGGAAAACTTGCGATTGTTTTCACTTGTTCGAGCAGTTCTAATAACCCAGAAATTACGTTCACTTTAATCATTCTTATTATTCATAAAAGAAATGCTACTGCATCTAACCCTCATGGACTACTATATTGTAAATACCGTACTGTACATGTAATTATAAGGAAAGTACCATGGATGTGAACTGCGTCTGCGTGATAGATGACATGGCGAGGATGAAAAGGTCCTCATGTGAAGCATAGGTGGATTTAAGATATTCACACAGTTAGAGGGAATATTTGGTTAAACTTTAGTTTAATTAAAACTAAGATTAATTTGTTAGATTTGCCCTGTATATATCATGATGTAATCTAACTGTATTTAGTACTGTAATTTATTAATAGTTGGCACCTCTACCATTCTATGAAGGAGATAGAGGCTTGCCTTGCCACCGCACTCTGCTCCTAGACAAGGTTCAAGCAGCACGTTGTACATACGCACCTTAAGGACGTTTGATTGCTCAAGTAACTACAGAAAAGCAGCCTCATCATCATCGGTTGTCCGACACTCATTATTCACTAGCTAAGTAACCTTTATGAATTGGCCAATTCAAGGGGGGATTAGCTAGGAGATAGATGAGAAATAGTTACTGTAGGTGAGTTAAGGTTAAGTTACGGTTCACCAAACGAGGCTTGTTTCAATTTACTTAAGGACAATTCTAGGGACGAGTAAGAGTATACGAGTTGTTTACTAGGAAATACTAGAAATATTTTACATTGTGGTGCTCCGAGAGAGGAGCCCCGATTTGTTTACCAGAACCTCCAAATATTTTCACAATAGCTTTGACCTTTGACCTATTGTCTTACAATCAACACTTTCACCGTGGTTTGGTAAATCTGATAAAAACTCTTGGAGTTTTTTTTTTTTGACACACACACACACACACACACACACACACACGTGCTCTGGGAGTGCGGGTTTTAACCCTCTGGAACTCAGGCTTGCTTGGAGGGGTTACAAAACGTACGTCTCATTGCTTATCGGCTCATAGTTGCTAAGCTCATATTTCCCTACACTGTATTCCCTTTTTGTTTAAGATTTGAAAATTGCCCAAACCGCCACCTCTGTGTGATGCGAGGTTGTATGTGGTTAATAAAATTGAAAAGTTGTATTAAAGGTACCATATAATTGATTCTCTACACGACTCAGCTGTCACTGATATTCACAATAGCTTCACTGACTACAGTACCAGTCAAGGGCTGGCTCAACACTCTTATAATATCAAAACTTGATATCTTTTCACTCCCTCATTGTCCTTGTCATTAAACAATTGAAATCCAGCAACAGGCTCCTCTTAATGTTTTATACAATATATTAGTTCAATACTTACAGCGCTGTAGAATGTATGCACTATAACAGCATTTCACCTCAAGTTTTTATGTCTTTGTCTAGGCAGAGAAAATAATTTACCGTTAGCTGGAAGAGAATGCTAAAAATGACTCTTATTTCTTCTGCATTCACTTACTTTAGGAAAAAACCATGCAGATCCGGATGGAAAGAACTCTTCCATAGCAATATATACATCAGTCTTTCTCCTGGGGTTGCTGTTGTGCATCAACATCTGAAGCATGAGAGAGCTGCGGTAGCCTATATAAGAGAAGGTGCCCTCCACCACCATGTGCATGCTGTTTTCAATGTTGTAGAATTGCATGTCCCTCCACAGCCTTTGGTACAGTGGGATGCAGGATTTGGAGAATAGCTGGTGTTGTGCTCCCTGATTGAAGGAATAGTAGATAAAGTAAGAACTGTGTATAATATCAAGTAGCCTGTATCATACTGTAAGGTGTCAGTACAATGCTGAATTCAATGGTATTGTTATGTCCTTGTCCTACACTACCACAGGCTCCAACAGCAGTAGTTCAGTATAGGAACGACGTCGCCCAGTGAATCACTCTTCACAGGGTCAGCTTTTCAATGTACACAAGATTAACTCAGGAGTTGTAATAACACAGGCTTCTCAAGTTTGTTGTCTTTATTTTCCAAGTAACTACACTGTCTGCTTCACAACCCCAGAGGTACACTAACATTACAAGGCCACAAGTAAAACTGAATGGAACTCCTCTATTCTCTCCCCCATCCTATTATAACCTTCCTTGCTATGTGATTGTTCTAGGACACACTCCTAGCAACAACAGTTTTCGATGTCGGAGACATCCAGAATATTCCAGAGCTTTCTTATATTACATAGCACCCTAAATGCTTTAGCACACAAACTGAAACTAAATCTAAATACTAGAAAATTTAACAATCATTCAAATATATCAATAGAGTGAGAAGATGAATATTATTGCATCTATCTATCTATCTATATACTTAGGCTGCTTCCACCAAGGAAAGGGAGGTAGCCGAGACAACACGCTTCCACTCAAACACATTCATTTACATCTTAGCCCCAAGGGCAGAAGGGAGAGATCCTCACCGCACCCCACTGCACGAGGGTCAACTGTGCAGTGCAATCAGTGACATTCGCAGCAGGGCCATTAATGCATAATTTTATAAAATACCCCCACTCACAACAGCGGGATACCTGTCAACTCTCACTAGCAACTGAAAAGTTGCAAACTATCCGGAATTTTCCAGTACCGCCTAGCTGGCACTCCTGCCTCTTAACACTACCCCCTCCTTAGTCCTTTTGTTGTCCTGACAAAACACAATATTTACAAGCACAATCCTGCTAGGGACTGATAACTTTCTCTCCTCCACTGACATCTGGCCAAGAATCTCCATTGTAACACCCATGAGGCTAGCAACAAGCTGCACTGCCCTCTGTCTATCCCCCCAACTATTCTGATCAGAAAGTAACTCGAACTGCATACAGGAACCCTCCCAAGATACTTTACCATCGAATTCCTGAGATTTCTTTTTAATTCGACCCCCATTACTGCCATGTACTTCACTGGTTTGAGACCTAAAAACAAGAGCATCATATTTAGGTCCAGGACTTAAAACTTCTACATTCTGATTATTCAGCCCTATATAGCTACCTTTAGATGCTTGGGATTCGTCAAGATTAACTATACACTATAACTCGGAATATACTTCCCTTGAACTCTTGTTGTTCTTCCTGCATTTCCCCCATGAAAGAGTCTAGCTGTCTCTGCGTCCTCAGTTGCAACTCCTTCTGTTGCTCCTGTAATGCCTCTTGAAGCCTTCATATCTTTCTTTCTGTTCTTCACTTTGTGTTTGTGGTTGTTCTGTTTTCACTTGTAGTTGTTCACTGAGTTCTTTCTTGAACTCTTTCTATTCTTCTCTCTGTGCTGGAAGTTGTTCACTCGTGCTTGAAGAAACTTCATGACTGTTGCCAGAGATGCCCCCTTCTGCCTAGTTTGCCTTCTTGTCTGTACATCTTCCAGCTCCATGTCGAAGATTTGGCTCATTGCAGCATTCTTCTATCCCAACTCCTGACACTACTTGTTACGTCCTCGTTCCAACTACCACAGGCTCCAACAACAGTAGTTCAGCACAGGAAGGACGTAGCTCAGTGAATCGTTCTTCGTTGGGTCAAACTTTCAATATACAGAAGACCAACTCGGGCGTCGTAATAATACAGGCTTCTCAATTTGGTGTCTTTATTTTCCAGGCAATTACACTGTCTCCCTCACCACTCCAGAGCTATAGTAAAAACTGACTGAAAACCCTCTACTCTTTCCCCCATCCTTTCATAATCTTCCTTGCTACTTGATCGTTCTAGGGGTAATTACTAGCAACAACAGTTTTCTATGTCGGAGACATCCAAAATATTCCAGAGCTTTCTTACATTACGTAGCACTCCCAATGCTTTAGAATAGAAAATGAAATTAAATCTGCATATTACATATTTTAGCAAAGAACACTGGTCAAGAGCCAAAATGGTTCGGACTTATTCTCACTTGTTTCTGACTAATTTGTTACCATCAGTTTATAAACTGACTCTAAAATTTGGCTATCACGTAACCTTGACATACAACATCATAGATGAAGGAAAATTCCAGGAAACATGCAAATTCTTCAGATAAGTGTCAATAAGTCTATAGATTGTTACAAACATAATATACTTAGTCGATAATATACAACATATACTAAGCACAAACTGATATATATATATATATATATATATATATATATATATATATATATATATATATATATATATATATATATATATATATATATATATATATATCGTCATCATCGTCATCAGCCGTTTGAGTATCCACTGCAGGACCGGCCTATCCCGACCGAAGTTGGGACGATACAGCCAATGGACTGTATCTCTATCAAGTGGCTTAGGCTGTCTGGTAGAGATTGTATGTAGGGTGAGAAGTGTTTGTAAGTATAACTGTAGTGTTGGAGTGGCTTTGGGTGTGTGTGTAGTCTGTGAACCAACTATAATATAAATATATATATATATATATATATATATATATATATATATATATATATATATATATATATATATATATATATATATATATATATATTGCCAGACGCCTCAATCCCGTTTGGAGTGGCCACAAACAAATCGCCTCCAAGTCGCCCTGTCCTCCGCCATTTCACTGCCCTGCTCCCAACTCACACCCCCCTCTCGCGTATACCTCTCCACCCCATCCCTCCATCTCATCCTCGGCTTCCCTCTCCCTCTTCCCCCCTCCACCTCACTCACATACACTCTCTTCGTCAGTCTTTCACCCTCCATCCTCTCCATATGGCCAAACCACCTCAGTGTGTTCCTCATAACGTTTCCTATCACATCCACATCAACACCACAACGCTCCTTTATATCCTCATTCGTCAGCCTGTCTCTCCATGTGACTCCACAGGCTCCTCTTAATTAACTCATTTCCACTGCTCTCACTCTTGACTTGTGTCCTTTCAACAACGTCCAAGCTTCACTTCCATACGTTAGAATTGGTATCACAATACTGTCATGTAGTAACTTTTTCACTTCCATGCTCACTTCCGTTTCTTATCACTGCTTTCAAAGAACCAGCAACCTTTCTTCCGTGCTGTACCCTTTCAAGCACTTCACCCTCCAAACCTCCATCCTTACTCATCACACTACCCAAGTACTTAAACGTACTCACATTTTCCAATTCCTCACCATCCAACCTTGCTGTACATTCACTGACATCACCTCTCTCAAAGACCATCACTTTACTCTTCCCTACATTCACCTTTAGATTCCGTTTCATACACACTCTCTCAAACTCATCCACCAAGCCTTGCAGCTCCCCTTCGTCTTCACTCAACAACACAGTATCATCTGCAAACAACAGTACAGGGAGTTTCCAAACACTATCCTCTCTCACCAGGGCCACTCCAACATCCACTACCCTACCTTGTACCTCTTTTATTACCCCATCCATGTACAGATTGAACAACCATGGAGACATAACACATCCCTGTTTCAAACCAACTTTCAAAGAGAAAAATTCAAATAGTTCACCATCCACACGCACTGCAGCCTTCGCACCATCGTACATACTCTTCACAGCATTCAACAACTTCCCATCTACTCCATATATTCTTAACACTTTCCACAATCCTTGTCTATCCACCCTGTCATATGCTTTCTCCAAATCCATGAAAGCCACATACAACTTCTTTCTCTTCTCTTGAAACTTTTCCACTAAAGATCTAAGAATGAATATCTGATCTACACAACCTCTTCCCTTCCTAAAGCCTCCCTGTTCTTCTCCAACTAATTTCTCTGTTCCTTCTCTAACTCTGTCAATAAGTATCCTACCATACACTTTTCCTATTATACTAAGAAGGTAAGTGCCCCTACGATTACCACACACTTCTTTTTCCCCTTTTCCTCTGTACAAGGGAATAATTATATCTGACTTCCAATCCTCCAGGACTCTACCTTCCTCCCAGGCCAATCTGGACATCTTCCACATCCATTCTACTACTATCTCTCCCCCATGCTTCAGCATTTTACCACACACTCCATCAATTCCTGGGGCTTTCCCCGATTTAACTTTCTTCATTGCTTCCACAACTTCTATCCTACTGATTTTTTCCTGTCTTCTCACCTCCCTCCTTCTCCCAGCCATTCCCCAGCCACTTATACTCGCATTACTTCCATCCTCTATCGTTCAACAATTCCTTAAAGTGTTCTCTCCATCTGCTCACTTTTTCTCCCTTCTCCACTAGTCTATCTATCTATCTATAGCCCGACGCCCTAATCCAGCAAAGGGTGGCCGCAGACAAAACGCCTCCACGTCACTCTGTCACCCACCATTTGACTCCCCTCCCCCCAACTCACCCCCCCTCCCTCATATACCTCTCAACTCCATCCCTCCACCTCATCCTCGGTCTACCCCTCCCTCTCCCTCCCTCCACCTCACCTACATACACCCTCTTAGTCAGTCTTTCATTTTCCATTCTCTCCACATGTCCAAACCACCTCAGTGTATTTCTCCTAATCTTTTCAACCACATCCACATCTACCCCACAACGTTCCTTCCCTTCTTCATTCGTCAACCTGTCCCTCCACGTCACTCCACATGCTCCTCTCAAGTAACTCATATCCACTGCTCTCACTCTTGACTTGTTCCCCTCTTGCAATGTCCACGCCTCGCTTCCATACGTCAGGGTAGGGATCACAATACCATCATGCAGTGACTTCTTAACTTCCATACTCACCTCCCTATTTCTCATCACTGCTTTCAGTGTACCAACAACCTTTCTTCCCTGCTGTACCCTTTCACGTACTTCATCCCCCAAAGTTCCATCCTTACCCATCACACTACCCAAGTACTTGAATGCACTCACATTCTCCATATCCTCACCATCCAACCTCACTGCACACTCTGTGACTTCATTCCTCTCAAACACCATAACTTTAATTTTGTTTATATTAACTTTCAGCTTCCTCCTCCTACACACTGTCCCAAATTCATTCACCAAACCTTGCAACTCCCATTCATCTTCACTCAACAATACTGTATCATCAGCAAACAGCAACACCGGAAGCTTCCATATCTCACCCTCATTCATTAGGGCCACCCCCACATCCACTGCCCTACCTTGTACCTCCTTTACAACCCCATCCATATATATATTAAACAGCCATGGAGACATTACACACCCCTGTTTCAGTCCCACATTGAGATCAAAGAACTCACTCAGCTTACCATCCACTCGCACCGTAGCCCTAGCTCCCTCGTACATACTCTTCACAGCACTTAACAATTTCCCCTCCACTCCATATATTCTTAATACCTTCCACATACCTTGCCTATCTATTCTGTCATAAGCTTTCTCCAAGTCCATGAAGGCAGCATACACTTTCCTTCCCTTCTCTAGATACTTCTCCACTAAACATCTTAGAACAAATATCTGATCTACACACCCTTTTCCCTTCCTAAATCCCCCTTGTTCTTCTCCAACTAGCTCCTCTGTCATATACCTAACCCTATCAATGAGTATTCTACCATATATTTTACCAGTCACACTAAGAAGGCAAATACCCCTATGGTTACTACATTCTTCTCTCTCCCCTTTTCCTTTGTACAGAGGAACAATTATACCTGATTTCCAGTCCTCTGGAACCCTTCCCTCTTCCCAAGCCAATCTACACAACTTCCATATCCACTCCACAACAATCTCACCCCCATACCTAAGCATTTCACCACACACTCCATCAATTCCTGGGGCCTTTCCCAGCTTAATCTTCTTCATCGCTTCCACTACTTCCGACTTACTGATCTCTTCCTCCCTCCTCTCAACTCTTCTTCTCCCAGCCATTCCCCAACCACTTATACTCACACTGCTCTCACTCTCTACATTCAACAAATCCTCAAAGTGCTCCTTCCATC